>NC_139152.1:12681981-13281981 GCF_964270905.1 Leucopleurus acutus
CAGGGTGTCAAGCAGATGTGTCAACTGTGGTAGCGTGTGGCTAGCGCTTCTCCTGGTTCATTTAAAGCCTCTGAGCCTCATCTTTGTGTTACCCCAGTGGTAAAAGCCACCTCTTCTGAAGACGGCTTCACAGTGGTTTATCAGCAAATTATCTTATCCACTGGGTCACCTGTTTTCACATTGCAAATGCCTCCTGGTTAGAGGGACTGACTTGCTTAGACTCTCGGCTTATCCTACATGGCTCGGGACCTTGCTGATTAACCCATTCATGCCTGCAACCTGCGAGTAAAACTTTGAAAAGTAAGGCTTTGCTACTCAAAGTGTGTTCTATGAACGAAGAGCATTCCTACCACCTGGGAGCTTACTAGAAATGCAGACGCTTGGGGTCCATCCCAGACCATCTGAATTCATACGCCTTTGAATTTTGAGAAGCCCTACCAAAGCACTATATTCATTGAAGCTATTTCTCTCACGATATAATAATTTTTGGTATGTTTGTGACTAAATGCAGTGAAAAAATTCTCAATTTTTTGTTTTTAGTTTGTTCGTTTGTTATCAAAAAATGATAAACTCTGCAGGCAGTCTCCATTTCCCCTTGGAAAGTAATCACTTGTACACAACAATTGCCTCCACTCTGCTCACTCATCTAAGAGCCAACTTTGCCTTGTATCTCTACAGAAAGTCCACTTAAGGAAGCTTTATTTCTTATGGTAGAAATGGGGAAAAAATTAATTGATTTGGTAGGTCTGGGAGGACAAAATATCATCATGGAAATATCACTGGAGTGGATTCAAGAAGATGTGCATTCAATAGGAGTCTTCCCCTAACCAGGCAGTTACCCCTGGGCAGGCCCCTTCCCACTTCCCGGCCTTGGGTTTCCTCATCTGTATTAAGGAGTTTGGACAACATAATCTCCAAGGCTCCTTCGTACTCCGACAGCTAGTTGGGACTTTACTGATACTTCCTTAATAGATTTCTCATTGCCACCCTAGTCTCTTTCTCCACTGCCAAGTCCAGATAAGTCTTGCTTATTGCCATAGCCTTCTAATTGATCTCTTGCTTCACTTTGCCCTCTCCCTATCCGAGCTCCATACCACTGCTAGTTTTTTTGTTCTCTAATCATGGCCTTCTGATGCTTAGAACACTTCAACGGTCCCAAACACCTGGACATGACCTGCAAGTCCCTTCCTGTCCCTTGAAGATGCTGTGCTGTCCTCTGTCCCTAAACACACTGCTGCTCCCAGCCCCTCTTGCCTGAAACGTCCCCTACACTCCAGCCTGTTGGCCACTGACTCCTGATAATCTTTCAAGCATCAACTTCATCATCACTAGGTAAAGGTGTTCTTGCTATCAGAGTACATTGTGCACCTCATCATAATATTTGATGCTCATTTAGAATTAATCTTTGTGAGGGCTGAACAAGTCTCCCTTGCTCATAATCGTGCTCTTGTAACCAACACCAAGTAAGCATTACAAATTATTATTTGAATTCCATCCTCTGCTTCCTAGTTATTGATAAACTAATAATAGTAAACTCTAAATATTGCTTTAAGGATTAGGCATAATTAATCTAAAATGCCTAGAACAAACCCTGGCATATATTAGGTATTTAATATATGCTAGCTATTACTACTGTTACTATTCTTTTCTCTCTTTAATTACAGCAGTTAGTACAGGCTTAATTGTAATTACCTGGTAAGTAAAAATCTCTTTGTCACTCTGAATGCTAAAGGGAATACACAAAGAAGTAGATGCATTCACCTAAATAAATGCAACAAGTTAGTGGTTTTCCTTATTCCAATGAAACAGAAAATCATACTGTTATGTACTAAATATATATAATTAATCATATTCATTGTAAATTACGCAGCAATGTATTTGGAAAATACAGTATTGAATTATCACAAAGTATTATTAAATTCTTCCAGTAAATGTTCCATGATTTGTTCCCTTGAAGCTTAAGCTAATGGAAAAGGCTTGAGAGAGATTATCATTTTGAAGAAAACAGATCCTGGATACTTATGACCTAAAAGGAAATCTGGCATGCATCTCTTAATATTCTTAGAAATTACTCATAGGTTCAGCTTTTATTAATTCATAACTCTTTAAAGTTATGAATTGAAAGGGGTCTTGAAGTCCAATCTCTCATCCAATATTTGAATCTCTGTGGCACCATCTTAGCCAAGTGGATGGGCGGCCTCTGCATGGGCAGTTAGATGATTAAATCTCTATTAGTTTCCATAGCAACATATGATTTATTAATGATGCATCCATGAGTCTTTAAAAATATATTGTCTGTAAGTCAGAAACAAATTATAACACAGTCATAGGAGAAGAAAAACAAAGTGGAAGGTAGATAAGGAAACAATTGAGATATTAACCAAACTTTAGTTTGATTTTTTTTCTCTAACAGATATTAAATAATAACACAGATAGAGTCATGACCTGCAAACATACAAAATGTCAGTCTTATTCTGCCACTGTTATTGTTCATTATTACTTATTCCCAGTTTACACCTTTTCTTCATTATCTCTCACCCATTCTTTCTTTATATTCCTTTAGTCTTACCTCTGTGTCTAATTCCTGCTTTCTCACCACTTACTTCCTTGCCTCTCTCCTTAATATCTTTCTTAGTTTGGCCAAGTATTCTTTTATTTCTAAAATACGGTAATATGACTTTGCCATAATAATACAGAAACTGAGCTGTAATAAGAAATAATCTGACACAGAAGAATAGGCTGAGGAGACAGTAAGAATATGTTGTTAAAGGCTCAGTAAAAATAAGATAGGTGGATGAATGGATAAATGGATGGATTTCAGCTTATAAATATTTATTAAGTTCCAAATAGCAAAGTACTCTGTTAGATTCTGTGATAGATAATAAGTGAAGTCCGATTCTCTGTCTTTAGGAGCTTAAAATCTACAGGAAATTTATACACAGAACTAACCAAACACAGCACAAGACAGACCATGAGCAGTAATATGAAGGGAGAAAAAAATGGGGAAAAAAAGAGATAGAGGAGAAGGGAGAAGTGGAATATTATTCAAGGAAGAGGAAATAGAAATAGAGTAGTTAGCAAATGGAAAATTACTATTGATTATAAGTATTATATTTCAGGGTATTCAAGAAAGGAAAGGTGTGTTTCAGAACTTAAAGCACATGATATTAATTTTTAAAAAATCATATGGATTTCACATTCAGCCATGGCCTGGTAGAAGTATTGCATGCTACGACTTTATTAAGACTTTATTATGAATCAAATAAAAGCTGTGTAACTAAAGATCTTTTGTTTAACATAAATTGTGTAGATTTATGGAGATTGACATGAGGTACTTGTATCGGGCCACCGATAATAGCTGCTGCCTTTAAGAACAGAAACTAAAATAGTAAGAAAAGATACAGAAAGAGGTTTAAACATTTCTGTACAGAATCCTATTAAAAAAAATTCATGTTTACCATTAGATTCTGTACCATCAAAATGTTCTAATGGTAAAAACCACCTTTTAAAATTATTTCAAGCATTTCTGTTTTTCACCTTTTAAATTACATCTTGTACAGGGCAATAAGAAACTCTTTAATGATGAAATGCCAATTAACAACAAGTTCAGTATGTCAAGTAAAAGTAATGATATTTCCTCACCAAATACCACAGCATGATTTATAGAAATGCCATCCTTTCCCAAAGAATGGAATGCTTTCATTTGGTGCGGTAAATTGCATACTGTCTCTTTACAGCTGTTCCCAAAGACAAAGATATTTTTGAGCTTCATTTATAAAACATAAATATCAGATTGTTGTTCCAGCCTTCTTGTAATTCAACATAGCATCAGTGCTGGCTGAACAGTATTCACGCAGTGGAAAGTAAGAAATGGTGACAATTTAAAGTTAACATTGTGAAATGATGAATATGTAAAATGTTAACCTCAAATGGTTTAAGTAGATGTTATGAATACTTAAAGTGAGGAGAGCAGGATCTTGATAAAAGAGCCTTTTGAAATTATTTCCACTTCCTACTGTAAGGGCAATCTGCCTGTTACTAGACTCGTATGATCCCACGTACAGAGTGATGTGTTCTGGGAGAGATTTAGATAGAGGGCTGTGGATTACAGGAAGAGACTGATTCTGTCTGAGGTGGTCACAAAGATAGGTGGTATTTGATAAAGATACAGTGTCAGAGGTGTCTGAGGTGGTCACAAAGAAGGTGGTATTTGATAAAGATACAGTGTCAGAACTGGATATTCGAAGTGAGGGAAGGGATATTTCAGGCAGAAGGAATACATCAATAGGACAAAAGAGGCAAGAAAGCCCCTAGGCAAATGGAATGGGGAGTTTGACTAGTCTGTGAGGTTCATGGAGTTCTTGACAGAGAAATAGTGACAGATCAGATGAGATGGTAAATTAGGGACAGATTATGAAAGGCTTTAAGGGTCACACTAAAGAATCTGGATTTTATTGGCTAGTGAATAATAAGCTCAGTGGTATTTTTCCCCAAGGTTTTAAACCCAGAACATTCACATGACCAGAACTGTGCTGCTTATTGGGTATTCAGAATGCACTCAGCTGTGCCAGGTAATTTACAAACATTATCCAATACGGTCATCACAAAAGTATAGTTAAAGGAAGTAGTAACCCCATTTTACAGATGAGAAAACTGTCTCAGAGAGGCTATATAACTTGCCTTTGTTCAACAATCTAATAAGACAAATTTTTGCCCTAAATTATATGCTCCTTACTCTTCATAATCCTATTGTTTTTATACTTACTCTTCATAATCCTATTGTTTTTTCAAGACTGTAATTTTGTAATTCTCTTACTCTTAATAATTCAGTATTTTGAAGAAAGGAGAAATAAGAGAGAGTTAGGCTTGTTTAGAAGCTATTTTACTATGACAAGAAAAAATAATATTTCTAATTGAATTATATCTATAACTAGTTCAAGTAACAGCAAATCTGAGCTACCACTGTTCCTGAAAAATACACGTTGAAAAATTGCATGATTATCATTTTAGAGTTTTATTATGATGTTGAGGGTTCTTACACAAGTGAAAACTTAAATTTCTTTTATTATCTATTCAGTTTCTAATGGTATTCAGAAAGCTTTGCAATGCAGCTAACAAGAGCTTCCTTAGCCAGATTCATTAAGTGTAATTGCCATTTTTTAAACCATCAAAATTAAGCGCTTAGGGCTTCCCTGGTGGCGCAGTGGTTGAGAGTACCCCTGCCGATGCAGGGGACGCGGGTTCTTGCCCCGGTCTGGGAGGATCCCACGTGCCGCGGAGCGGCTGGGCCCGTGAGCCATGGCCGCTGAGCCTGTGCTCCGCAACGGAAGAGGCCACAGCAGTGAGAAGCCCACGTACCGCAAAAAAAGAAAAAAAAAATTAAGCGCGTAGTATGTGCAAGACATAAAATATGGCAAGTATCTTAATTCCATTTTTTTCATTTTAATCACAACAACATTGTAAGATAGGCATTCTTTTCCCATTTTCTAGACAAGGATACTAAGGTTCCCTGAGGTCTCTATGGGGTAGTCCATATGTAATGGAACTGGTATTCATGTTGAGCTCTATTTAAGTCACTATTCTTTCCACTACACCTGAATGTCCTGTAACCGCCCACGCCATGTAATAAAGATGAGTGATCTTGAAGTGATGTTCATGCCACATGGTTGCAGAGGAATGAAGTAAAAGACAGTCTGTGGCACAAGCTTGAAGTGGAGTGTCATGGTTGTTGGACAGACTTGGAAATCAGAGAAACATGGATTTAACTCTCATGCCCACCACATAAAAGCATGTGACCTTAGGCCATATTACTGAAGCTTTCTGAGGCTCAATTACAAATTGGGAAAATGCAAATAATAATACCTATCTTAGAGGGTTGTTAAAAGGATTAAGCAAAGTAATGCCTAAAAAGTTCTTAACACAAAGTAGATTCTTAATAAAAGTAAGCACTGTTCATAGTAGTAGTTGTGTTACCACGCTGCCGTATCTCCTCGATTCCCAGGGCTTCAGCCACCATCTCTCCTGCGATCTCTTCCAAGTATTAGATGCAGACCTCTCTTCTGAATTCTGGATACATATAGCTCATCAGTCACTTGGCATTTGCACTTGGATATCCCACATGCATCTTATACTCGTTGTGTATCAAACGGAACTGAACTAATTATACACATCACCTTCTTCCCACCCTGCTAATCTCTGCTTGCCTGCAGTCGTTTTCATATATGATAATGGTAATGTGTGAGTTTGTGTGTAAAATCAACCCCCCAAGCAACCTAAAACCAATCAGATTTCAAGTCACTAAGTTCTGCATTTCTATTTTGGCTCTACTTTTGTAGAACAAAAGTTCTACATTTCTCCTGACATCATGCTGTTCCTAGCTGCCATCATTTCTCTCCTAGAATACTACCATCACACCCTACATCTGCCTGTCCTTACCAACCAGCTCTCTGTACTGTAACCAGAAGGACCCTCCTACCCACCCTGAGACCTAAATGAAATTGGCTTTAAATCCTTTCCCATTTCCAGTGTTCAAATCCCCTTGGGATTTTTGTCAGTTTGGAGGAGGTTTTCGTTCTCACAATTTCCTCTTCCCTCAGGCATCCACCAGCTTCTATGATGACCATTTCTGTGTCCTAACACATGGATGTGAAACTCAGCCCCTTCATCAAGTCACACTAATGAGCCACTCACACAAAACACGTGTGAATGCCACAAACATTAGTAAAGATTGGGGTTTGGGGAGATGGAGAAATGTTTAGTATTCAAAATGCTAACTTCAAGTGAAACATTAGGCTTTCCCAGTTTTAAAATGCTCTTTGACCTCTCATCATCTGGATATTTCTTTTAGCTGATTGCCCCTCCTGTATCCCAATATCACACCACCATGCTGGCTCTTCTCTCCATGGTTTTTTTTGGTTTTTTTTTTTTTTTTTTTTTTGCGGTACGCGGGCCTCTCACTGTTGTGGCCTCTCCCGTTGTGGAGCACAGGCTCCGGACGCGCAGGCTCAGCAGCCATGGCTCACAGGCCCAGCTGCTCCGCTGCATGTGGGATCTTCCCGGACCGGGGCATGAACCCACGTCCCCTGAATCGGCAGGCAGACTCTCATCCACTGTGCCACCAGGGAAGCTCTCTCCATGTTTTTTTTTTCCAGCCCCTCCTCTCTTATCTCTCTCCCTTACTTTCTGGAATAAGGCCATTCTTTTCTTTGTAACTTGAATACTAGTTTGACTGTCTTTTTTTGTTTGTTTTTGTTCATTTGCCTAGATTCCTCCGCTCATACCTTTAGAGTGTGTCCTTTTATCCCAAGTGGTTCGTTATCAAGTATTTTTTCATTAAAAGTTCCCCTAATAGGAATTTGGGAGCCAGCAGTTAACATAACAAATGTTTTGCTTCTATTGCAGAATGCAAATCTGTTTCACTCCCCTGCTTAATAAGCTGTAAGTGGCTTCCCATTGCCTTGAGCAATAAGCCTCACCTTTTTTAGAAGGACTTAGAAAGTATCCTGTGATCTAGCCTCCACTATTGACCATTCTGATGTTATTCTGGTTTCTCAAATACATCGTGCTTTCTCCAGCCGCCAAATCTTCATATACACTGTTCTTCACACATCATATTTTTTCTCTAAATCTTCAGCAGGCCATCTCTTACTGTAGCCTGTACTTACCTGTATAGACTCTTACTCTAGGTTAGATCCTGTTGCTAGGTCCTCTTTTATCATCATTCACTTCTGTACAATGCCTCTTTCACTTGTAATTATTTAAAATGGTATATTTCTTCTCTTCTGTTGTAGACTCCAAGCACCACTGGAACCAGGACCAAATTTCTTTTCTTCACCATCTATATCTTCAGCACCAAGCATACAGCAGGCACTCAATTTTTAAAAAATTTTTTTTAATTTATTTATTTATTTATTTTTGGCTGCGTTGGGTCTTCGTTGCTGAGCGCGGGTTTTCTCTAGTTGCGGTGAGCAGGGGCTGCTCTTCCTTGTGGTGCGCGGGATTCTCATTGCGGTGGCTTCTCTTGTTGCAGAGCATGGGCTCTAGGCACACGGGCTTCAGTAGTTGTGGCACGTGGCTCCAGTAGTTGTGGCGCACGGGCTTATTTGCTCTGTGGCATGTGGGATCTTCCCGGACCAGGGCTCGAACCTGTGCCCCTGCGTTGCCAGGTGGATTCTTAACCACTGTGCCACCAATTTTTTTTAAACTACATGAAAGTACACATTGAGCAAAGCATGTGTGTAAAGTACAGCACTTCATCTCCCTTGACTTCTGGGCTTTAATTTATCCGGCATGGAGGGATCAGTCCTCCAGGAAAATCATAAAATTCCAGTGATGGTGGAGGATACAGGAAACAGGAAACAGGAAACAATTTACTTTAAAGATCTGAAAGTTCTGTTGTTGACAATGCTAACTCAACGAGGAGGGGAGTTAAAGGGCAGCGCTTACAAAAGGTCACAAGGATCGCACCTCAATAGGCTGTGAACTATGTGTTTCTAAGCAGAAGGCACTCTTTGTTAACTATCCTCAGGATTTAATTAACTGGTATCACAGTTGGAGAGACACTTCATGCCTGTGGGGAAATTCAACTGAACTCATCAATTCTAAAATAACTGATTAGCGCCTTTATCTTTCACATTATCTTTCTATAAGTGGGACAGCTACATTTTTACAAGCATCTTTCTGAGGTAAAACCACTTAAAAACTATCAATACTGTTAGGGATAAAGAAGCAGGGTAGAGAATTTAAAAATTCAGGCAAAATAATGTTTGTCAGTATTGCATGTTGAAGTAACACTTGTTATTGAAAATAACACTTGTTTCACAGAATTGACCTGTCAGAGACCCCTATTTTTCATAACATATTAAGCCAGAAGAATGTCACGCATTTTCAGAACTTGCCTGATCATTGGACTGTCAAGAACAGATGTATGTGATGGCTTTCTGGAGGGTGGACCCACCTCCTCCCAAATCTATCATCAACCAGGCAGCTTCACAGGTCTCTAAACTCGTCACCATAGTAGGTCCCAGAAACTGTTCCCATGGTAACCTTCAGTCAAGCAGGTTAGCTCAGGCTGTCTCACACAGGTGTAATAATAGAAAAAGAAACTCTTTCATGATGCCACAAAAAAGGGTAATACTGATTATTGAATAAGTAGACTGAAAGTCAGAGTGGTTATGGAACCATTTATGAACCATGGTGTTAGTGTCCTAAAATGATACATCTTCTAAAATGTACATGTCCCAAAGAGAATCAAGGAGAAAAATAGGTCATAAATACTGTAGCAATAATTAGCTATTGTTTTTGGAGGCTCTACTAAATATCACGTACTCAACTGGGTAATGTACACATATAATCTCACTTCCCTCCCCCCAAAACCTGGTCATAATAGGTTTTAGCTTTTCCATAATTTACCTGAAGCAAAGGAGGCTCAAAGAATTAAAATGAGAAACTATCACTCGTGAGATTTGAACCCACGTTGGCCTACCTCCAAAATTTCTTTTTATCTCCAAAACTGCTTTTTTTTCATGATATCACACTTTTTGAGCATCTCTCAAGCATAATTAGAGGAATAAATCATAGTTTGTGCTGAGCGAGTTCACCACCAATTAAGGACAGGTATGAAAGGTAGCATTTGGGCTACCTTTGTGCCTCAGTGTTTTCATCTGTGAAGTGAGATAATAACTTAATGGGAGGTTCTGAGGATGAAATGAAAAAATGTATTTTAAAACATTTTATAAAATATAAAATGTGATATGTGGCTATTGTTATTATCCTACATATAACATAAAATCTTGGCATATCTGCTCAGCCTAAGTTTCTTTCCACTTTAAAAATGCCAGGTTGAATTCTTTCCTCAAGCTTGTTTTCTTTGATCTCCAAAATTAAGAACTCCACAGAGCTTCTACCCCAGGTCCATATTGACAGTCGGGAAATAATTACTGCATTAATATATATAACAAAATGCTATTTTACACACACTTATGCACACACACGGCAACTTGCTAAGGAAATATTATTAGTATTTATTTTAAATTAATGCTTAACGGGTAAAAATTGACTTATCATTCTGCACTCTGGCTGGGCAGAGCAGAGTAAGATTCAACGCTGAAGGTGCAAAGATAATCTATTTAATCAAGGAAATGGCAAATGCAACAAATTCAAGGGCTGAACCCAGTAACCTACGGGCTGAGACTGGCCTGCAAATGTGTTTTTTTTGTTTTTTGTTTTGGTGTGGCACCTTTTATTTGTTTGTAACTAAACTATTTACAATATAATCAATGCCCATGAATCTATTATGACCCCAAAACAAAGCTAATGTGAACATTCTTCGACATGTTTTTTGGAGCACATACACATTCATTTCTGCTGAGCCTCTATGTAGAACTAGAATTGCTGGGTCATGTGTTATGTAAATATCCAACTTCAGTAGATATTGCCAGTTTTCCAAAATGTTTAAGCTAATTTACACTACCACCAGCAGTGAATGAAAATGCCACTTGCTCTAAATTGTTGTCAATACTTTGTATTTGTTGTCTTTTTAATTTTAACCACTCTATGGGTATGTAGCTTGTGTTACTCTTTAACTCCTTAAAAGTTGCCTTGTGCTCTCATTATTTTATACTAGTAAAGGACGTGCTCTTAAAGATGTTACTATTAACTTTCTGATGACCAAGCCTAATGACTTTTCTTCGATCCTTGCCCTTCATTTCTTACCAACATGTGACACCACTGACCCCCACTTTCTTCTTGAAACCATATTCCATTGACTTCCATGATATTACATTATCCTAGAAGGTACATCTTTATCCACAGTCCCAAAATCCAGTATACCCTTTATTTTATGTTTGCCTAGAGACAAACAAATGTGTTTTCTTTGGCCAGATTTTAATGATGCTTTTAGACAATGCCTGTACCCTCCCATTTGCTAACTAATCCATCATTCAATCCTCTTAAACTTGACTGTTTCACACATTTATATTACCTGCCAGACATCTGAGTTTTGGACCCCTTTACCAAGTAAGAGGCAAAAGAGATGAGGGCTCTGTCTCATGAAATCGTAAAGACAGAAATGGATGTATCTGAGCATGTAAAACATGAAAGGCAGTGTTGGCGTGAATGTGGACTCAGGCAGCAGGAGAGAACTGACATACTCCACCTGCAAAGGTACATGTAAGACCCACATAAAGACGTCTGGCAGCACACAGCAGCTGGTAAGCACATTCACTCGGCAAGCAGCTTTCAAGAACCTGCTGTATGAGCTTCAGAGCAGTTTCTGGCACCATGCAATAAGCATGATGGAAGTTGATGTTCTTTTTTATAATATTGTCATCATTGAAATCATTATCATTGCTGTGATTATGGGTCAGACACAATTCTAGGAAGGACAGAGTCACACAAGGCCTGGCTTTCTCTTTACTCCCAAATAGAATATATCCCCAATGTCCTGCACCATTCCTGATACACGCTGGTTGCTCAAAATTTTCTGAAGAATGATAGAATAAATAATGGGAGATTGGGGGAGGCCATCCTTAGTCTTTGAAATCCACATCCAAATTCTGCTCTGACAGTTTCTGAAAGAAAGAAAGTATCAGGGCTGCTCTGGGACTTTAATCTTCCTGAAGGAACTGAAAGGACAGACTGTCTTGCTGGAAAAGGTTTCCCAGGAGCTGGACAGGAGGCTAAGTGGATGAATTACATAACGTCTGCAGAGAATTATGGCCATTAAGTGCTATATAAGCAGCAGACACCATTAATACTACTATCTAAAAGAATTGAGCATCCCATCACTTCTTATGTGGTAACCTTAGCACAGCAGAGTTTTCTAAGTGTTCCCTCTAACATGCCCTGTCTAATAATACTAATCATTGATTGGTTTGCCAGCTGAAGCACTGATAATGTTCTAGAAGCATGTCACACCGGCAGGTCACACGGGCAGATCTGGGGCAGCCAGCTCTTGTTTGAACTCTGGTCAGGTCTTATGTGAACTGTTACAACATCCTTACTGTCTGCTGACCTTAGATGGGCTCAGTCAGCCAATTCCTAACTACACTAGGCCCATCCTTCTAACTATATTGGCCTTTCTAAACTGTGATCTGTCTAATCATGCCACTTTCCTGCATTCAAACAGTGCATGATTTCTTTTGGCCTAAAAATATCCAGATTCCTTAATAAGGCATAACTTGCACTGGGCTATTTGCTCTCTCCTCTGAGCATCCTAGCACTGTCTACCCACTCCAGAGCAACCTGGAGTCTCTTCCTACTTCTCCAGATGACTTTCCTCACTTTTGTTTCCCTGGGAAACTCCTGAGTATCTTTCAAGCATCCCTTCTACTCTGAAACCTTCCCTCATATCCATCTGCAGAAGCAGAATGAATTGCTATCTTCTCTACATGTCTATAACACTGAACAATTTTCTTGTATCAACCAGGACCTTTGGCTGCAAATTTTGGAAGTCCGACTTAAACAATTTAAGCTATAAATTGGGGTTTATTCAGTATGTATCTGTGGCTAGTTCTCTTCCTTGACCCACATCCCAGGGACTCATCCTGCATTTTTCTCCTCTTTAATGCTGTCCACTCTCTCTCCAATAGCTTTTCTGTCCCAGGACTGGCTTTAGAACAGGTGACAGGCTCCTGGGCTCCCGCTTCCTTGCTGAAGCCAAACCCCTAGGCCCCTTCTTCTGTCTCAAGCAACTTACCTCTAGTTCAGAAAAGAGAAATACCAAGGGGCATCAGAACGTGTGGATCCTAGACCTTATTCTGACATCAATTAGCTGTGTGACATTTGCACCATTGTCCTCTCAAGCGTGAAATGAGGGTGTTGGACCAGAGAAATTTCTATATTAAACTTCGTTATGCAAAGGACATGTCAGTGAAAATATTTTGACTGCAGAGTTGAGCCATACTTTACCAGTCTCAGAAAAAGAAAAAGAAAAAGTTTTAAATAGTTTTCTATCCACCAAATAAATCAACATTGGCCTTACCTAAGTTTACCAGATCCATTTTGATTACTTTTAATACTTCCTTTTTGCTCTGCTTCTCAGCAGGGATGACATGCCTGCAACATACATTCAGAATTTTCTCCTGAATGTAGATTCTAGGAAAAGCTGAAGTGAAGGGGACAGAGAAGAAAAAAATAACATAGATGACATTTCTTTTAGGCTCGCTGCCTAGACTGCACTTAGCCTGCTGCCTTATCCTCATTAGTGCCACTGACTGAATCTGATTAGCCCACCCTGATTTATTTTTGGCAACCTGGGAACACATGGGCCAATGCTTATTTTGATGGCTGATACAATCATCCCCAAAGCTGTTGTTCGCATTTGGAAGATCAGTTCCTTTTCCTGGAGGCTTTAACTGTCTACACGGCATCATGGCACATGAGACATAGATTTCTTAAACACTTTACGAAATTGAGTTTATTTTTCCCTCTTTTCATTATCATAAACACTTCCAGTTTATTGGTTGTTAAAACATAGAGCAAAAAATTCCTAGTAATTGTGTCTCTGATGCCTGTAAACGTATTCTTTTCTGAGTTAGTGAATCAACTTCTATAATCAATAATGAATAGAAACCAGATTTCAGTGCTATTGGATACTCAACACTTGGTTTAGCCTTACGTTCCACCTGATCGCTGGCAATGGAGAATGGGTCACATTTTATGTTTGGTCCCCAAAGTACAGAACTCTGTTTTAGAAATCTGCCCATGTATCTGAGGATGAGAGACAAATGTGGATAAAGGACATTTAAAGAGTCAATCTGTACTGACAATCCCGGGTTACATAAATCTTCCCAGGCCTGCCCAGATCACAAACCACCTGGCATATGCCAGGCATTGGTCCTAGAGCTGGAGACACAGCTAGAAATAAGATGCAGTCTCTGCCTAGAGGACTTACAGTCTAGTGTGATAGGAATAGCGTGAACACAATTACATCTACTAAATGTTAACATAGAATTAAACTTCTCTTAATGGCCAGATAGTCTTTATAGGTCCTAGGACCTTTAAAAACCAGACTTCTTACAAAATGAAATAAGAAGAAAAAAAAGTCAGTATGTTTTTAGGTCTATACAGTAACTTTTAAAGGATTGATGCGTTGCACACCTGATTTGGTTGCTGACAATATGTGAGGTACCAAAATCAATAAGTAGATTAATCCTAAGAGGAGAATGATCACATATAATTAATGCAATCGGCAATCCTTTCATTCATTTAACAAACAGTTATCAGCTATGTCCTGTCTGTCAGACTCGCTGTTAGGAAAATAAGTCAAGAGGACAAGGCAAAGACATGTAGAACAACAGTGGAGCTCAGTCTTGGTACTTGTGTACGGTGGTTAAAAGTCCAACCTACATGTGTGACCTGGAGCAAGTGACTTAATCTTTCTGGCTCTCAGTTTGCACAGTGACAAACTGAGATGGAAATAATAATATCTACCTCGTGAGAGAACTCTGAATATCACATGAGATGATCGTGTTTATAGCCTGCCTAGCTTGGTACCTGGATCCTTGTAAGTCCTTGACAAGTTTCAGCAATTTTCCTGTCCCACTTTTGTAGAAAAGAAACCTGAGGCTCAGAACAATGAAATAACTTGTCCTGGACACTACATTCCCAGAAGGTAAATTAAAAACAGAACGGCAAGTGTTAGAAAGTCTATGAGTCGTGTCAAGGCCAGAGAACAGAAGAGGGTGGATTCTGCCTGTGGCGTGTGGGAAAAAATCAGGAAGGAATATTCAAACCAACTACACAAATGACTTTTCAAATACTGTTCATGAGCCTTTATCTGGAGACTCGGAGCAAAGTTTTCAGTCCACTAACTGCTGATTTTTCCATCAACGCCCACGGTTCCTGAGCCTGGTCCTTTCCTCAAAGAGCATCTTAGTTTCTCATATTAAGGACTGGCTAACCTTTAATGAGGATTATCACAGGTTTCTCAGCCCTGACTATTTTAGTTTCCAGAACTGACAGGTGAGACATCAGAGAGGAAATCACTCCCTTGAAACATTCTTCTAGAATTTTCCTAGGACTATGGCAGGACTACTCCCTCCAAAGTAAAATAGTGCTTCTTCAAACCATACAGCTTCTGCAACATAGGTGAAACGAAGTCCTTCCATAGGACTTCTCTGGAAGTCGAGTGCCAAGATGATTTTCATTCATTTATAATTATGCATTTCCATGGTGTTTATTTTGTGTTTATTACATGGCACAACCCATGAACCAGAAGCAGCTTTTCAATCAAGAACGCTAAAAGTAAAAAATCCTGAGAAGATCAATTGCCACAGTAGGGTTAATCTCCCTCGTTCTGCTTTTCCTCCTACGCTAAAATACCTATGCAACTCTATTTCACAAAGCAATGCTTATCACACACAAGTTTTGGGGAAATTATGTCAGTATAATTTTATTGCAAAATAATCTGAAATTTGACCTCATTTCCTTTTTCTCTCTTTCCTTAAACAGAATGCTACAACATTCCATGTAACTGTCCGAGATGATAATAGCATCGCTGTCTCCTTAGAAGCTTCAGATGTCATGAGTCCATCATCCGTGTATGTGGTGAAGATAACTGGTGAATCAAAAAATTACTTCTTCGAATTTGAGGAATTCAACAGTACTTTGCCTCCTCCCGTTATCTTTCAGGCCAGTTATCACGGCCTGTATTATGTCATCACTCTGGTAGTGGTAAATGGAAATGTGGTTACCAAGCCATCACGATCAATCACTGTGTTAACAAGTAAGCATCGTGTGCAATATTGTTCTCTGTGTCTCTTTGTTGGGTGTATTCCCCTGGGGGTTCTCATGAAAACAGAGCCCAGAATGGCAAGATCAATTGCCTTGAAATCGAGTGACAAGATTCAAAGTTCTGCTTTACCTTAAGAATACAGTCCCTTGCTGAAGCTGGATCACGTTTTACTGTAACCTTTTGTTAATCAAAATGTGTTTAAACCAAAAAAAGTCAACCTATTTTGAGATTGAATGACAATTTTAGATTCATAATTGGACGATGTAATTTGCTATATAATTTAATAGTATGATTATAACTAAGGTTTTTTTCTAGAACACATATTCTCATATTAAGCAAATTGCTTTTTGAGGCAATGAATTTATGCTAATATTTAGCTGGCTCAAAATCAAAATTACGGGCTTCCCTGGTGGCGCAGTGGTTGAAAGTCCGCCTGCCGATGCAGGGGACACAGGTTCGTGCCCCGGTCCAGGAAGATCTCACATGCCGCGGAGCGGCTAGGCCCGTGAGCCATGGCCACTGAGCCTGCGCGACGGTCCGGAGCCTGTGCTCCACAACGGGAGAGGCCACAACAGTGAGAGGCCCGCGTACCGCAAAAAAAAATCAAAATTACATATTTTTAGTTGAGAGTAAAAGATATCGTTATTTACCAGTTGCTATTCCTCACCTCACCCTCAAACTAGCCTAGGCTTCCACTGCCCAAGAATAATGCCAAGAAAAAAAAAGTCGGTAACATTTTAACCTTTAGCAGCACATGTCTTAAGAGGTCATGCTGATATTAGAAATTTTTTAGGAGTGGTTTTAACTACAGATGATTTTCATTTTTCTCTCTGCCTTTAATACATAATCTCAAAGTAAAATTCGGCTCTACTATATATGTTGATGTATGGAAGAAAAACTGTTATCTATAAGATGGTAGAGTTTATCACTAGAGCAATGCAATGTCTCAGCAAAGTTCTTTTTGCTCTTTGTTCCAGTGGTTGCAATCTTTTTTTGTTGTTGTTGTGGCCTCTCCCGTTGCTGAGCACAGGCTCCGGACGCGCAGGCTCAGCAGCCTTGGCTCACGGGCCCAGCCGCTCCGCGACATGTGGGATCTTCCCGGACCGGGGCACGAACCCGTGTCCCCTGCATCGGCAGGCGGACTCTCAACCACTGCGGAAATCTTTTAATTTCCATCTATACGTGATCTTTCTGGCCACATTAAGGAAAAGGACATAGTGCTATTTTCTGTTGGGATAAAAGGAAAGAGAAACACCAAGAAGCAAGAACTCAGAATCAAGCTAGAGGACATATTTTTAACATGTCTGTCAAAAATTAATTAAAGTTTCCCTTGGCAGAGTTCCAGGATCCATACTGAGTTCTAAAAACTAGGAATGGCACAGACTCAAGACCTTCAAGGTTTATACATATAATGAACAAATCTAGGACCGAGCTGAATTAAAGGAAGGACTTGCCTGGTAAAATGCTGTCTTAAACAAGCTCCAGAAATGGCGAATTAGGAGCTAATAGAACCAGGCAGCAGATCTAGGTGTATAATGCCTATAATATAACACTTGGAATCAGAAGCTCTGCCTTACTTATCTTCATAATTTCATAAGCATGACCTAGCATGACCCTTATGCTTAAATGGTGATCAGTAAATATTAATTCAATTTAGCTGAGCAAGTAATGGAACCAGGAAAAAAAGGCTAAGACACAGAGCAAAATAAAACTAGTGACTGTTGCGGACCCAACACTCATTAGCAGGCACTCAGCCACTCTGGATCAAAGCTGGAGGCGTCGGCCCTTGAGTTAGTGGTTCACAAAGAAATGTGTTAAGTAAGTAGATGGTGAAAGGTTTCTGGAATATCTTGTTGATATTTTAGCATGTGCAGTAAGTTCTACTCAACATGTTTTCAGTTTTCTTTTGTGATTTCTCCTTTGATATGTGGGCTAGGAATTGTGTTGTTGAATGTCCAAAACTTTGACGATTTTGCAGAGATCTCCTTGTTGATTTCTAGGTAACTGTCGTTGTGATCAGATCAGAGAACATGCTCTGTGCAATTTCAATGCCCGGAAAGTTGTTGAGATTTGCCTTATGGCCCCAAATATGGCCTCTCTTGTGCTTTCTGTGAGCACTTGGTGGGTGAAGTTTCAATAAATGTCAATTAGGTCAGGTTGGTTGTTCAAGTCTTCTCTACCCTAATGATTTGCTGTCAGTTTGTTCTAACAATGACTGACAGAGGGAATGGATTTGTCTGTTTCTCCTTTCACTTCTTTTAGCTTATGCTTTAGTTCGAAGTTCTGTTGTTACGTTGTTAGGTGCAAATACAATACTTTTAGGTTTACCATGTCTTTTTGATGAGCTGACCTTTTTATCTATATACAATGTCACCCTTTATACCAAATAATATGCCTTGTGTTGAGGTCTATCTTGGCTGATATTAATATAGACATTTTAGTTTTCTTTTGTTAAGTATTTTCCTGGTATACCTGTTTCATCTTTTTAATTTTAACCTACTTATATCTTTATATGTAAATGGGTTTCTTGTAAACAGCATAGAGTTGGATCTTGTTTTTTTCCCCAATCTGAAAATCTCTGCCTTTTAATTGGAGTGTTTAGACTAGAACTAGCCAATAAAAATAGAATGTTAACCACATATGTAATATTAAATTTTCTGCTAGACACATTAAGAAACTTTCTGAAAAGGTGAAATTAATTTTAATAACATAGTTTACTTAACCCATTACATTCAAAATATTATTGTTTCAGTATGTCGACTAAAAAAAATATGCACAACCTAAAAGTTGAGTGTTATGTTTTCTTCGGTGGACTTACTGAGGACTTCAAGCCCGGGAGGCAGCGTCTCAAGTAACCCTGAGAAAACTGCTCCAAGGAGGTGAGGGGGGAGCTAGGATATACAGGAGTTTTGCAACAAAAGGCAGGTAGTAGGAACAAAAGATTATTGTTGATAAAAGAAAACTAGTTAAGGAATTTAACGTTTTTCTATGTGTGGGAAGATGCAAGGGTCTGGGCTCACTGAAATCATTCCTTTGATACGCACTTCAGCTATCTGGGGCCTGTATCCTCTGTTTTCACATCCTGAGTTTCCTCAGGGCTCACCATGGGGAGTGGCTGCAATCGCTGATGACTGTGACATCCTTTGTTTACTGATAAGGCAGGCAATGTTTTATTTCTCAAGTATATAATCAGGATATACAAATTTACACATTTTTTACTCTTAAATATAATGAAAATAAATAAAATTTAAAATTCAGTGTCTCAGTGGCACTAGCCTTATTTTAAGCGCTCAATAGCCATATGTGGCTAGTGGCTACCAATTTAAATAGTACAAGCTTAGATCATTTATATTTAATGCAATTAAGTATATTGTTGAATTTAACTCAAATCTTCCATATTGCTAGGCTGTTCGTGTGAGGAGTTGGGTCACTCTAGTCAATAGTTGAGCTCAGTTTAAAGTACTATTAACCTACAGTTCATCACAGACTTCAAATTCTTCTGGTCAATGGTAGGTTGCCAGCAGTGACAGAAGGTGTTTCTCAGTGTTCCAGTTCTACCCTCAATGTTCAGCAAGTCCTGAACACGTGCGCCACAGAAGGGATCCATGATTTGCCTCTCCCTTACCAATGGACTTTTTACTAGTGCTAACTTTTGGGGGGATGGGGGAGGATCTTGGTTCTCCTCGTTCAGCCTCAGGCTTAGGCAGATGTTGTGATGCTAAGTGGGGCATTCTCAGCATTCCTACCCCTTGCTATACACTCACAAAGTCTACCTTAAACCTGTAGATGGTCTTGGGTTGGAGAGTCTCCTGCCTCTTCCCCATAGTAGCAGAACTCTACCTTCTATCAGTGCGTGAAGATCATGGGTCCAAGGCTGTTTCTGCCCTTGACTCAGGAATATACATCTTTTATTTCTACCTGTCGCCCAGAAGGAGGAAGATCTTTGCCAGAGAACTGAGAGGGAAAGAACTTCTACCTCTTGCCAAGGCATTAAGCGTTTTGCTTTGTGTTTTAAAAAAGTCCAGGGAATTAAGTTTTCTCCTTGATGTCTTAATGGTGCTAATTATCACTTGCATCCCGGTGCCCTGGAGGGTAGGAGGGTGGCTCTCTTGCCATCAGTATTTCTCCTGAGCCCCTGATGGAGGCCCATGTAAAGGGCTAGAGAGAAGTGGGCTCCACTTGTGCCTGGGAGCCCCACTCATTTTAAACCAGCTCTGTCCTATACTTTTGGACAGAACTTTTGGACGATGGAAATGTTCTATATCTGCATTGTCCAGTACAGTAGCCCCTCATTTTTAATTTTATTTAATTTTGATTCATTCTAAGTTTAATTTAAATAGCCACACGTGGCTGGCAACTACCTTCTTGGACAGAGCAGTCTAAACTGTTATTTAGAACACACTCCACCTTTCTGGATCAGGGAAATTTTAGTTGCTTTCTTCTTTCCTGCTTTAATGGTGCCCCTTCTTTCTGCCATGCCCTACTAAAGGTAAAACAGTTAATGTGTCCCTTTTCTCCTCAGAGGGGCTTGTCTTTAGAATTTAGTTCATTTGGTTGCCTTGCAATCTTATTTCTCTGATAGACACAAGAAAAATTGTGTCTCATGGATTATTTGACTTTTTCTTCTCACTGTTGGATGTTGGGATGCTGCAGGAAGGGGGACCCCTTCCAGGGCCTGAGAGTGGGCTCTTGTCTAACACTAGGAAATGAATTGTCCGAGGAAACTCATGTGCTGACAAAGCAAGAGACGTGATTGGGAAGGGGCACCTGGGTGGAGAGTAGAAGGGTAAGGGAACCCAGGAGAACTGCTCTGCCACGTAGCTCGCAGTCTCGGGTTTTATGGTGATGATTCACGGTCCTTCCTGGCATCGCTCAGCCGAGATGGATTCCAGCGAGGAGGATTCTGGGAGGTTGGTAGGACATATGGACTGGCATCCCCTCCCTCCTTTTGACCTTCCCTGAATTCTTCCCTTCGTGGTAGCTTGTTAGTTCCACATTCCTTACTAGGACTTCCGGTTTAAGATAACTCATGCAAGCGGCTACTATGGTGCCTGGCCAGGGCGGGCGGTTTTAGTCAGTGTTTCCCCTAACAGGAGGATAGCATTGGCTTGCAGTTTTCTACATCTTAAGCAGAGGAGGAAATTTGCATTGATATCTAAAGAGTAAAAATTGATTAATGATGGTTTATTGTCTCTCACCCTCTACTCTATTTTTAAATACTCAATTACACCATCCCAGATTTTTAAAGCAATAATAGGTTGGGAATATAAAAACTGAGGGTTAATGCACAAATATTTCTGTGACATTAGGCACGAGGTGATGGGTTTCAGCTTCCTTCTTTAAAAAAGAGAGTATTAAAATACATGATGACTAAGATTACTTTTGAGCTCTAAAATTAGCATTATTTCTCAGTTAATGATGTATTTTTGCCATCTTTATTTTTCTAAGGGGAAGCTTTTCTTGGAAGTTTAGGAAACATTTGTAGGATCTGCTCTCAGAGTTGACACCTTGAGGCTAAAAGGGTACATTTGTTACAGTCATTTATTCTGTGTTAGATCTTTGTCTTCATGAAATAAGCAATGACAAAGCAATTGGCCCTGGGGCAGTCCTTTGATATTTCTCTACAGTTGTTCTGAGTCTGGTGCTCTCAGAGAAAGCTGAGGAACATGGCAAAGAATAAATACAGCACAAACAAGTCATTTGGCCAGTTCAAAAGTTCATAACCCTTAGGCTCTGACTTCTGATTAATATTTAATTAATTGAGAACCTTCAGTATATAATGTGCTCATTAGAGAGAAGGAGTAGTTTCTCAATAGATAAAATAATACATGAAAACAATTGCTTAGAAATTTGGGAAATGCTATTTACACACTACTGTCTCCTGTGTTTGCAAAGTCCTAGAGATAGTGGCTGTAAACAGGGCAGAACACACAAGGGGACACTCTACAAATATAATATTCCATACAAATTCATCCATGATAATAAAAATAATGCATGAGTTTTTATTTTATGTATTACCTACATTCTTTACGCCATGTCCTAGGTGGCAGAGAAATAAAAATAAAATACCCACACTCAGAGATTCTATACAGTAGTGGAAAAGACAAATATATAAGTGCTGTAAAAGAATTATGTAAGAGACTGCCCAGCCTTCTTAGGGAGCACTGAGAAGAAGAAACAATGATTTAAAAATTATTGGAAACTTGCCAAATGAATAAAGAGTGGAAGATGTCACCATCAGAGTTAAAGGGAATCACAGGTAAAAAGAATGGGGGCATATGTGCATAGCATGGCACACCTGTGAACTTCAAGAGTGAAGGTGGCAAGAACCTGTGATTCCAGAAAATAAAGGGAAAGGTGGCTAGAAAATGTGGGAGGAGCCTTGAATACTTTACAGAAGAGTTTAGACCTTAACCTCTAAGTGCTGAGGAATGAGGACACATCTTATGCAAAGAAATGACATAACACGATTTGATTGGGGAAATCTCCTTCTTGTAACAGAACTACAAGCCACAGGATCCTGGATCCTGCATTGGAATGGACAAATTATCACACAGATATTTTGAATAGTGGATCAAAGCATGAACTTTAGAGCCAAAGAAAACTGGAAACCATAATGTAGACGTTGGCAGATTATTACATTCTCTTAGTTTTCTAATTTAATATCTATTCCAGAGGTTAGCAAACTTTTTCTGTAAAGGCCTAGGTAATAAATATTTTATGCTTTGTGGACCATATAATCTATGTTGCAATCATTCAACTCCACTATTTCCACAGAAAAGCAGCCATAGATGATATGTAAACAGATAAGCACGGCTGTGTTCTTAGGAAACTTTAAAGACACCAGAATTTGAATTTCATATAATTTTCATGTCATGAAATAGTATTCTTCTGTCGATATTTATCAACCATTTTAAACTGTAAATACCATTCTTAGCTCATAAATCATACAAAAACATGTGGCAGGCCAGATTTGGTTTGCGGGCTATAGATTACTGATTTGGTAGAGGGTGCTATTAAATAATGTCAATTTTTTTTGTAATAAAACATTTAAAAATAAACTCCTTAACAAAGTATGTAGCATCTGGTATAAGATCAATAAATATAATAAATACCGATGGCATTAAATAGAAAATTACTCAACGGGTTGGGAGCAAAAGAGAACCAAAAGAGATCAGGAGGGGAAAAGTCAGTGAGGTGAAGGTGACAGGTGTAAGTCAGAGACTCCGACAAAAGTGAGAGTATCAAGTAGGCTGCAGCCTTAAAAGTTTTGAACAGAAGTAAATAAGAAAAAATAAGATGAGATTGGAGGCAGGAAGAATAATTCAGAAAGCTATTGAAATATTCCAGGAAGGTATCATAGAGGAAGAATTTTCCTCTACCCTTCTAGGTTCTTCTGGCTGGCCTAAGAATTAAATTGATGTGAGACAGATTAGTAAGAGAAAATCAAAACTCAAAATCGAGCCTTGGTCTGGGAAGATTCCACATGCTGCAGAGCAACTAAGCCCATGCGCCACAACTACTGAGCCTGCACTCTAGAGCCCGTGAGCCACAACTACTGAGCCCACGTGCCACAACTACTGAAGCCCACAGGCCTAGAGCCTGCACTCTGCAACAAAAGAAGTCACCACAATGAGAAGCCCACGCACCACAGTGAAGAGTAGCCCCCACTCACCGCACCTAGAGAAAGCCCACGTGCAGCAATGAAGACCCAACACAGCCAAAAAAAAAATTAAATAAAATAAATTAATTAAAAATAAATAAAAAGACTGATACAAGCAAGTGTTGGAAAAAGAATATGGAGAAACAAGAACTATCACACACAACTGATAGATAATTGACATCAAGTTAGAAAACATTTTCACAATATCACAAACAGTTGAAGATGTGCGTACTCTACTATCCAGGACTTCCAACCTAAGGAAACATGTCCCAAAACATTTATTGCAGCATTATTTGCAAAAGTGAGTGATTGAAAACAACCTATATAACAACAACAACAAAAAAAACAAATTATATTGTTTGTATAGTTGTAAAATGGATACTAAATTTTCTAGAGATACACCAAGATGGACAAATCTCAAAAACGATGTTAGGTAACAAAAAGTAAGCTGCAGAATCATACGTACAATATGATACCATCAACATGACATGTTAAAGTATGTGAAGTAATAGTCCATATGAATATTGGACACTTACAGATATAAAAGTGAAAAACATGCATGGAAAGAGAAACACCATATTCAGAGTAATAATTTACCTCTGGCCAAATTATGGGAGGCAAATGGGATCAGGGTAAGTTATACGGGGGAGTTTCAACTATATTTTGTAATGATTAATTTTTTTAATTAAAAAGGAAAAACTAAAGACAAAAAAGTAATAAATGAAGATAATAAATGATTTCTATTTTTAAACAACTACATTTCTCTGTCCAGTCTCACCTGGTTCCTGAAACAAGAAAGGGAAGTATAACAGGATAGTTGGCAGAGAAATGAGTAATGAATTAGATCAAGATTTTACCTTGTCATCACTGAAAAACACATGAGTAATTACAGCTCTGGTTTATGCCACATCCCTTAATTTTTCAAAAAGAAAAACAATGAGGGAAGTAACTGGAGAGATGGTAAAACATTTCTAGAGAATGCCTTTGAGTTCTAGAAAACAGTAATTCTTGTATTGAATATACCTCAAAAATGCCTGTGCATGGACTTTAGAATTTACAGCTGACCTGGGTTATATATGTTGAAGCTGAGGGAAATACAGGAAGCAAACATGTAAGTAGGCATTTTAAAAATTCTCTTAGTTTAAAATTTAAGTTGTTGGCACAGCTAACAGAAAAATCACAAAATAAAATATCTATGCTCTAATCCTCCTGTATCTCTTGAATTTCAAAGTTTGACTATGGCTTTGATGTGCAGACTTCCTAACTCAGGGCATGAAAGATTGAGTGGACCTCTAACTTCTCTTTCCAGTAGACAGACCCCTGGTGAGGATGTGAAACTGGGCTGCAGCAGTGGAAGAGTTATGGCTCTGTGGCTGCAGTTTGCTGTTAGCTTTCATTTTGTTTCTCATATCCAGAGTCAATAAGTGGATTGTGTAGACTCCCTGGGTTAGTAATTAGACTGAGTTGGAAGAAAGATCTTCAAATGGTTCAAGGCTTCTTTGGGATTAATCAAAGAGAAATACTCAGCGACTTCAGGGCTTGGTTTGCTGGTTTCTTTACATGACACTTAAGTGAGTTCACTCTGTTCTCCCTTTAAGTAGGAAAACCAAGGATGAGACAAAGCTAAAATAGAAACAGTCTAACCAGAGAACATTGCACATAGTCTACAGGGACATGATCCCAATATATGTTGCAATCTGAAGGCCTTCCAACTTTTTTATAGATGTTGGCTTGGTTTTTGGTTTTATAGATAGGCTTGGTTTATGAGAAAATTCCAGGAAAAAATTAAGAATTTTAACATGTATTTTCAGTCTTCCCTGGATCTCATCAGTCAAAAGCAAAAATAGGTTGAGATACTGAAGAACAAAATGAAAGATATTTAGCTACAGATTGAGACAAAGTAGGTAATTATTTGCTGAATGAACTAAGTCAGTTTTGGTTTCTTATGTTATTGGAACTGAAATTTTCAAAGTATAAAATTTAAACTAAGGATATTTCATTTAGGCTATAGATGTCCAAGAATCCTCTCAATTCTAAAATTTTGAATTAAAATCAATTTTTCTATAATAGAAGAGTTGACTCCAAGCCAAATTATTTAAAATATTTTCTTGAACGAAATGAATGCAAGTAAAACTTATCCATTAGTTCCTACTGAAGGGTGAGGGGCCTCCGGCACTTTACAAGACTTTGGCTGAAGGGTGGGATGTGGAGGAGATGCAGACATACATCAATCACAGTTATTAAAAAAATGAATATTTACAAAGTTTTGTGATGAATTAACAACTCATGCAAAATAGAAATAAACATTTTTAAATTTCTGTACAAAGAATAGTTTGATAAACATCATAAACTATAATCCTCACAACATAGGATGGTTGGCAATGTTATACTTGACATAAAAAAAGTGCTAAGTTCACACAAAGAAATAACTGATTATTGAAACATTTATCTTTGGTTAGAGCCAAAATGTATTTTCTGCTACTGGTCTATTATTAATGTCAAATTTTCTTGGCTTGGGGAAAAGAAAAATGAACTAGGAATCTGGAGATACAGACTCTGTCATGTCCTTGTTAAATTACCTTTGACAAGTAATTTAAAGTCTGAGTTATCATTATTTTTATATGTTGAATGATGATATTAATATTTGCTCTTCCTAGATCTCAGGGTTGTTGCAAAAGGCAAATGGAAAAATGAATATGAAAGTTCTTTGAAAGGCAGAAATCACTATTTAAAATATGCATCATTAATTACTGCTAAGGAGAACACTCAACTCAGGAGTACTGAGGAGTTTAGTGTCTTACAGATAATAAAAATATGTGTAAAATTCTAATAGGTGTAATCCTTGGCCCTTCCAAGTATTGATAATGGCCTTTTGCTCTTTCCTTAATTCCTCTTTCTCCATTAACTTTCCTTCTGCAGAACCTCTTCCCATAACCAGTGTTTCAATATATGACTATAAACCTTCTCCTGAAACAGGAGTCCTGTTTGAAATTCATTATCCAGAAAAATATAACGTTTTCACAAGAGTAAACATAAGCTACTGGGAAGGTAAAGACTTCCGGACAATGTTATATAAAGGTAAGAGGCAAAAGGAAGATGAAAAATGATGACTATTACTTTTACATGACTTTTGCCAAATGGTCTTGCTCTTGCTCTGAAGAGGTCTTATAATTCACTATTTGGTCATAAATGAACCAATAAAAATAGTTACTGATGCGTGAAAATATTGTTATGAGGAGTCTTAGAATGTCTGGTTCTTTAGAGTCATGTGTCATGCGTAAGCATAAGAAAAACTCAAATTATTGCGACTCACATGTTATTCTTGCGAAATATTATTCCTGCATGTCTGGTGCAGGAAACAAATTCAAACTTAAATTTAGAAGCACCTCACTTAACCATTTCTTTCTGCGTGTGTTAGGGCACTTCTAGAACTGGGAAACTAGAGAGCTGCCTTTCACAAAGTTTCACTTGGAGATGGTCCAAGATTATTCTCAAATGCAAAAGACAATGCTTTTTAGGTCCTTTGTATATATTTATCTGTATGACTAGCTAAATGATTGCATTAATATACAAAAATTGGTTTCACTATTTTTACTGGCTTGATGGGATCTTGAGAGAGAGGAGAGCCTAGGGGAATTAATAATTTCAAAAGAACTCAACTTTTCAGGGGCAGAGGCAGGTCAAGAGGGAGAGGGATAGGGAGAGAAGGAGGGAGGGCCTTTGGGGACTGAACCGGGGAAACGTAAATATTCTCAGGACCCAGCACCATAATATTTATCTGCAGAGAGTGTAGATGATGGTCTCAAATTTGACTAGTTGTGGGCTTCCCTGGTGGCGCAGTGGTTGAGAGTCCGCCTGCCGATGCAGGGGACACGAGTTCGTGCCCCGGTCCGGGAAGATCCCACTTGCCGCGGAGCGGCTGGGCCCGTGAGCCATGGCCGCTGAGCCTGTGCGTCCAGAGCCTGTGCTCCGCAACGGGAGAGGCCACAACAGTGAGAGGCCCGCATACCGAAAAAAAAGAAAAAAATAAATTTGACTAGTTGTAACTGGAAACTAAGTAGAGGACAGGTACTCAACCAGATAGGGCATGAAATATCTCAATTTGACTTGCTGCTTTTACAAACTCCTGAATCTTCCATGGATTTTTTTAAATGAGACATTGTTTAAAATATATGCAGTGAATTTACAGGGTTTTTAAACTTAAAAAAAAATCAAATAAACATAAATAGACTCCATAAATTACTGCATTCTTTATTATCAATGAAAACAGATTATCTGCAAATTAATAATTGGGACCTTATTTGCTTTTTGATCACATGCAAATATAAGTTCAGAAATAATTGAAAAGTAGTCACTGAAACTTTTGTTGAGCTAAATGCCATGAGTTTAAAAATAAGTTAATTAATATGCTCTCTTTTTAAATTTAATTAATTTAAAATTATTTTTGGTTTTTCATTCAATAAATGGTACTTTTCATTTCTCTCATTTCGAACTTGGATTGGATTTTTAAATTTATTATTATTTTTCAAAAAAAATGTTTTCCAAATAAAATTCAAATTTTTTATTTTCTTCTTTCTTCAAGCAGGTCCTATCCACCAAATGACAGACAAACTTTTATTTTTTAAATAGGCTATATTCTACAAGTGAGACTAGTGAAAACATTTCTTGTAAAATTATTTTTTCCTAAGTCGTAAATTGGCAAAATACCTTGGGTTTTTAATCTTAAAGTAAATGGCTAGCAGAAACTTAATCTCTACAATTTCTATATGTTATCTTCTCCACTTAATACACCAAATGTTCTTATAATAAAATTTTAATTCCAATTGTATCCAATTCTTGCAGAAAAAAGCCTTTCAGTTTGTGTCCAAAACAATCCAAATTTTCATCTCTAGCCTTATATCAATTTTTTATTACTGACCATGCCAGGAGTTGCAGGAAATATTATTTTATGGATAGTCATAATTGTTCAGAACTTTCTAGAAGTGTGTGGCATTTAGGAAACTGAAATTTTAATATAATTGTTTTTTTCTTCTCAGATTTCTTTAAGGGAAAAACAGTATTTAATCACTGGCTGCCAGGAATATGTTATAGTAATATCACCTTTCAGCTGGTATCTGAGGCAACTTTTAATAAAAGCACTCTTGTGGAGTACAGCGGTGTCAGTCATGAACCCAAACAGCACAGAACTGGTAAGTCTTCCAAAGAATCAAATTTAGTGAAAAAATAATTAAATTATATGTTGTTTTATATATATACTTTCTATCATTCTAAGGAAAATTCTGTTCCAGAGCTAAGAAAGAAAATAAATATGTATTTTAGTAACTTAAAACAAATTTTCTATCAATGTAAAAGGAATTGAACAAAATATTCAATTCGAAAAATTTTAAATATGTCAATGAAATCATAGATTTATAATCTTTGAATTAAAAAAATTGTGTGATACTACCAAAAGTTATAATTAAGTAATTTAACTGGATCAAGTGCACATCATTTATTCTATAACCTGACAAAATACTCATATGACAGAAGAACAGATGTGGGAGGTTCTACTACAGATTATCAGATTATTAATTTTAGTAGCATCACTAATATGAAGCACAATCATAGGATGGATGGATGGATGGATGGATGGATAGATGGTAGGTAGATGGAAGAATGGATGGGTAATATAAATATACACATACTAAATACCCATTGCCAATACCAATATGACTGATATTTTCCATGCCTAATGTCCTTAAGTATTCAGTAGGAATGCAGGAGACACAATTCATACAAACACTGGGAATGTGTTATAATAGATCACCTCTGAGACCCTGCCATTCTGAAATTCTAAGATGTGTTGAAAAATCTGAATTCTCATTAATTAGGCCAAAGCAAAGAAAATATTTCAGCTAAATTTTATTCACCTCACATCAACATCTAAGATTCTACTTGTAGTTTTTATTATTCAAGTAAAGAAACTAATTGAGCATCTTTCACCTGGGAGTTGTGTAAAGTACTGGAAGAGAGGAAGACAAAGTCTGGTGAGATGGTTCCCTGTTCTTAAAAATGGTAGAGGTACTACTGGCACTCATACAAGGCAGAATGCAATAATAAATATTATTAAAGAGGTACAAACTTATGTAACAGCACAAAGGAGGGAGAGATTAATTTTTATTAGAAGTTCATAGAAGAGGTGAGAGTCAAGCTGCTATCTGCAGGATGCATACAATCTTTTGCAGGTAGAGACCATGCAGTGTGCCTTCATAATTTTCTACCACTACAAAAGTATGATTCCATAGTTCATAAACTCATTTTGTGTGCATAGTTTCTATTCAAGAGAGATGAGGAGTGAAGCCATATTTCCAACATGCATGTTATTGTTTCTGAAGGCAATTCAGACATTTATCTCTCCTAAGTGCAACTATGTCATAGGGAGTATTTTTATCTTGATAGCTATAAAAACACTATAGTTGCTTTTTTTGTAAGAAAGATCTAGTGACAGAGACTCAGTTTTGAAAAAAAGAGATTGTGATAAGCTGAAAAATATGTATGTAACTCTACTTTGGAAGTGGTTAAATTACCACTTGGACAAGCATAGTATCATGAATTAATGTATCAATATTTGTAGTGTGACTGGTGATAAGCTAATGTGTGCACACTGTGTACAAAATCTTAGATGTATGTACTTGAAACCACATTTGTTCTTGATGTAAATTATCTATACAGTAAAAGTAAAATTAAACTTTACTTTCTAAATCTGCTTGTATGTTTGACTCATTAATAGATTAAGTATTCATTATAATAGTTAAAAATACTTGAAAATGATAATTCTCTCTCTTACAGTCCCCTATCCTCCTCAAAATATCTCAGTTCGTATAGTAAACTTGAACAAAAACAACTGGGAAGAACAGAGTGGCAGTTTCCCAGAGGAATCGTTCATGAGATCACAAGATACAATGGGAAAAGACAAACTCTTCCATTTTACTGATGACACTGCTGAAATTCCCTCTGGCAACATTTCTTCTGGTTGGCCTGATTTTAACATCAGTGACTATGAAACCACATCCCAACCATATTGGTGGGACAGTGCATCTGCGACTCCTGAAAGTGAAGATGAATTTGTCAGTGTTCTTCCCATGGAATACGAAAATAACAATACACTCAGTGAGACTGAGAAATCGACGACCAGCTCTTTCTCTTTTTTCCCTGTCCAAATGATACTGAGTTGGTTACCACCAAAACCACCCACTGCATTTGATGGGTTCCATATCCACATGGAAAGAGAAGGTAAAGTAATAGGAAATCAGAGGAAATAAGTAATGGTGCAAAGGAAAGGAAATTGAAGCTTTTAAAGATTACATTCAGAAAGAAAGACTGATGGTAGACAGTTAATATCTAAAGAAAGATGGTAAAGAAAAGGAAGAATTTAATTGAGTATCCAATGCAGACGGAAACCAGAAAACAAAAATGAACAGATTGGGTCAGAATCCGGTTTGGGTAGTTCATACATTGCAAGTACAGGCAACTGTATACATTTCATTACCTGACATTTCACGTACCCCAGGCAACTGAGGAAACTTTATATTTGGAAAGATTTTGAATTAAGGTTCTAACCATAACAAATTACAAAATATCCTGGAGAAATATTCTGTTTCCAGTACCCAAATTTGTGAAGCACGCAGCAAAACAATCTTGCTCACAACCTGGCTACTTTCCCAAGAGTATCAGACCTGTGTCCTGCTTATCAAGCTACTCTTATTCCCCTTAGCGGGTGCCCCCTGAAACCAGCACCACTCACATTTTCCCAAAGGGAAGCTGGTAGTAGAATAGAAAATACACAGCAACTGGTATTTCCACTCTAGCTACTATATTGTATATTGTATTCACTTAGCAACTGAGAGTTATTCTTTATATTTAACCCACTAACTTATGCAAAGCAGGGCCACAGCAGTCAGTAAATTTGGATCATGAATCATATGTGAATTGTTGTTTGGTAGGTTTTCATAGTTATTTGTTGTTTGTTTTGTTTTATGCTTTCCAGTCTAGTAGTCTGGGGAGCAAAAGTTGTCAAGTTGCCAAAATGTGAGGTTAAATTGACAGCCTTATTTATAGGATAAGGTATTCAAATCATGTAGTCTTATATATGACGTATTGTTTGCCCCCATTTTATTCGATAGAATGAAATACAAGACCTGTGAATTCCTCTCTACTCGAGTAGAGAGCAATCAACCATACCCAAATATTATATAACATTGAAATCCTTCGTCATTTCCAATTATTTGAGTCAAAATTCTTAACATTCGCCTGAAATTATCTGTATTAAAAAAAGTTCCCTTAATCTATCTTTTATTTTTCTATTCCTCAATATATTCTATGGAAAATAGGGTCTTGTAATTCATAATTTTTTGTAATGCCTATTTCCATGAAGGTTCATTCATGCTTTTATCTGACTGTGGTGTGTTGTGCTATGTGGTGTGTTGTGTCACCAAATGATAACAACTTCAAATGAATAAGCAGCAGGAGGTAGACTTTGAAGCAATGCAAAAATCATTTTTACTTTTAAAATTTCTGAAAGCAAATCAATGAAGCAAAAATATTACAAGTGTCAGAAAAATGTATCCAGAGGATTATTTCTAAATAGAGATAATTCAATATATTTTAAGACACTTATGGATATTTAATGCTACCACAAAGAACTTAGACAACATTTGTTACTGTTTTTTTAATCCTTTATATCCAAATGAGAACACTGACTATTGCTATTTTTTCCTAACATTATACTTCTATTTTGTGTATATAGCTTTATTGGTTGACAGTATGTAAGAATGCAGTATATATCCATCCCTAGTTTTATTGATTAGTGCACCATATTTTAATTTGGTTATTTAAAACTATTATAAAAAATAACTTGAACTCTTAGTCACCATTTTGGGGGGGGGGGTACGCGGGCCTCTCATTGTTGTGGCCTCTCCCATTGTGGAGCACAGGCTCCGGACGCGCAGGCTCAGCGGTCATGGCTCACGGGATCTCCCCGGACCTGGGCACGAACCCGTGTCCCCTGCGTCGGCAGGCGGACTCTCAACCACTGCGCCACCAGGGAAGCCCTAGTCACCTTTTTTAATAGTAATTTGAGAGGTATAATTCAACTTGACAAAAGGAAGGAGGAAAAATAAAAAAAAAATACTTTTTTTTTAATTAATTGACTTCTATAGCCAAGGCTGTTCCAGATATCAATTCATATATATTCTCTTTTTTATCCATGATTTAGAAAACTTTACTGAATATTTGACAGTGGACGAAGAGGCCCACGAATTTGTTGCAGAACTGAAGGAGCCTGGGAAATATAAGTTATCTGTTACAACCTTCAGTTCCTCAGGATCTTGTGAAATTCGAAACAGCGAGTCAGCAAAATCCCTCAGTTTTTATATCAGTAAGTACCAAAAAGATTACTTTGCACTTACGGAGGGGCTAGAAAAGTGGAACTGGTGAGATTCATGATGCTCAGGCATCGATTATGCATCAAACCTTAGAGACCCTGAGAATTCTTCAAGATCATGAGAGGCCCGGATCCGTGGGATTTTGACAGCAGGAAAATATATGTATGTTTCATAGTAGCAAACCTACCCAGGGATTTAACTTCAGGCTATTTTAAAATTATTGTGGTAATCGAACATGTATGAAACTGACCTTCCACACTAGTGATAACAAAGTCTCCAAGGACGTGGACACATAGTTTGGGAAAGAGGACTTTTGTTCGAGGCCATAATGAAAATGGATACTGTTTTTCTGTGTGAAAAGTCTCATTAGAGTATTGAGCTTATGGAGCTCGAAAGAAAGAGAGATGGAGGTGTAGTGAGACCTAGGTGGTCTCCAAAAGTTAGCACAAGACTGAGCTAGAGCATCATGAATACTCTCATAACAAGTCTTAGGGCATCTTCTACCAATTCCATCAGGGATAATAGCAGAGCAATAACTAGCCTCTAAAAGCTACACAAATAGTGTATGTCTGTAATGTTTTCTGCTAATCTGACTATGCTTACCAGAAGTTGAGAGGCCAAAAACCAGTTTCCTAGCTTATCAGGAGTTAAATGTGCCTCTGACCAGCAGAAAGAAGAACCAGAAGGAAATGGATAAAAACTGAGTTCCGAGAAGGAGGGTCACCATACTCTATCTCCTCCTTCAAAAGCAAATTACCACCTTTCATCAGATGATCCTCAAAAAGATGGACAGGGGAAGGAGGAGGGGGGCAGAGAGAAGAGATCAGTACTTTTGTTTGTTTGCTTTTTAAGGAATTTTGCCTTTTTTTTTTTAAATTTATTTATGGCTGTGTTGGGTCTTTGTTTCTGTGCGAGGGCTTTCTCTAGTTGCAGCAAGTGGGGGCCACTCCTCATCACGGTGCGTGGGCTTTTCACTATCGCGGCCTCTTTTGTTGTGGAGCACAGGCTCCAGACACGCAGGCTCAGTAGTTGTGGCTCACGGGCCTAGTTGCTCCGCGGCATGTGGGATCCTCCCAGACCAGGGCTCGAACCCGCGTTCCCTGCATTAGCAGGCAGACTCTCAACCACTGCGCCACCAGGGAAGCCCGAGATCAGTTTACTTAGCAGCTTAAAAATGTTGAAAATATCCCATACAACAATTTTACTTAAGAAACCAAAAATGTCACCACTGGTGAAAAGGCTTGAAATATCCACTGAACGTGCAGAAAAAATATCTGTGATTGCCTTGCATGTCTTTCAGTTATGGGCAATCTTTGACGTGACATCACTTGAGAATGAGAGCAAAGTTTAGTATCCAGTTCTTCCCATGAGGCTAAATATGTTTCATTAACCCAGAGATTTCCTTGTCTGCCAGCAGAGATCCACTGCAAGTTACAGGAAAACTCCCACAACTCTTCTGGCCATTAGCTCTTCCCTTCTCTGAATTTCTACTATGTATCATAGTGCACAAGACAAAATACAGAGCTTCTCTGAGTGTGGTATTTTTCTAGATGTATTTTATTTGTGTACATTCTGCTTCTCATACCAAATTACAAAACCCTGGGCTGGGGTTAAACTCTTTGCTTATTTGTTAATTCTGTTGCACATTCGACAAATATTTATTGAACCATTTTCCAGTGTCAAGCACTCTGCCCTCTTCCTAGAGTATCCAGTTGACCAGAGCTGCTGAGAATGTGTCAGAATTGCTCAAACATATGATTATTTCAAAAAGATGCATATTAATGTTCATCTAGGAAAATATAGGGCACTAGAAATTTTGCTATTTCTCTGCCAATAAAAATCTTTTTAGAGCTTCAGATATGATGTTCTGCGGTAATGAGTTATTCAGGTGTACTCTGTATATGCCTTTGATTTTAAAAGGATACTGGGGGCTTCCCTGGTGGCGCAGTGGTTGAGAGTCCACCTGCCGATGCAGGGGACACGGGTTCACGCCCTGGTCCAGGAAGATCCCACGTGCCGCGGAGCGGCTGGGCCCGTGAGCCATGGCCGCTGAGCCTGCGCATCCGGAGCCTGTGCTCCGCAACGGGAGGCCACAGCGGGGAGAGGCCACAGCAGTGAGAGGCCCGCGTACCGCAAATAAATAAATAAATAAATAAATAAAAGGATACTGAATTTGTGTAGCTTTGAAGGTTTTACTCAGAGATAAAAATTAAGGTAGAAATTTACATTAGTCTCCCAATAGCCTCATGAAGGGAATATTTCTCTTATCCCCATTTGTCACTTGAAAAAAAATACTGAGTCACAGAAAGTTTAGCAAATTGGTGTCAGAAGAAGAATTAGATTCTAGAAATATTTAATAGCAAAGTCCATTTCCATGGAGCCTGCAGTGACCTATTATCTTGGGTTGATTAGCGGGTCGGTCCTAATGTAAAGACATTAAGTGAGTGAATTCATTTTGCCTTCCCCCACCTTCTCTCTCCATGCCCCCACTACCCCAGTAATCATCATAACAGTAATAACACTTCACATTTAGATAGTTCTCTAACACATTATAATCTCATTTGATCCCATCGACAGTCCTGTGAAGTAGACTAATCAGAGAGTATCATGATAAGTTATCACAGAGCCCCAACCCAGGAGACAGGAGTTCTAGGTTGGTTCCCAAACATTACTAGCTCTGTGACATTGGGAAGTTCATTCACATCTCTGGCCTCCAGTTTCCTCATCAGTAAAACAAAGCACTGAAAATCTAAAGTCCTTTTCAATCCTAACATTCTATGATTTGTCCATTTGACAGATGCAATGACTGAGATTCAGAGTAGTTAAGTCATTTGCCCAAGCTTGCATTGCTAATAATGAGCAAAACTGAGTTTGGGGCCAACTTTCCTATCTCCAGACCCATGCTTTTCACTCTTTCATAGTGATCCAGGAAGTTTTATGCAGGGGTTAAGAGCATGGATTTTGGAACCAGACTTCCTATGCATGAATCCCAGCTCTACTTGTGCTATCTCTGCCTCGATTTCCTCATCTGAAAGTGAAATCAATCCTAGTACTTATCTCGTAGGTTAGTTAAGAAAATTAAAGGATTAAAATATGTAAACACATATAAACTTAAAACAGAGCCTGGCGCACAGCAAGTCCTACCACTCTTTGCCATTATTATTATCCTTTTTATTGTTGTTTTTTCCCTTACCCAATTAACCATGAGCCTGGGACTGCCCTTCCCAACAGAGCCTCCTTCCCCTCTCCCGGGCTCAGGAATACAGCTTCCCATGAGGGAACTGAGAAATGTACACTAAGCAAATAAAAGAAGTTGCACATTTGCATTTTAACAATGCCTTTCAGGAGATAATAATCACCTTAACATTTCTTGGGTCCTCATGATGTGTCAGGCACTGTGCTAATAACCACTTTGGAAATTTAAGAGAACAAAGCTAATGGCGGGCACTTTCAGGGAGATATTTTATAATGAGGAGCCCACCGTGTCCCCAAATTATCAGCCAGGTTTCCGCCAGCTTCTATAATTGAGCCCGTCTGTTGCCTGTTTCTTCTCTAAGGTAGTCACACCCTGCCTCTTTGATCCTGCTGTCACCAAATTAAAAATTTTCCCATGATTGTAGTAGAGGCTAATTTGAATCTCAACATAATTATTTCTAGAGACTGAAGATCCTAACAGCAAAGGAATTATTAATACTCATGAAATGCCACACTGCCACACATACTGTTTGCTAAAAGAGAAGTAAATTCTCTCTGGTGAAGAATTTACCAGAATAATCTCAGAGGCACGTAACAACTGAAGTGGAGCTTCTGTCTCTCAGAAGAACTGGTTTGGTGGCTGCTACCAGGACGTTGCTTAGGTCAAAGGGGAGGTCACCCAGTGGAGACTGTAGCTAAGCAGAGAATGTAAAGACCTACCAGCCTGGCTGCCAGTATTACTTGGAGTATCTCTGTAAGGACAAAAGGGAAACAACACGATTTTTAGAACTAGAATCTTGTACCTCAACCAGCTCAGCGTCTGATTTGATGTCCAGGTCCTTCAGGAGAGTGGATCGAAGAACTCACTGAGAAGCCCCAGCATGTGAGTGTCCACGTTCTAAGCTCAACCACTGCCTTGATGTCCTGGACGTCTTCCCAAGAAAACTACAACAGCACCATCGTGTCTGTGGTGTCACTCACCTGCCAGAAACAAAAGGAGAGCCAGAGGCTAGAAAAGCAGTACTGTACTCAGGTAAAGGAATTGGAAGGGCAGACTGGCTCACTCACCTCCTGCAGCCCAGCCTCGCGGGGGATGCAAGGGGGCCGCCAATGGCAAGAAGCTGTGCTGAGGTCTCCCAGGTGCGTCCCTGGCAGTGTTACCAAGAGTGGGGGAGGAGCTAGGAAATCAATGCGCGAGGCTCTTCAATCACAGTCGCCTTCCTTTTCCCTCTTAGAACTACCATCTTCCTTTTACTTAATTCCTCATTCAAGAGAATATACTGCACATCTACGATGTGCCAGGTACTGGGATAGATGGTGGGGATCTAGACAATTCTTACACGTCTTGCTTTGGCTGAGTTTATAATCTAGTGAGAACAATGGTAAGTGAACATATAATTACTGCAGAGTATAAAATAAGTCCTAGGCTAAAAGTAAATGATCGAGAGGCCATATGAGCTCGCAGAAAGAAGGGCATGAATAAATACGGATTGGGGCAAGAGGATTTGGAAACTGCTCAGAACTTCCCCCAGGGGAGGAGATTACGAAGCAGAAGGTTTGGGGAGGTTTTATTTGCTTGTTTTATTTTTTTCCCATTGTTTCTTGTTATTTTAACTGTAAAATAAGGCATGCTCACTGAAAAAATAATTCAAAAATTTAAAGTACATAAAGTGAAAAACTACCCCCTCACTAATCATAACTGAAGAGTTTTGAAGGATAAATAGGCGTTAGCTGAGCACAAGGGGGGGGGAGGGGCAAGTGGAAACACATGGGAATCAGTAGTTCTGGGCGTGGCTATGGAATGAGCACCACGCCCGATCTTCAGTCCTGAATGAAACCACCAGCCTGGGTCCCAGAGCAGACTTTGCTCTCAGATGCCCTAAATACCCACAGGAATCCTGGATCCCAGTCCTGTTTTCCTAAAACCTGGATTTATTCTTTTCATAAGATCAAAGGTACTGATTCTTGGTGTCTTACAAACATAGTATTTTCTTGCCTAAAGGAAAAAACTTAAACTTTCAATTTGTGTGGAGTACAGTGGAAATATAATACGCAGTCAAAAAAGATGTTTGCTGTGTGAAAGCTACTTAGAGTGTTTCCATTTATCCCATGAAAATTAGGCATTTAGTGTAATTCAAAGGGTGAAAAATTTTTAATTAATAAGATGAATTCAGGAATCGCGGCCTTTGGAGCTCTTGAAAGCCTTAGAGGGCTGAGATAAGCCCAACTTGAAGGTGAGGCTATCTCTGGCTTGAATTAATGAGTAAATATGCTAAACAGTTCAGCTAGTAATCACAGCTCACTGAGAAGCTTATTAGCTTCCTTCCCTCAAGGTATGCAGCATGGCTGACTCTGCATTAATAGAAAATGTGTCCTGCCTGCAGGACAAGACCTAGAACTTGACTGCTCTCAGGTGTGGTTTTTCTTGTCCCACCTAATGTGTAAGTTACGTATGTTAACATAGAAGCCAAAGGCTAAAAGTATAAATAGATATTGTAAATTATAAATGAACCAGAATAGGGTGGTCTAAGTGCACTTTTTTTTTTTTTTTTTTTTTTTGCGGTACGCGGGCCTCTCACTGTTGTGGCCTCTCCTGTTGCGGAGCACAGGCTCCGGACGGGCAGGCTCAGCGGCCATGGCTCACGGGCCCAGCCGCTCTGCGGCATGTGGGATCTTCCTGAACCGGGAGCGCGAACCCGTGTCCCCTAGTACCGGCAGGCGGACTCTCAACCGCTGCGCCACCTGGGAAGCCCCTAAGTACACTTTGACAATGGCTTCTTGAAATGTAGACATGAAGCTGTTAAGGATTATAGGCGAGGAGGCCAGTATTTGAAGTGGAGGGTGGAAACTAGACCACTAGTGCTAGGCGTTATCTCAATTACTGCAAGATTGTATTATTATTACATCATCATCATTACACACACACACACACACACACACGCACGCACATGCACACGCACACACACACACACACATTTTCAAAGAAGGAAACATCAGTGCAAAAATCTCAAAAATTGGCCTAAATCCATGTACCCATTAATCAAAGGAATCCAGAAGACATTCTCGCCAGGATTGGTCTGACTTAGGTTATTTCTTGAAGCAAGCATTATCCAGAAAGAAAAAAATAATAACATTTCTTTAGTTCTACAGTCAGTGGTACGGTGCTATGTTAAATAGAAAATTCAAAACGCAGCTCAAAAAGAAGAGTGATTCCAAAGCCAAACACAGATGAATAATTAATCACAATGTTTCACTCCCTTATACTTTCATTCTCCTTACTTTTCCTCTACCATCATCTCATCACCTGTACCACAGGATCATTGCTGTACCGATTACCTAGATCGTTCATGAGATTCGCCGCTATTGCCCCTGATCCTTCCCACAACTTGATTGATTTCTGTGTTCTATAGCGGGTCCTGTGTGAGATGCTAGAAATAAGAACAAATTTGATTTGAACCTTGACTTCATGAAGCTTAGAGTCTGGCCTTCCATGTAGGTACATTGGTACCCCTTAATTTGAATTTGTCCTCATTATATATATATGTTCTTCCTGTCTGGTTTCTGTTTTGTGTGTGAGTTTATAAGCAAATGTTCGTGGAGAAGGGAGTTTTTTGATGTAACCCTTCTAACAACCATTGTAGTGCTATTCATTAATAAACCTACGTTGATATGTTAAACGTAAAGCCAGTGCTCAATGTTTTATATGAAGGACCCAGTCAATTCTTTGAAGTAAGTGTGCTTCTGGCATTTTCTCCAAAGTCTCACACACAGTCGTGAACTTCAGAATTAAGAAGCATCATGTAATATATGGATACGCATTTATTTTTATATGTGATCTGCTTGGTCCATAAAAGTTCGGTGACAGTTTATAGGAATGTATAATAACTAAGTGACTAAATCAGAAAGAAAGACCAATCGATCTATTAGCTTTACGAAAGAGGAAATGATAGAGCTAAGAGGCCGAATATTTAAAAGACCTGCCCAAAGTCACACAACTGATTAGTATCAGAGCTGAGACCCCAGCTCAAGTGATCTGACTTCCAGGCGAGTGTTGTTTCTGGCGGATTGCAGGTGATATACTAGGGGAAGGTCACCCTCACCGCTCATCTTGATAGAGTCAAGAGTACTGACTAAAAGCATAGACTCTAGAATTAAACAGACTTGGGTTTCAGACCTGATTTTAACAGCTTCCAGCTCTGAGTCCCTTTCTTTATAAACTTAGCGTCTTAATCTGTAATGTAAGGAGAAGCATAACCTACCTCATAGAGTTGTAACAAAGATAAAAGGACTTGATGCTTAATGCAATGTCTGGAACATAGTAATGTGCACCAGATTGCTAACTTTTATTATTATGCAAACCTAACTGAATACTTTTTGTATCAAGGCAAGAAGATATAGAGGTTCTAGAGGTTCTCTGTAGAAAGCAGAGTAACTGTAATAAATGTACAGAAAGGGCTAATGGAAAGAGGATCACCTAGTATAAAAATAAGACCATTTCAGACTGAAAGGAACTCTCAACATCATCTAGTTTAACCTCGTTATTTAACAGTCTATCAAATATTTCCTGTGTTCTGTGGTACATCTTTCCTTCTATTTCTTCAGGTGAGGAGGGATAGGACTGGTGCCTAGCTGGAGGTATATTAGGCTGAACTGAATCCTCTGGAATGGAGATTAAGCCAGTCAGAAATAAGAGAGAGAAAATATTGGATTGCAAAGATGGGGTGAAAATTAGGGGAGGAGTGTGGAGTAATTTTCTAGAGAATAAAGCACATGTTATTTAGTAAGTAGCATACAGGAGCATTTCCCCTTCCCACCTGCAGTCCACCTCTAAATAAGTCCAGGATAAATAAAAAGGTATGAAGGAATAGAAGTGATATAGGTAGCTCAGCAAATATTCAAAACTTAGGGGGAAATTAGTTTATAATTTGTCACCAAGGTCTTGTGCAATATCATTTGCCTTCTCATGTTTTTAGTAGTGTAATATATATACACATTGTTGGTTCTTATTTTTTTTAAAGGCAGTGTAATTTTCCTAAGATGAACTTATTATGAGAGTATATTTAAGTTGTTATGATTCCAGGAAGTCATTTGAATAATTAAAATCAACAACTGCCTAAAATATTATCAAACCAAAGAAACTTTAACCTCACCCTGAAACAATCTACACTCTGTGTTATTCTAAATATTCTAAATGAGTGATTAATGAGCAAGGTTCGATTTGCAGGTATGTTCACATGTCTACATGTTTGTGAAGTTTAAAAGAAAAGTTTGGAGTAATGTCAATAATATAATACCTATATGGTTCAATATCATATTATTTGTGTATATATGTATCAAGGAGGGCCTAGAAGATTGCCTGCCAAAAAGTGGGAAATGGTGAGAGGAGGACAGAAAGACTTCCAACTGACTTCATTTGCTCTTCTATAGTGTGAGCAATTTTTACAATGATCATTATTAGTTTTATTACTTAAAAATACATTCTAAAGAGATAAAACAGTACTGCTGGCTCTGCAAAACATGTGTTCTTATGCGTAGTTTGTCTCTTCAGGAAGTGCTCTATTAGATGAGATGTCAAACTCTGTTTAGATGGCTTCCAGGAGAATCAAAATTCTAAAACATGGGCAAGAAATACTGACATGAGTGTAAATAGGAAAGAAAAGGTGGAAATGCTCATTTATTAACTCAGTTTAATCTTATTTTGATCAAGTTATTGGAAAAGAAACTTTGGTGTGCTCTTTCCTTACTTACATGTAGAACAAGTTGTACCAGTTCAAATTATACAATTTCTACTGTGTAGAATCATTGTTTAGTATTGAAAAAGTTTAACATTTATATCATATAACCATAACTATGTTTTTATAGTTTTATATGTATGTTTTATATATATGTTTATATATATGTTTTATATATATGTTTATATATATATGTTTTATATAAAATGTTTTATATAACATTTATATCATATAAACATAACTATGTTTATTCTTAAACTCATGATGAGACACAAAAAACTTATAGCATAGGTAAGTTGTCAACAATATTCTTCTTCATTGATTCATGCTCCTTTCTGTAGCAATTTTACAATTTTAGGTACTCGAGATGCCAAAAAGTTAATGAGTAGTAAGAGTTAACTTATTGATACCCTAGTTTAAGGATCCTAACACTCTACTAGGTATGTTACCTATAGTTTATCAATGAGGAAGTCAAGGTAAGAATTATAAAGAGATTAAAAATTACAAATAAATTCCCATGCTTACAAGGTGTGGAGTCAGGATTTGATCTCAGGCAGTCTAATAGAGAGCCTGTGTTGGTTCCACTAAGCAAAATTGTCTACAATATCAGAGGCACTAACGGGCAAAGCAGCACATTTCTTAACCTATTAGTTAAACATCAATTCTTATGCATGCCAACATTCAATATTAATAAATACATTTTACTCATCTGTCTGTTCACACTACTTTTCTCTATATGGTATTTTTTCCATAGCTAGAAGATTTTTTAAAAAGGAACAGTGGAAGAGCTCATCTAAATGAGAGATGTTCTCTACAACATTATTTTATTGGGTCACAGTAGCCTTGCAAAGTGCTAACTGCTATTACCTTTTTTTATTGAAGTATAATAGATTCACAGTATTATATTACTTTTAGCTATATAGCATAGTGATTCAATATTTTTTTAACATTTTTATTGGGGTATAATTGCTTTACAATGATGTGTTAGTTTCTGCTTTATAACAAAGTGAATCAGCTATATATATATATATATATATATATGCCCATATCTCCTCCCTCTTGCGTCTCCCTCCCACCCTCCCTATCCCACCCCTCTAGGTGGTCACAAAGCACCAAGCTGATCTCCCTGTGCCATGCAGCTGCTTCCCACTAGCTATCTGTTTTATATTCAGTGGTATATATAAGTCCATGCCACTCTCTCACTTTGTCCCAGTTTACACTTCCCCCTCCCCATGTCCTCAAGTCCATTCTCTACGTCTGTGTCTTTATTCCTGTCCTGCCCCTAGGTTCTTCAGAACAATTTTTTTTTTAAGATTCCATATATATGTGTTAGCATAGGGTATTTGTTCTTCTCTTTCTGACTTACTTCACTCTGTATGACAGACTCTAGGTCCACCCACCTCACTACAAATAACTCAATTTCGTTTCTTTTTATGGCTGAGTAATATTCCATTGTATATATGTGCCACATCTTCTTTATCCATTCATCTATTGATGAACACTTAGGTTGCTCCCATGTCCTGGCTATTTTAAATACAGCTGCAATGAACATTGTGATACATGACTCTTTTTGAATTATGGTTTTCTCAGAATACATGCCCAGTAGTGGGATTGCTGGGTCATATGGTAGTTCTATTTTTAGTTTTTTGAGGAACCTCCATACTGTTCCCCATAGAGGCTGTACCAATTTACATTCCCACCAACAGTGCAAGAGGGTTCCCTTTCCTCCACGCCCTCTCCAGCATTTATTGTTTGTAGATTTTTTTGATGATTGTCATTATGACCTTTGTAGTTTTGATTTGCATTTCTCTAATGATTAGTGATGTTGAGCATCCTTTCATGTGTTTGTTGGCAATCTGTGTATCTTCTTTGGAGAAATGTCTATTTAGATCTCCTGCCCATTTTTTGATTGGGTTGTTTGTTTTTGTGATATTGAGCTGCATGAGCTGCTTGTAAATTTTGGCGATTAATCCTTTGTCAGTTGCTTTGTTTGCAAATATTTTCTCCCAATCTGAGGGTTGTCTTTTCGTCTTTTTTATGGTTTCCTTTGCTATGCAAAAGCTTTTAAGTTTCATTAGATTCCATTTGTTTATTTTTGTTTTTATTTCCATTTGTCTAGGAGGTGGGTCAAAAAGGATCGTGCTGTGATTTATGTCATAGAGTGTTCTGCCTATGCTTTCCTCTAAGAGTTTTATAGTGTCTGGCCTTACATTTAGGCCTTTAATCCATTTTGAGTTTATTTTTGTGTATGGTGTTAGGGAGTGTTTAATTTCCTTCTTTTATTCCAGTTTTCCCAGTACCACTTATTGAAGAGGCTGTCTTTTCTCCATTGTATACTCTTGCCTCCTTTATCAAAGACAAGGTGACCATATGTGTGTGAGTTTATCTCTGGGCTTTCTATCCTGTTCCATTGATCTATATTTCTGTTTTTGTGGCAGTACCATACTGTCGTGATTATTGTAGCTTTGTAGTATAGTCTGAAGTCAGGGAGTCTGATTCCTCCAGCTCCATTTTTCTTTCTCAAGATTGTTTTGGCTATTAGGGGTCTTTTGTGTTTCCATACAAATTGTGCAAATTTTTGTTCCAGTTCTGTGAAAAATGCCATTGGTAGTTTGATAGGGATTGCATTGAATCTGTAGATTGCTTTAGGTAGTACAGTTATTTTCACAATGTTGATTGTTCCAATCCAAGAACATAGTATATCTCTCCATTTGTTTGTATCATCTTTAATTTCTTTCATCAGTGTCTTATAGTTTTCTGCATACAGGTCTTTTGTCTCCTTAGGTAGGTTTATTCCTAAGTATTTTATTCTTTTGGTTGCAATGGTAAATGGGAATGCTTCCTTAATTTCTCTTTCAGATTTTTCATCATTAGTGTATAGGAATGCAAGAGATTTCTGTGCATTAATTTTGTATCCTGCTACTCTGCCAAATTCATTGATTAGATCTAGTAGTTTTCTGGTAGCATCTGTAGGATTCTCTATGTATAGTATCATGTCATCTGCAAACAGTGACAGTTTTATTTCTGCCTTTCCAATTTGGATTCCTTTATTTCTTTTTCTTCTCTGATTGCTGTGGCTAAAACTTCCTAAACTATGTTGAATAATAGTGGTGAGAGTGGGGAACCTTGTCTTCTTCCTGATCTTAGTGGAAATGGATTCAGTTTTTCACCATTGAGGACGATGTTGGCTGTGGGTTTGTCATATATGGTCTTTATTATGTTGAGGTAGGTTCCCTCTATGCCTACTTTCTGGAGAGTTTTTATCATAAATGGGTGTTGAAATTTGACAAAAGCTTCTTCTACATCTATTGAGATTATCATATGGTTTTTATCCTTCAATTTGTTAATATGGTGTATCACATTGATTGATTTGCATATAATGAAGAATCCTTGCATTCCTGGAATAAACTCCACTTGAACATGGTGTATGATCTGTTTAATGGGCTGTTGGATTCTGTTTACTAGTATTTTGTTCAGGACTTTTGCATCTATGTTCATCAGAGATATTCGCCTGTAGTTTTCTTTTTCTGTGACATCTTTGTCTGGTTTTGGTATCAGGGTGATGGTGGCCTCGTAGCATGAGTTTGGGAGTGTTCCTCCCTCTGCTATATTTTGGAAGAGTTTGAGAAGGAGAGGTGTTAGCTCTTCTCTAAATGTTTGATAGAATCCCCTGTGAAGCCATCTGGTCCTGGGATTTTGTTTGTTGGAAGATTTTTAATCACAGTTTCAATTTCATTGCTTGTGATTGGTCTGTTTATATTTTCTATTTCTTCCTGGTTCAATCTCGGAAGCTTGTGCTTTTCTAAGAATTTGTCCATTTCTTCCAGGTTGTCCATTTTATTGGCATATAGTAACTTGTAGTAATCTCTCATGATCCTTTGTATTTCTGCAGTGTCAGTTGTTACTTCTCCTTTTTCATTTCTAATTCTGTTCATTTGAGTCTTCTTCCTTTTTTCTGGATGAGTCTGGCTAATGGTTTATCAATTTTGCTTATCCTCTCAAAGAACCAGCTTTTAGTTTTATTGATCTTTGCTATTGTTTCTTTCATTTCCTTTACATTTATTTCTGATCTGATCTTTATGATTTCTTTCCTTCTGCTAACTTTGGAGATTTTTTTGTTTTTCTTTCTCTAATTGCTTTAGGTCTAAGGTTAGGTTGTTTATTTGAGTTGTTTCTTGAGGTATGATTGTATTGCTATATACGTCCCTCTTAGAACTGCTTTTGCTGCTTCCTATAGGTTTTGGGTCATTGTCATCTGTTTCTAGGTATTTTTTTATTTCTTCAGTGATCTGTTGGTTAGTTAGTAGTGTATTGTTTGGCCTCCATGTTTGTATTTTTTACAGTTGGTTTCCTGTAACATAACCATAGTGTTGTGGTCAGAAAAGATACTTGATACGATTTCAATTTTCTTAAATTTACCAAGGCTTGATTTGTGACCCAAGATATGGCCTATCTTGGAGAATGTTCCATGAGCACTTGACAAGAAAGTGTATTCTGTTGTTTTTGGATGGAATGTCCTATAAATATCAATTAAGTCCACCTTGTTTAATGTGTCATTTAAAGCTTGTGTTTCCTTATTTACTTTCATTTTGGATGATCTGTCCATTGGTGAAAGTGGGGTGTTAAAGTCCCCTACTATGATTGTCTTACTGTCGATTGCCCATATTATGGCTGTTAGCATTTGCCTTATGTATTGAGGTGTTCCTGTGTTGGGTGCATAAATATTTGCAATTGTTATATCTTCTTCTTGGATTTATCCATGATCATTATGTGGTGTCCTTCTTTGTCTCTTGTAATAGCCTTTATTTTAAAGTCTATTTTGTCTGATATGAGAATTACCACTCCAGCTTTCTTTTGATTTCCATTGGCATGGAATATCTTTTTCCATCCCCTTACTTTCAGTCTGTATATGTCCCTAGGTCTGAAGAGGATCTCTTGTAGACAGCGTATGTACAGGTCTTGCTTTTGTATCCATTCATCCAGTCTATGTCTTTTGGTTGGAGCTTTTAATCCATTTACATTTAAGGTAATTATCGATATGTATGTTCCTATTACTATTTTCTTAATTGTTTTGTTTGTTATTGTAGGTCTTTTTCTTCTCTTGTGTTTCCTGCCTAGAGAAGTTCCTTTAGCATTTGTTGTAAAGCTAGTTTGGTGGTGCTGAATTCTCTTAACTTTTGCATATTTGTAAAGATTTTTAATTTCTCTGTCGAATCTGAATGAGATCCTTGCTGGGTAGAGTAATCTTGGTTGTAGGTTTTTCTCTTTCATCACTTTAAATATGTCCTGCGACTCCCTTCTGGCTTGCAGAGTTTCTGCTGAAAAATCAGTTGTTAACCTTATGGGGATTCCCTTGTATGTTATTTGTTGCTTTTCCCTTGCTGCTTTCAATATTTTTTCTTTGTTTTTAATTTTTGATAGTTTGATTCATATGTGTGTCAGCATTTCTCTTTGGGTTTATCCTGTATGGTACTCTCTGTGCTTCCTGGACTTGATTGACTATTTCCTTTCCCATATTAGGGAAGTTTTCCACTATAATCTATTCAAATATTTTCTAAGACCCTTTCTTTTTCTCTTCTTCTTCTGGGACCCCTATAATTCAAAAATGTTGGTGTGTTTAAGGTTGTCCCAGAGGTCTCTCTGACTGTCCTCAATTCTTTTCATTCTGCTCCCTGGCAGTTATTTCCACCATTTTTTCTTCCAGCTCACTCATCTGTTCTTCTGCCTCAGTTATTCTGTTACTGATTCCTTCTAGAGTATTTTTAATATCAGTAATTTTGTCGTTCATCACTGTTTATTTGCTCTTTAGTTCTTCTAGATCCTTTTTAAATGTTTCTTTTATTTTCTCCATTCTGTTTCTGAGATTTTGGATCATCTTTACTATCATTACTCTGAATTCTTTTTCAGGTAGCTTACCTATTTCATCTTCTTGTTTTGTTTTTTTTTTTTTTCTTTTTTTTTTGGTCTTGTAGGTTTTTACCTTGATCCTTTGTCTGTAACAAATTTTTTTGTTGTTTTTTTTCTTCTTCTTTTTTTTTTTTTTTTTTTTTTTTGATGTGTGGTGCTGTATTCCTGTCTTACTGGTTGTTTGACCTGAGACGTCCAGCACTGGAGTTTGCAAGCAGCTGGATAGAGCTGGGTCTTGGTGCTGAGATGAGGACCTCTGGGAGGTCTCCCTCTGATTGATATTCCCTGGGCTCTGAGGTTCTCCTTTTGGTCCAGCAGTTTGGACTCAGAGCTCCCACCACAGGAACTTAGGTCCAACCTCCGGCCTGGGAACCAAGATCCTGCAAGCCGGTTGCTGGGCGTTCCTCCTGTCCCCTTAGGTGTCCATGGTCCCCCACTGATGCCTGGTTAGTGCCCTAGTTGTGAGGATACGTGAATTCCACATCCTCCTAGTATGCCATCTTGACTCCCGGAATTAGCTTTTCTTTATAATGTTTGGTGGAATTCCCCTGTGAAACCATTCAGTCCTGGGCTTTTGTTTGCTAGGAGTTTTTTTTTTTTTTTTTTAATTACAAATTCAATTTCACTACTAGTAATCAGTCTGTTCAGATTATCTGTTTCTTCCTGATTCATTCTTGGCAGGTTGTCACAGTAGCCTTGCAAAGTGCTTACTGCTGTATCTTGCTGCTTGGCCTGTATCATGGAGTAGAGGACAAAATGCTAGGCTTCCAGTCCCAACACTGATCTAGATATGTGATCTTGGCTATTCTCTAGCTTCACTTTCTTGATATGTTAAATGAGAGATTTGGACTAGATAATCTCTGAGGTAATTTCCATCACTATAATTAAATATTATATGCTTCTAAGTGATGAGAGACTAAAGACATTCCTGCACTGATCTTTGCATGTAATCAGCTGACACTACAATTTAGGATGTCAGACTATCCTTATGTTATTCCTGATTTGATTATGGTTAGAGGCTGATGTGTTTCTAGTGTACATAGTTACAGTTGACATTGATGGGTATAAAGCAGTTCACGGGGCTTACTAAATCTAGCCTTAGAATTTGAATGTTCTGGGTTTCCTCCAGTGCTCATATAAACTATATATCATCCTAATTTTGAAATTTGACCTTCCTCAGCATAAGTAAAGGCTTCTGGATTTCAGAGGCATTTGTGATTTCACAAAGTGTCCCTGAAAACGATGTTAGCCTCTGTGTCACATTCTGAAAGCCCAGCTCTAAATAAATCTTATTGGGTGTTTGGTTTGAAGGTGAACTCAAGCAAATCTATTATTGAAAATCTGGTTCCTGGTGCCCAGTACCAGGTTGTGATGTACCTAAGAAAAGGCCCTTTGATTGGACCACCTTCAGACCCTGTGACATTTGCTATTGGTAAGTTGCCAGCCACAAGAATAATACCTTTATCAGAGTACTATTTGGAGGGGTGCAATTTCTAAGCTCAAGTCATTATCATCATTTATGGGAGGTCCATACTTGTTCACCCAATATTCAACCTTCAGAGTAATTAATGATTACAATTGTATACCTGGAAGCCATCCTTAGCATCCATTACTTGGGAAAAAGAAAATCTCAGGCAAATATTTTTAGTTTTTAATGATTGTATCAGAAGAGTGAAAAACCTAGTTATTAGGTAGCAGTGTGAAGCTATTGCTAAGATATTAAACATTCCTTCTTGACTTTCTTTTTTCACTCCCCTCCCTTCTTAGTTCCAACTGGAATAAAGGATTTAATGCTCTATCCCTTGGGTCCTACAGCAGTGGTTTTGAGCTGGACCAGACCTTATTTAGGAGTGTTCAGAAAATATGTGGTTGAAATGTTTTATTTCAACCCTACAACAATGACATCAGAATGGACAACTTACTATGAAATAGCAGCGACTGTCTCCTTGACTGCATCCGTGGTAATCTTTCCTTAACCAGCTGTTACATTTTCCTGTGTCAACAGACATGCTTTCATGTACCAAACGTGTCTGAAAAAATTATTATGTGTTATGTAAATTAGACCGTTTTGTAAATACACACAGGTAGCTTGCTGCTTGCAAGGTTTGGGGTTGTTTTTGCTTTTAATTTTTTTGTTGTTTTTTGAGAAAGAGAGAGAGAGAATTGTGTGAAACTAGCTTTCACTCTTAATTGAGTGTATTTGCTAATTCACATTTTAGTAGACCTACCAAGTGCTTATTGTTTCTCTCTGCTCCTGAGGAAGAAAACACAGGAGATTTCCTCTAGTCATTCAATAATTAGTTGACACTGCTTAACTCTAATGATGGCTTTTCTTGACATTGAAAAATCAGTTAAATACCAATAATGTCAGGCCCTTAGAGGATGTTCTTCAAGAGAGCAGGAAAGGATTGCTCTTTCTGAGACTAGAATAATTTTAAAAGTGCAGGTCAGCTACAGGTCACATACAAATTACACAATTGTCCTCTACCCAGTTGACGACTCTGGTGATTGCCACCCAATATGGATGCATGTTTATGGTCCATGCTGGGAGAATATAAAGTTGTGAAAGGTTATTTGCCTTAGAAATCGGAGGCCATGTACATACAGTGACGTACAAATAAATACTAATTCTCTTGTGTAATATAACTTAGGAAACTGCAAAAGGAAACCAATACTGAACATATTTGACTCTATATCTTTTGATCACTTTTTAAAATATATTATATTGTGGTACATCATTTTATTTACATGTCATCTCATTCCAAAAAGAATATTTTTAATGGGAAATGGGAAACACAAAAAGGCAAAAGGAAATTAAAAATTACTTTTTTCATAGCCTAAGAGAAGTACATAACTGTATTCCAAAAATATGATTTTCCCTCTTAGTCTTTTGTCTTCTTGCTTTTTTCAGAGGATAGCTCATCTGTTGCCAGCATGGTACTACAACTTTCGAGTTACCATGGTAACATGGGGAGACCCGGAACTGAGCTGCTGTGACAGTTCCACCATAAGCTTCATAACAGGTGAGTGTGTGGGAAATGGTCCCATGAGGAGAGATCACTATTTTGAGGAAGTTCTGAGGGGACCCATCTCCAGAAATTGCTAGTCATTCACCCAGGACCGACTGAGTATCAATTTCACAGAAGATGATATACTTGATTCTGAAAATTTATTATTTGGTTAAATAATAGCCTTTAAAAATTAAAATACAATTTATATCCTGAGTTACTGTCCTTCATTTCTTTTTATCCTGAGCCACTGCCCTGGATTTATGCACCCCTGTTCAGAATTGATTAGAAGCGAGATGTGGCAGGCAGAGCTTTCAGCTTCACACCACACTCAAATGATTTTATCCATTTTGATAATTGTATTTGGTAGAGTGCCTCCATTTCCTTATTAATTAAGCCATTTTCAAAGTCACAGGCTGACTGCAGTACTGTCCACTGCAGGAATTGAAACAGACCTGGAGACACATAAACTTGGGTGTGTGGGTCACACGTTTGCCACCGTCCACCTGTAAACTCCAGCAAGTTAATTCTTCTAAGCCTCAGTTTCTTTCACGTGAAAAATAGGGATGATAATAGTATCTATAATCTGCTATTATTATCTATTGTTACTTCCCAATTAAAAAAGCTACTTAGCAAAATACATGGCACAAAGTTTAAGTACTCACAAAACTGTTAGTGTTGGATCCTCAGAGCCTAAGATTATGTAGATCACTATCATATGGCAGAGACAGCAGAGGTGGGCAGAGGTAGCAACAAGAAGAGGAAATTCATCCGAGAAACAGTAACCCTTATTGTCTGAACTAAGATTTTTTCAAGAACTTTTGATGGGACTGCAAAGCCATAATTAAATTTATATTGATGGGCTTCCCTGGTGGCACAGTGGTTGAGAGTCCGCCTGCCGATGCAGGGGACACGGGTTCGTGCCCCGGTCTGGGAAGATCCCACATGCCGCGGAGCGGCTGGGCCCGTGAGCCATGGCCGCTGAGCCTGCGCATCAGGAGCCTGTGCTCCGCAACGGGAGAGGCCACAACAGTGAGAGGCCCGTGTACCGCAAAAAAAAAAAAAAAAAAAAAATTATATTGAGAAAAGAAAAGAGAAAGATATTGTTTCGATGAAGAATAATTTTGTCAAAATAATTTACTCACTGGACTTCTAGCTTTACCCTGTTGAGCTTTATCCATTAAAAAAACAATGGAAAGAAATTAATCATGTGAATTCTTACACAATCAACTTACATAGTTCATGACTGTTGTTTACTGGCCAATGTCAAGAGCTTCCTTTGTTCCAGATGTTAATAGTAATATTAAAGTAGAGAAGTGAAAGACTACCATAAAAAGAGAAAACACCAATTATTTGACAAGTCCTGTGTTAGCCTTTTTGACTATATTCATAATCACATACTTAATTATAATTAAACTTCATTGTATCAGTAATTCATACACTTAACTTTACTGAGATTAACACTCTGAGAATGCTCTTTCCTTCTCGGACAGAGCAGCTGTCTGGAGAAAGCCCAGACGCCACATCTGATCACTTGATCGAGCAGCCTTGACCCTGCTAATTTCCAGCTGTAGAACTTTGAGCAAATTATCTTAATGATCCTGGACTTGTATTTTCTCACTGGTAAAACTCAAAATATTGCCTAACAACTGGCTAATGAAACAAAGCTAAGCGTAGGGAACTTGCTGTAGTGAGCCAGGACACTTTCTGGACAGAGTGTTCGTGGTGTCTCCCAAGGGGGACATCAGAAATGAAATATTAATAGGGTTTGGAGTTCTGGACTCAAATGGTTTAGGTGTGCCTTTCTAAGTTGGGAACTACCTGGGAATGGGCAAAGGTCATGAGATAAGAGTTAGGTGGACAAAGCAAGTCTGGATATGTAAACTATGGTTAATAAGCAAGCTACTTGCCTAGGTGAGCAGTCTATTGTCTCCAATAAATTGATCTTTGGGAATTTCTTATTTTTTCCTGGGACCAACCACTAAGTCATGCTGACACTGGGGATCCACAGTGTTATCTAAGCGTATTGACACAGATGGTCTCAATTCTCACATCTATAAAACGGGCATAATAATACCTCATAGGGTAGTGTGAGAATTAAATTATGTAATCTAAATCATTGTTAAAATACATATGGTAGCTGAGTTTTATTTTTATACCTGTATCTAAAACTAGTTGAAATTTTAGCTTTTGGTCAGGGGGGGCTTTCTTCCCTCATTTCAATTTTAAAGCAAATAAAGACCTCATACTTTACTTTCGTATGTTTTCCAATTGTAATCCAAATTGCCAAGTTGTGTGGGAATAGGAATAAAATACTTGAATAAGGTGCGATTTATTAGAACCTCAAGTCTATTATCTTTGTTAGGCAGTTTGTCTGCAAGTCAAGTTCCTAATTATGCTAGTGTACCAAATAATGTTTAATAAACAAATAGTGACATCTGGTGGCCTTTCAGCAATATGCTGGATTTGAAATCAACAACATGGAGTATAAAAATGTGAAGACTTCATACCTGTGAGCGAGAGATATATACTTCTGGCTTTGCAATTTTAAATATGTCCACTCAAATTAGAACTTGAGAAAATATCCTTTGAAGAAATATACATATAGGTTCTTGTATATAGTGAATTATATAAAAATATGTTATGAGGCTATAAAGAAACCAGGGTTATTTTCCTTTATTCAGATTTTCTGCAATATGATATGGGTTTGTGCTACTTATTATAGACATGTTGATATTTCAAGATTTTATTGTCAAACATATAGAAATGCTACTCATACTTAGCATGAAACAGAAATATGTTTTTTACTATTACACATCTCTTTAGTGAATAATTGTATCTGAAAGCATAGATAGTTATGAATGTCTGTTATACGTATTAGTGCATGTTAAGGAAAATAAGTCTTTTTGATTTTTAGAAATTCTCCTCCAAACGTTGGTTGGTTTGGGCCTGTACCTTGGAATAGGACACTTGACTATCTTCAAACCAACATCACATAGAATGTAAAGTCAACTGTGTATTTGTTAAAATCTTCAGAATTATCAGTTACTTTAAAAACTAATTAAAGTGTGCTTTCAAAGCTTATGTATTATAAAGCTTGTGATGAACTCTCCTCCCCTATCAGAATTGTTTTAAATTTAAACGTGTAAAGTTATAAAATAAATTCATAAACTCAGTGTCAGGGAGAATTTAGCTTTTTAAAGTTAAAAATCTCTTCCTTCCCTCCCTTAATACTTGCTTCAGCAACTTTTATTTAGAGCCTACCTTCCGCGAAGCACTGCGCTAGACACTGTCAATGCCATTGTCTTGTTATCTTATGGACATAGTATTTATTTTTCTGTTCTTCTACTCATTGATCCTACTGTTGTTCTTTATTCCCGTAAACTTCTTTGCTGCCACAATAAAAAAGATTTATTTTTACAGGACCCCAGAGTTTCTAGTGCTGCTTGGAAAATAAGTTCACCAGTGCCTAATAATATTAATTTATTGATCCAACAATAAATTAACCCCAAATTTGACCCAAACATGTGAACATTTTTGGAATCTTGTAAATAAAATTTATATAAGAAAACTTGCTCTCCTCAGGTATAGGTCTGGCTGTCTTGAGTCTGAGCCATACAAGGTAGTGTCCCACAAAACAAGTGCCCACCTCATACCACCAAACTTCACTATATTATCGACAGGTCCAAGAGTCCCTAGGACCATCATGAGGTGTGAATTTTAATTCTCTAAATTAATTCTATATGGGATTTCATGCTCTGTTGATAAGTACTTTAATTATTCATAGTCTCTTATACTAAAGTGTAGTTCTTTCCTCTCTCATAGCCCCAGTTGCTCCAGAAATCACTTCTGTGGAATATTTCAACAGTCTGTTATATATCAGTTGGACATACGGGGATGACACTACTGACCTCTCGCATTCTAGAATGCTCCACTGGATGGTTGTTGCAGAAGGAAAGAAGAAAATTAAAAAGAGTGTATGTATCTTTGATTCCCAGTATTGGGCACCTGTTGAAAACCATGAAGCAAACATTTATTGAGACATCAAAAAAATATTCGTGTGCCAAGTGGCACTGTTTTGGGTTCTGGAGACAGGATAGTGAACAAAAATTAAATTCCTTCTTTCACAGAGCTTAGCTTTTAATCTTTAGTAGTGAGTAGTAATCATTGTATCTATTGATTATTGATTTCACCTGTGTTTAAAGTTATGACCGCGCTTTTTCTTCAGGATACTAAACATTTTCAAGAAAACCATAGTTATTTCATTATTTTCTCCATATATCCCCAACACCTAAATATACGGATGTGTTGGAAATACAAATTTCTTTTCTCCTGGTTTATTAAGCTTTTTGTTATAGTATTTAGGGTACCAACTAAATGACTGTAATAATATGTTTTTTTAAGGCTGTGGATTAAAGAATATCAACACCTATGTCTCTCTCATAGTACCCAGCACTAACAGGGCACCTCTGCTGTGAGGGATCATCCAGGGGTCCAGATTCTTTCTATTTTGCTGCTGCATCTGCCACTATGTGTAGTCCTCATCTGCACAGGCAAAACTTCCTCATCTTTACAGCCATATTCCAGCCCACAGGAAGGGGAAAAGAGAGGACACAAAGGCCCAGCGCATACAGGGTGTGAACAAAACTATAAGTTGCCCATGGTACCTCCTCTTACCCATGGTTGGAATGGGGTCACATGGTCCCCACTAGCTATAGAAGAAACTGGGAAATATAGTCTTAAGTTAAGAAAGCAGGTGTCCATAGACATGGTTAGGTTTCTTTTGAGCTTCTCAGCTAAGGCTGATCAATGTTCCTATTAGTAAAACCAAGCAATTGCTTTTTCTAAAATTTGCTGTGAATATGAGGGGAAAGAAATCAGAGTAATACCCATTCCAAACAAAGGAATTAATCACAAAAATGTCCCTTATGTATTGTGCCTATTTAGGGCTACCTTGCATTTGGCTCAGCTGAGAAATTTATATCATCAGAGGAAATAATATATTCGTAAGGCTTAATCAACTGTAGATTGCAGCACAGAACAGAGAGGGAACATCTGTGATAGCCCTGTAGTTGTTTGGAATGGTATTCTAGTTCAAGGCCATTAGAAGCTTAAACCCTCCATTCTGATGATCTTGCAGGTAACGCGCAATGTCATGACCACAATTCTCAGCCTGCCTCCGGGAGATATCTACAATATCTCCGTAACTGCTTGCACTGAAAGAGGAAGTAATACCTCCATGCTCCACCTCGTCAAGCTAGGTAAGAAAAGTACACAGGTGTGTGTGTGAAAATAATCATGCTGGGAGAACCTAGTGTGTGTATCTCTTGGTTTAACATGGTCTTCGCAACTCAGTGAAATAGAAAAAAAAAATGGTTTGCTGTCTTTTATAAGTACAAAAGAGACTTAATACTATCAAAAGAGTACATTCAACTTATAAATTTCTGTGAGTGCAGTGTTTACTGTGCTGGAGACAACAGTGTTCATCATTCATAGTAAGGCTAGAGGAACCAACAAGTCTTAGAATTTTAGAGATGGATGGACCTTAGATATTATCTAGTGCCGTGTTCTCAACCCTATCAGACACCATTCCCCTTTTATATAAATATTATGCAATGCCCTCATTAATATCTTAAATTGAAATTCATAGATAAAATAATCCACATGTTGATTTTTTAAATTTGATATAAATCCTAACTCTAATTCAAAATCAAAAGAAAAGAAAAATAATTTATAAAAAATAATATGGATTCCCTATGTATATGTTCAGGTACAGATTTTAGCTATTCTAAAAGTCATAATGGGACTACCTGATGACTACATACAATGAAAACGAATAAATGTGAGTTTACAAGAAGTAACAGGATCAGTAGTTCTTCCATACAGGAAGTATAAAAATAAAGAAATGAATAAATCTATATTAATTAATTTATTATTATTAATTAGAGATAAATTATTTAAATAATTAAAAATAAAGCATATAAAAGTACAGGTGGACCCTAGAATAAAACCTAGAGTTAGGATAAGTAATAAGAGACTAGACAAATTTGCCTGTGATGAAAGAAAGAGGGAAATAACCTTAAAGTAGAGATAACATGCTGAGAAAAATAATAAGCCGTGGATGAGGGATAATGAGGAAACTGATATTATTGCAAATGACCTGGAACTTATTGTGTAGTGTCAAAATAATTATTTATATTATGAAAAACAACTTGGAAGTGACACTATATGACACAAAACACATCTCCTACATTCAACAATCTACCATGTATTAAAGTAAATAGTTTCAGGTACTTAAAGGGACCTCAGAAGTAATATCCTATCTTCAGCTGCAGGCAAAAGAGGACAGATGGGCAAAAAGTTGGGTGGTAGACCTCTTGGGGCAGTACCAGTTTGAGAATGATAACCCCAAAATAAATGCAGTTCAATATGTAATTTTCACAGCAGAGATCTCATCATTTTTATAGTTGAAAATTTTACATATATATATAACTAGACATCATGAAATCATTTCATGATCCATACAAATATTGAATCATTATGTTGTACACCTGAAACTAATACAATGTTGTGTGTCTATTATAATTCAATAAAAAATAAATGTATATGGCAATAAAAATAAATTCAAAACATTTAGTTCAACTTACTGACATCACAGTTTCAGATATCTGCTAATTTATATTCTGTGTCTGTCCGTAAAAGTTTCAAATCATTTCTTTTATTACACATGTTCATATGTGCAGCTATAAGTAAAGAACAATCCAGGATGTTTTATTAGCAGCTTAAATACCAGGAGCAGCAGCGCTGACAGTGATGTACCTTTAGAAAACTCTTGGAAAATCCAGAACCAAACAAAACAATCTTTTCTTAGTATATCCACTAGTTGCATTTCTCTATAATTCAATGCATAAGACACAAAGTCTTAAATCTTTTTTGTCTCTTATTTGGCACAGGAAAAACTAAACTCTTGCACTGAAATCCTTTAGAATTAATTTGGTAATTGAAAATGCATGATGTACTAAATAGACACTATGGGCAGAAAAAGTGAATTATTGAGTAGGTTTTTTTAATAACATTTTAAAAAAATTTTATTGGAGTATAGTTTATTTACAATGTTGTTTTAGTTTCAGGTGTACAGCAAAGTGATTCGGTTATACGTATACATATATTCATTCCTTTTCAGATTCTTTTCCCATATAGGTTATTACAGAATATTTAGTAGTGTTCCCTGTGCTATACAGTAGGTCCTTGTTGGTTATCTATTTTATATATAGTAGCATGTGTATGTTAATTCCAAGCTCCTAATTTATCCCTCCCCCCTCCATATTTCCCTCTGGTAACCATAAGTTTGTTTTCAAAATCTGTGAGTCTGTTTCTGTTTTGTAAATAAGTTCATTTATATCATTTTTTAAAATTAGATTCCACATATAAGTGATATCATATGATATTTGTCTTTCTCTGTCTGACTTATTTCTCTTAGTATGATAATCTCTAGATCCATCCATGTTATTGCAAAGGACATTATTTTGTTTGACATTACAGCTGAGTAGTATTCCACTGTATAGATGTACCACACCTTCTTTATCCATTCCTCTGTCAATGGACATTTAGGTTGCTTCCATGTCTTGGCCATTGTAAACAGTGCTGCAATGAACATTGGGGTGCATGTCTCATTTTGAATTATGGTTTTCTCTGATATATACCCAGGAGTGGAATTGCTGGATCACATGGTAGCTCTATTTTAGTTTTTTAAGGAACCTCCATACTGCTCTCCATAGTGGCTACACCAATTTACATTCCCACCAACAGTGTAGGAGTGTTTCTTTTTCTCCACACCCTCTCCAGTATTTATTGTTTTTAGACTTTTTGATGATGCCCATTCTAACTGGTGTGAGGTGATACTTCATTGTAGTTTTGATTTGCGTTTTTCTGATAATTAGTGATGTTGAGCATCTTTTCATGTGCTTTTTGGCCATCTGTATGTCTTCTTTAGAGAAGTGTCTGTTTAGATCTTCTGCGCATTTTTGGATTGGGTTGTTTGTTTTTTTGATATTGAGCTGCATGAGCTGTTTGTATATTTTGGAGATTAATCCCTGTGGGTCGCTTCATTTGCAAATATTTTCCCTCATTCTGTGGGTTGTCTTTCCCTTTTGTTTATGGTTTCCTTTACTGTGCAAAAGCTTTTCAGTTTAATTAGATCCCATTTGTTTATTTTTGTTTTGTTTTTTTAAATTACTCTAGGAAGTGGACTAAAAAAAGATATTGCTGTGATTTATGTGAAAGAGTGTTCTGCCTATGTTTTCCTCTAAGAGTTTTATAGTGTCCAGCCTTACATTTAGGTCTTTGATCCATTTTGAGTTTATTTTTGTGTATGGTGTTGAATAGTTTTTAAATAACATCTTAATTCCATTTATGTCCTTCTTCATGGCAACTTTCTTCAAAATTATTTTACATAACATTAAATTTTTTTCCAATATTAATTGCATGATAAAGTACTTGTACTTATATTTATAGTGGATTTATTCTGATGCAAAGTTATAAATTCATGTGGAACGTGGGACATGGGACAATTTTCCTCTTTGGAACTTTCTTGATTTTTGCAGGACATCTAGTATTTCTGAGCCCTGCCCACCGAAGTATGGTTAACTTCCTCCATTGTGACTACTAAAAACATTTCTGCAAATTTCCAAGCACCCTCAAGGGGGCGGTACTACTCCTACTGAGAATCATGAGTAGAGTTCTTTCATGCACTGCACACAATCTGCTTTTCCCTAGCAGTCTATACTTGAATTCCAGGAATGTGGAGATCACCAGCTTCCAACATTGCACGATCTATTTATTAAGACAAAAAAATCACCTGATTCCAACCATTCCAACTCTGATTTTGTTCTCTGTATGAATGTTAGTTCAAAACTTGTTTCCAGGTAACTGGAATTACTTGAAGATCATGCCTGTGTTCCCCAAGACTTTCTTTTCCCAAGTTTTATGAGCAGAAGCAACCATGAGTGTTTCTCGGGTTTCTAGATGCTTTCTCCAACTTACCTGGTTTGTTGGTCTCCCTTAAAGTACAAGTTCAGAAGTGGTCTTACCAAAGTAGTATTCAGTGGCCTATTTTGTGTTTTGCTGTCATTTTTATGTGACATTATGGATGATCCGTGAAGCCTCAGGAATATGGGTTAAAGTCATGAACTGAGACAATTACACTCAAACAAATAGGAATGTGAGTAAGAAAACTGTCATAATTTCCCAAACTTATCATGAGGTTTTGACTCCCCATGTCTCCCCATTAACAGACAGGACTGACTAAACCAGTTTAGGAAGTTCCTTTGAGAGCTTCCCTGGTGGTGCGGTGGTTAAGAATCTGCCTGCCAATGCAGGGGACACAGGTTCGAGCCCTGGTCCGGGAAGATCCCACATGCGGCAGAGCAACTAAGCCCATGCACCACAACTACTGAGCCTACACTCTAGAGCCCGAGAGCTACAACTGCTGAGCCCACAGGTTGCATGCCTAGAGCCCGTGCTTTGCAACAAGAGTAGCCACCGCAATGAGAAGCCCATGCACTGCAACGAAGAGTAGCCCTGCTTGCCGCAACTAGAGAAAGCCCGCACGCAGCAACGGAGACCCAGCGCAGCCAATAAAAGAAATAAAATAAAAATAAATATATTTTTTTAAGTTCCTTTGAACTTTTCAAATAGGGAAGACACGTTCCCGCAGCAATTATTTCTAGTGAATCATTACCCTTAGAATTGATAAGCTTTTCCATGTTGGTATCTTAATATCAGACAGAATATTACCTCTATCCTGTTCCTCTCTGAAAGCAAGACAATCTTTATATAATGTGCCTGTCCTTAGCCCTTTTTTTTCCCCTGAAAATGAAATAACCCTACTTTTTATCCATTTGTCTAAAGGTCTATTTTCCATCCTACTAATGACATTATTGTGTTTTATAAGCTCTTTCAATTTTCTATCACACACACTACCTTGTCTGCTGTAGAAGCTTAATAGATATGTGTTGAATGGAATTGAAACTATAGACCTCGAAGCTGAAATTAGTATTACAGTTAATATTTAACCAAAACAAGTTTCAGCTTTCAGAGAAGTGAAACATTTTGCTTTAGTAATAACTGAACTGCAATTTTTTTCACAAAACATTCATTCTTGCCATTTTTATGTTTCTATACAGCATTCAGTTAGTATACATAAAAGTCAAATTAATTCTACTTTACAGAAAAATACAGCTTTGGCACCCAGATTTTCAGTGCTTGTTTAAATCAGAATGCCATCTTTAACCTAGGAGCAACACTGTTGAACCAACCCTGAGTTTAATTTCTCTGTATAGAGATCTCTTTGGAATGGCTCTACTTGCTGTCATGGAGGACAGGATCTACATCTGGAGAAAGAAACCAGAAATCCAGAACAACATAAATTAATCCAAGATGGCATGCACAAGGGTAGCAAGCTCTTAAAACAGTTGCCAAAATTTTTCAATTATTATGTCATCAACAGACACCCAGAGAAGATATGTGCCATTAGTGGTGCCGTTTGCAAGGCTTTGAGCCAATCATCCCATTAAGAATCTTAGGCTGCCAGCAGTTTCATGGTACTATGGTGGTACGTGATGACAGCTCACTTTGGCAGTTAACACAAATGTCAATCAAATCTGCACTAAGACTTGTCATTTTACAAGAGCTCGTTGGTCTGCATACAACTGCGGCTTCAACGAGCAACCAGTTGTAACTTCTAGTCTTGGTGAATCTACCTGGAACTCTGGAGAAACTTTAGGAGGATTTGATAAGCTTGCATCGCGCAATCAGTTTTCCAACCTAAAAAGAAAAAGAAAAGGGGGGGGGACGAAGGAGTGAGGAAAAGAATCAAGAATGAGAAAGAAATAAGAATGAGATTCATAAAATAGATCTATGGTAATAGAATATCCATTCATTAATTTATTTAACAAATATATGCTGAGAAACTTCTAAGCACTGCTCAGATGCCAGACTTCTTATCATAATAAACCCAAAAAGTCACGTTCATTTTCTGTTCACAAGGAGCTTACGATCTAGTGAAGGGAGAGATGGTCATAAGTGCTTTACAGAGCATTAAAATAGGGTAGTATGATGCAGATGGCTTTGAAGTAAAAGCTTTCTCTGAGTAAGCGACAGAAGAGATCTGAATAGCAAGGATCATCCGTGAAAAGGTTGAGGAAGAGCACGTAGGCAGAAAGAACAGGAGAAGTCAGATTATATGGGACTCGCGAGGCATGGAGTTGAGATTTTATTTTGAAATTGCACACTTGAAGCCATTTAGAGAATTTAACATAAATAATCTGACTTATATTTAAAATAAGCCTTCCAGTTGCTCAAGGGAGAAAAGATTTGGGGGTCAACAGTAAAGGTAGGGAGACCAATTAAGGGATTATTTATCATTAGCCTTAAAAACAGCATTCTAATTAAAATAAGTGCTGTGGGAAATGATGGTAACTTTGACTGAAATGGTAATAATGGAGATGGAGAAAACTGGGCAGAATTCAGGAGCTGTTTTGGAGGTTGTGTCCCCAGAATTTTCTGATGGGGTGAAACAGCAAATGAGAGAAAGAGAAATTAAGAATGTCTCTTAGGCTTTGCTCTTGAGCGACTAGGGTGGTGGGTGGTACAATTTACTGAGATTGAAAGGACTAGAAAAACTAGAAGAGGAGGAAACCGGAGGAAAGCTGAGAGTCAAGGATTCTTCCTCAGACATAAAAAATCAAAAGGACATCCAAGTGCAGTTTTCAAGTAAAGAGACTGTTGATATATGTGTCTGGAGATCAGGGGAGAATTCTAGGCTGGAAACATAAATTTGGGGGTGTCTGGATAAGATCCTCAAGTACTAAGTAGAAACAGAGGAGAGGAGCCCTGGGTCTAGCCAAGAAGAACCACTCTAGCATTTAGAGACTGAGCAGAGGGAGAGGAGTTAGCAAGAGAGACATGGAAGGAACAGCCAATAAAGTCAGAGAAAGGCGAAAAACAGAATGTGTCCACCACTATCGTCAAAGGTCTGCTTTATCCTGACCACCAACCTGCTCAGGCAGGTTCAAGATAAGGACTCAGATAACTTTAGTTCTGGGAGAGATTTGGAGATAATTTAGTGCAATGTCCTCATTTGGGCAAGTTGAAACCTAGAGAAATCTGTTGAGCCTGGATCTAGAAACAGTACTTTTTAATCCATCTGCTGGCTTATGTCTTCCTGGATTTGGGGTGTATTTTTTTTCTAAAAATTTCATTTTTCTATGAACGCATTTAACAGAGCAGGAAGGAGCCTCACACCCATTCCTGTGGCTTTCTGTTCCTGTTTGGGAATTTGAGCATTGTGAAATTGGTTTGATTTCCTTAATCTCCGCCATGAAAGTTTTTATATAGATGAGAAATCTTTAAAACATAATTTGACGATAGATACAGATGTTAAGAATTGGGGGGATATTAGAATCTGCTCTCTTCTCTAACTCTCTCTCTCTCTCTCTCTCTCTCTCTCTCTCTCTCTCTCTCTCTCTCATGCACACTCACACATCAAATTTTAGTAGCTTACAAATAATTATATCCATTTTGATGAAATGTAATTTCTGACTATATAAAAGCCCAGCCATTACAAGGTACCGCCCTTCCTGGTCTCTCTGTCAGTTGAGAAAATTTGTTTAATTCTTATGTTGAAGTCATTGAGTGTACAATTTTGGGAAATAGTTACTTGGATATATGCAGTTCTCATTTTTGGTACGAACTGAGTTAAGTGTTGTGAGTCATGGCAAACTGAAGTCTAAAGTTCCTCTCCCTAGCCACCCATCCCTTTCCTTGAATCCTCTCCCGGTAAGTGACTAACTTGTTATTCCCCTTACCCACCACCAAAACAAACAAACAAAAATGAGTTCAATAAGAAGGTGAATAAATTTGTGTCAATGTAGCACAGAGAGAGGAAAGGAAGATGAACAAATGAATGGATTGAAGAGAGGGAGGAAATGATAAAGGAAAGAAAGTGTGTATATCCTTTATTTATATATATTTACATTTAACATAATATATATATATATATAAACACACTTTACACAGATATTCTATTAATTTGGGTAATAATATGACTGTGATGGCTGGCAAAAATTTACCAAGTACAACATATATATACCACCAGTCAATTAGAAAGAAGATAATAAAATAACCAAGGTACTATAGTTTTTAAAAATTAACTTATCCTATCAGTCAACAAATCTTTATTTAACATTTATTATATGCTTCCCACTAATCTAGGTGCTGAGGATACAGAAATGAACAAAGCTGACAGAAATTTCTATCCTCCTTCTAGTGGAGAAAAAGAGACAAGCATAAATATAAGGATGCCAAATGGTGATAAGTGTTATGGAGAAAAATGAAGCAGGAAGAGTTCTGTGGTGCAGGTGGGGATGCAGTTTTTGTAGGGATGGGGATAGAGGAAGCTTCACTGTGAAGGTGCTATTTCAGCCAAATCCTGAAGGAGCTGCAGATGCCGAGCAGGTAGCTGGGAGGAGAGTCTGTAGGCAGAAGGAACCACAGATGCAAAGTTCAAGAAGCAGCGCTGCGCTTGGAAAGTTCAAGGAAAAGTTGAGAAGGCAGTGTCACTGACGTGGAATAGAGACAAAGAAGAGTAACTTAGAAGGCAGAAAGGTAGCAAGGAAACAAATCGTGCAGGGTTTAACCAGAGAGAGATGACGTTCCCCTGGATGGTTCAAGCAGAGGAGTAACATGACCTGACCAGTTCCAGGGATCGCATGGGTGAGGGTAAAAGCAGGAGACCAGTTAGATGAGATGACCTTTCATCCCAGTTGCTTCAGGTACCAGTTTAGGTCTGTTATGGATCAGGTAAAAGCTAGTCACCTTCTTTAGCAATCCCTTCCCTCCCAAAAGGATTCCAACTGGACACTTTTGATAACTTACATGATCACCCTCCTCCTTAGGGTTAGGAGGCTGTAGCGTCTATCCAGATACAAGCTTATGCTTGCTTCCACCAGCGTGATGAAAAGTGATCAGATTCAAAGTTTATTTGGAAGGTGGGGCTGAGAGAATCTACTGATAGATTTAGGTGTTGTCTATGAATGAATGAAAGAGGTCTAGGGAAATGACAAGTTCTGGGGTCTGAGAAATTGGAAGGACAAAGGCGCAATTTATTGAGTTGAGGAAGATTATGGGAGAGGCAGGTTTGGGGGGAAAGGTCAGAAGTTCGGTTTGGGATGTGTCAACATTTGAAGGTGCCTATTAAACAATAAAGAACAGTTACTGAGTAGGCAGTTGGAGAAAGGAGCGTGGGTTCTGGGGATTTCAGCACTGGAAATATAAATATGAGGGTAGACAGAAAACAGACTTGATGAGGTTATCAGGGAACAAGTAATTAAAAAGGAATGCTACCCAAGAACTAAGCCCTAGGCACCCCAACTTTTAAAAGTGGAAGTGGTGAGGGAAAACCAGCAAAGGAGCCTGAGAAAAAGTGGCCAGTGAAGTAAGAAGAAGCACATAAAATGTGATGTCCTAAGAGCCAAGCAAAGAAAGTACTTGAGTGAATAGACAGTGATCAACATGTCAAGTTTGTTGATAAGTTAGACGACAAATGAGAATTGATCACTGATCTTAGCAGCCCAGAAGTCATTGGTGATTTGCAGAGAAGGCATTTGGGTGGAGTGGTGAGTGAGGAAAAAAAGATAACAAAAGCAGAAAAACTGAAGACAGCTGGAATTAAACTTTTGCGGAGGTAAGACTGTAAAAAGGTGAGAAAATGGGCAGTAGCTGAGGATTAAAGGATCCAAGTTTGTATTTTGTTTTGTTTTTCTTTGCCTTTAAGTGGGTGGAAACAGTTTGCCATTGAGCTAATCAGAATGATTCAACAGAGCAGGGGAAATTGATGATGCAGGATAGTTAGAGGAGAGATTTGTTGGGGTGAGAAGTGAGATTTGTTGGTCCTTAAATGGGCCAAAGGAGATGGGACCAAGGGTGCCATTGGAGGGGGTGGCCTTAGGGTGGGTGGATCTGTAGTAAGACGATAAATGACAGAGTCTATGGGCATTAAGGGGGTGTATGAGTAGGAGGGATTGATGATGGAAGCTTGTGAAAGTTCTCATCTGTTGACCTCTTATAAACACATGGAATTTCCTTAGGTCTGCAGAGGATCGTAACTGCTGTGCTACTATTCTTATACATTCCTGATGGCCAGCAGCCCCACGCGAGCATTTTTTTCTGGGTTAGGCTGCCAGGCATGTCACTGTTCCATGACTCCATTCCTGGGCCCAAGAATAACCGATACCTGTCCTCAATATATGTCTCCCCCATTTCTCATTGCAGTGGTTTTCTGAGTGTCACTGCAATTTGCCAACTGCCCATGGCCATGCCACACAATTTCAGCACTTCCCTAAAATCGTTTCTCCCGCCCACCGTAAAGTGACTTGCAAGTTTTGCTTGTTGCCCTTGGATATATTTAGAGAATCTGGATGTTGGACTAATATGACAATGATCATGATGTCTGCCTCTGATTTAAATACTCAAGCAAGTGCCCACTCTGAAAAAGTTGGTCTTCTGGGCAAAGGAACTTTCCAGAAGACCTCATGGTCCCCAGTTATATGGAAAATGCTCATATGTTTAGGGAGGAAGCTGGGTGCAGGAAGGGGACCCTTACCTAGAGGTACTTGCCTTCACAGTCAAATTGTGTCACCTTAGAAAGATGACCCAGGCCCTCTGAATTTCAGCTGCCTCTTCTACAAAATGAGCGTCTGGACTAAATGATCTTTAATGTTTCTTCCAGTTTTAGGATTTAGTCCATAACTGAGTTCAGAGTAAAGGCAACAAGGCTGATGATACAGTAAGAGTAGCTACTTTTTCTAAGAATTGTGCAATATCTAAGTCCTAACTAATAAAAACGCCAAACAAAAACACATATTCCTGGAACCAACAAAGGAGGAAGTCAGATATTTTGGGTTTTTTTGTTTGTTTGTTTGTTTTGCGGGACGCGGACCTCTCACTGTTGTGGCCTCTCCTGTTGCGGAGCACAGGCTCCGGACGCGCAGGCTCAGCGGCCATGGCTCACAGGCCCAGCCGCTCCGCAGCATGTGGGATCTTCCTGGACTGGGGCACGAATCCGTGTCCCCTAGCATCGGCAGGCGAACTCTCAACCACTGCGCCACCAGGGAAGCCCCCAGATATTTTGTTTTAAGCTAAGTTCAAAGAGAGATTTCTCTGAAAAATTCTACTAATCTTCAGAAATTATTTGAGCTGGTAATACCATAACTTACCCAATGATTCACAGAAAAGGATATTACACTTGCAATCATTAAGCTATAAAGAATTTCTTTAAAATGTAATGAAAATGACAGGTATTTCTAATTCCTAAGAAATTTCTATGTTCTGTATATGAAAAGGGCCTAATTGTAATTTATTGCTAAGTATTTGCCTGAATATTTTTATATTCCCCAGTGTTATTTTAAATGTTCTAATTACTTATTAAGTGTACGGAGGAAAAGAATCTCCCAAAGTCGGTAAGAGAATAGGCCTAATAAACTTCAGACCTAACGAAGGTGACTGTTGTTTAATATACATTTTCCTCTTCTTAATTTCATGGCATATCAATCTTAACTCACCCTTAGGGTTTTTGGGGTTTTTTTTTCTTTTCAAAGAGTGCTTTTCTGCAGATGCTGTTTTTGACCAAGTTGAAGGTAATTTATGCAGCTTACACTGCTTAAGTCACAGATGTTTTCTTTGGCCAAGTTGAATATACGTTCTGTGGCTTGAGATGAGGAAAATAAAAATCGATTTAAAAGACTTACTCTAATACAGATGTTAAAGACCAGCTTTTGTGTATGAAAAGGATACTAACAAATTGCTGTCAGTCAGGCTGAGGATTAAAAATAGATTTTGCCATGACAATCATTTTTTACAATGTTTTTCTATTGAATTCTCCTTATCATCAATGTCACACATTTGTAAAATGACTCACCAAGTTTAAAGGTATGAAATACAAATGGAATAAAACCAGTAAGCTTTTATGGATTTAACCTTAGCCTCATTAACATAATTCTATCACCAGCTAAACTAATGGGTCACATTAAAATAAGAAACAATGTAATAACTGTCAGAGAAAGATGGATTTTAGGCATTAAATACATTCCGTTCTGCTCCAAGGCTGAATATTACACCTGACTCCCTTTGGAATTCCCAGGGAAAGGAAGAGCTTTGCTGCCAGAGCAGAGAATGTGAATCAAATACTCGCTCACACTTCACCCAATGTCACCTTCACTTCCTGGAGATCCTGGGCAGCACCGTGAGCCTCTCATAATCCATCCTAAATTAAATGGTAGAGATAGCGTTACAGCTTTCCATTCAGTCCACGTTCTATGCATAGTACTTGATTTTCTTATAAAATTAGGTTGGGGGGCTTCCCTGGTGGCGCAGTGGTTGAGAGTCCGCCTGCCGATGCGGGAGACACGAGTTCGTGCCCCTGTCCGGGAGGATCCCACATGCCGCGGAGCGTCTGGGCCCGTGAGCCATGGCCACACTGAGCCGGCGTGTCCGGAGCCTGTGCTCCGCAACGGGAGAGGCCGCAGCAGTGAGAGGCCAGCGTACCAAAAAAAAAAATTTTTTTTTTTTTTTAAAAAAAAAAATTAGGTTGGATCCCCAACACAAGTAGGAGGGGCACTGAGGGGGAGAGAAGGAGAGGACCAAATAGTTGAGTATAACACTTGCAATGATTAGCATATTAAAAGGCAAACAACCCTGTATCTATATCCCATTTTGTCAAAATAGTATGTCTATCTCCTTTCTTCACATCCATAGGTTCTCATATCAAATATCATGGATTCTGAAATTATTTTAAACAAAAGGACATCTGACATTATGGAGCAGGGGGAATTTTGAAGAAATGTAAAATGTCATTTAGGGAGATAGAAAATGATAATCAGAAGCTGTTCTGTAACTAATACGTACATGACTCTTTATATTATATAAAGTGTTTTGTATACATTAAATTAAGGCTCATTTAACAAAATTTAAAAAGGCTTCATGTCTCTCTCCTTTATAAACTACATGGAATTTGATATTTTGAGCAGTAAGAGACCATATTAGTTTGCTAGGGCTGCCAAAACAAAGTACCACAGGCCGTGGGGCTTAAACAGCCGAAGTGTATTTTCTCACATTTCTGGAGGCTAGAAGTCCAAGATCAAGGTGTTGGCAGGTTTGGTTTCTTCTGAGGCCTCTCTCGTCGGCTTGCAGGTGGCCACCTTCTAGCTGTGTCCTCACATGGTCCTTTGTCTGAACCCATTCATTCCTGGTGCCTCTTTGTATGCTTAAACATCCTCTTCTGACAAGGACACCAGCCAGATTGGATTACGGCCCACCCTGATAGCTTCATTTTAACATAATCACCTCTTGAAAGGCTCTATCTCCAATCACAGTCACATTCTGAGGTGCTGGGGTTTAGGGCTTCCACACATGAATTTTAGGGAACACAATTCAGGCCATAACAGAGACACAGACCACTCAAGAGGCTTTTGTGTGTCAATGTATTCCCCACCATATGAAATTGTCTAAACAATATTTAGCCATTCACCACTTTTAGTCTTGTTTCTAAGGATGCAGAACATGAACCTCTAAGCCATCCTAAGCTATGAGGCTGAGCTGACCTTGCCTTCTCATGAGAAGAGATAGACAGCAGAAGGGGAACCCCTCTGACCAGTTTCTGCCAAGAATTTCCAGACTTCTCTACCAAACAGGAAGAACTGTTCTAACCCAGTACTATACAATTTAAATATGGTGAGAGCCACAAATGTAATTTTAAATTTTCTAGTAGTTACATTACAAAATAGTAGAAAGAAATAGGTGAAGTTGAGTTTAATATACTTTATTTAACCCAGTAAATCCAAAGTAGTACCATTCCAACGTGTAATCGATGTAAAGAAATATTAATGAGATATTTTTATTCTTTCTTCATACTAAAGTCTTTGAAATCTAATCTGTATTTTACTCATGCAGCACCTCTCAATTCAGACTAGCCACATTTCAAGACTAGCCACATGTGGCTAGTAGCTACTGTGTTGCACAATATAATTCCAATATTTTAATACATTCCCTGGGGCAGATGATGTCTTGAGTAGTGAAATTTAATTATAAGCCCCTCCCAATCTAATTACACCTCCACTTATGAAATATTGTGATAACTTTATTTTCTTTGGAGTAGTAGTGTGGAAATTCTCCCTAATATATCTAGGAATATATACCGATCCAAAGATCATAAGTCTTCAAGCAGGTGATTTGTGAATGTTATTCATTAACTACTGAATGAGTTGTGAGTCTGTATTCACAATGCAGAACTGAAACGCATTAGCTCTTTCAGAAAAGAATGCAGAGATAATGGGTATAGTGATCTTGGAATAATCTATTGCCTCATATACCACCTGAGGGAAAAAAAATGTTACATGGCTGTTTGAGGTCCCAGATCCTTTGGAGATTTTCCTGAGGATCTACTTCTCACCTAGGTCCACATTCTCAGCCAGACTCAAAGAAATCCCTACTCCATTATCTAAATCATATTTCTTGGGCCACTGAGAAAACTTCTAATTCACAACAGTCCTTGACCCTGCCACTGAGAGCTGATGACTTTTTACAAATATAATCACTATAAAAAGGCAGAGAATATCAAAACTCAATGCCTGTCTGGTCTTACCTGATGCTTGAATCCTAATGCCTCTGTTTAATGAATCTTGACTTATGTTTTAAGTCTGTCAATAGATAACATTCATTGAGTCCCTACACTTGGCTAGTTCAAAATAAAGATGAAATAATTTATAACACATGGCTGCCATTCTTAAAGAATCTAATAGGACCCAGTGGAATCAGGACTTCACTCACAAAGGTCGCACAGGAAATAGTTAAGGGCAATAGAAGGTCAGAGAAGGGATAGAGCATCAAGAGACAGTCATCAGATAAGGCTTCAAGGAGAAGGTAAGACTTTTCCTTTAAGATGATCAGAAGAGAAGAAAGAGTACACTGAGGGGAAATACATGAGTTGAGATAGAGTAATACCTGTGTGATTGTCAGTGGGAAGACTGGCTTTACGGGGCAGCATGTCTGTGCGGGAGAGATGGTGGCAATGAGTAGCAAGTGGCCAGTGTACGTAGAATATTTAACACTTGGCATATTTGGATTTGACACCATAGACATTGATCACAATAGATCATTGCACAGATAGGATCTAACAGGAGCAAAGTGGTGTTATAAGACCTTTTAAACCATCGCTGGCAAAACGAAGAAAGAATCAAGTAAGAGGCAGGGAAAGGGACTAAGGGGCTGTTGTAATGAATGCTAAGTGTGATGGCAAAAGCCTGGATGTGCAATAAAATAAAAGGAATAAATAAAAGGAAGAGATGAAAGGAAGTATTAAAAGATAATGCAATCTGAGACTGAGAAGCAAGAGGAGAGCTTCAAAATTGTCATCTTAGACCATTGAAATAATGATGCTGCTTAGGACAGAATCAGGGGCAGGTGGAAAGCAGAACCGATTTGAGGAAAGGCAAGGACTCCACATTCCATTTTAACCTTATGGAGTTGAGGTTAATAGTGAGATACTTGAGTAAGAACAGATGATAGGTGATGAGAAATCAATACGTAAAAAGTTGGATCCAGAAATTAGGATCTGGGCAATGTTCATATCAGATAACTAAACTGATTTTATCTACCCATCAGGAAAAAATATATAGGTGTCCTAGGGATTCTAATCATAGTCCAAGAAACTCACTCCGAGGAGCAATTCCACAGTGTGTATCTTTTAAAGAGACATAGCCCAGGCTCAGCCTAACAGATCATCTATCTCTGCCTCAGACAACCTCACACTTGCTTCCAAAGATCCAAGTTCTGTAGGAGTCAGAATCACTGGAGGACTTAGTCTCTGACTCATAATGCTATTAGCAGTGACAATTATGGAGGATGTAAGAAGTGGAAGTAGACTTCTGTGTCTCATCAACAGTCTTCATCATAGGGCAAGCGAGACGATACAATGTCTAGAGGAATGAACAATTCATTGCAAATGAGAAAGGGGTCCTGACATCTATTGTGAGTTATACTTGCCCAAGACCAACTCATTTATTTCCTCCTTCAACTCTTGTGCCCAACTTTGTCAGGTTGCCTCTGGAAAGGAAAATGCTTCTTTTTCAGTTGGACACAAGTTTAGGTTACTGCAATAGATCACGTCAAGAATGATTCTGACAAACTTCTTGGTTCTGGACATGATGATGATATTCCAGAAAGAAGGTCCAGACCTTCCCCCCACAAAGACATATCACTTGTCAGGAGAGTGAAATGGCTTCTAGGGCTTTTTTGCTAAACACCAGGAGCTGTAGAACAGACTTGGAAGGGTGAGGCAGATAATGAAAAGAAATCCAAGTAACAAGCAAACAGTGTGGAGAGCTGTCTGTCAGGGACATGTTGATGGGCAGAGTATGCTATTATGTGAACCTGACAGCAAGATGTTTGTCCAAACAAGCAATGTCAAGGAGATCTGACAGCAGGTAAGAGGGACCCTGGCTTAAGAACTTGGATTCAGGCGTAGCACTTTGTGTACTGGAGGAACTTGAGGGAAGGGCAATGCCCAAAGGACACGGCGGCAAGGAGGGGACCAGGAGAGATTCAGCAAGTGGGAACAAGACAGCAGACCACCTCCTAGAACTGGGGAACAGACAGGCATTGGTATCAAGCCTACAAGTCCAGTGACTCAGTTATTGGAAAGGCATACGAAAGGGCAGAGATAGAATGGTTTACTTAACTAACGGATTAATTTATTGATCAATATTAAATGTCTAAAAGAATAAGATAAAGAAATCAGTCCTCTAACATTTTATCAACCAGCCAGTCTTCTTCCATCAATCCTCTTCCTTAAAAATCATATTATCTCTTTAGCTTTACCCCTCTTAATTTTGACTAAATTTTCAAGAAGCCATTCCTCTGGCTAAATTATTCCAAATAGTCTCCCGAGAAAGAAAGGCAGGTTTTTGGCTCAGCACCAGACTGAATCTCCCCATGAGAAGGGAGCACACCACTTCCGTTTTTCTCAGTCTTTTCAGTACAGATTTTTGTTTCTCACCCAGAAAATTCGGTATCATATGGGCAGTGCTAACTCCAGTGTAGATGACAGAAAAACTATTAATAGATTATGTCTATAATAAAGCTGAAGTAGAAAACAGAAGTGTTACAAAAAGAGAAGTATAAAATAAAAGATGCAAAATATTCTGCCTTGCAAGTTAGATGACCGTCTTTGTAAAAGGACATATTTTGAAAGCAATATACACTCTTTATGGTGCTCTTAACTACCCATATTTGGAACTTTTTGCCTATTTTTTTCTTTTGATTAATGAAGGAAGGAAGAATATTTTATATTAAATTAATTTTTTTTAACTTATCTTTGCTCAGAACCAGCTCCTCCAAAATCACTCTTTGCGGTGAATAAAACCCAGACCTCGGTGACTTTGCTGTGGGTGGAAGAGGGAGTAGCTGATTTCTTCGAAGTCTTCTGTCAACAAGTTGGCTCCAGTCAGGATATAAAACTCCAGGTACTGTATGCTCGGATTTTCCTTTTCTGAGTTAATTTTGATTAAGGCTCATTATCCAAGCAAAGTGAAAATCTCCTCTTTCTTTGAATGATATAAAATGATAATTTTCATGTACACTTTTGGTTTTCAGTGATAGAAATTTAAAATTATTCTTAGAGCAAGCCCAAAACCTGTCATAACCAACTTGCCAAATCACAAAGTTTATTTCCATCTTTGTATTTATCTTGTTTTTAACATCTTTATTGGAGTATAATTGCTTTACAATGGCGTGTTAGTTTCTGCTGTATAACAAAGTGAATCAGCTTTACATATACATATGTCCCCATATCTCCTCCCTCTTGCGTTTGTCCCCAGTTCTTAGCCACTTCAGGTCATATTGAGGTTAAATTGAGGCATCTTCTTATTAGCCATTAAACTGATGGAAGGGATAAAGACACTGCCATATAAAATATAATTTAACAAATATGAACTAATTGCTGCTTATGAGAAAGGCATTGTATGGGACACAAATCACAGAATCAATACTTGCCTTCAAAAAATGTTTTTCATTTAATTGTGGATATTTCACTTGAGTAGAAATAATTAAAATAAAATATAAGTGCCAGAAGAGAGATCCATACTACCAAGAGAATTTAAAAGAAGTTAGTAAGGAGGACGATTTTGTTAGGGAAAGTGAACGCTGAGAGAGGTGATCGTTAAAGTTTTAGAATCACAAATAGCAGATATGATGAATACTGAGTTTTTCACGGGGTTAAATTGAATGGAAGGAGAGAAGTGGACCTGGGGGGTGGGGGAGTAACGGAAAAACTATGTTACAGCCAGACATGGAAGGAAAAGGGCAAATTTGTGAGGGATGTCACAAAATACAGTGCAAAGACTAATACTATGAACATGAATAATTGATGTTTTTTAAATAATGCAGTTCATGAGATTGAAAAGAAAAAAGGATTTCTGGGAGCACGAATCTTTTCATATGAGTGTTAAGATAATTTGCTTTGATTTCTTTCCCCTTTTGATAGTCTGTTCTGCAATTGTATCTCTTTTTGATCTGTACTGAACAGCTGAATCTTTTTTCTATCCTAAGAATCCTTTTGGAAAATAGCTACTCTGCCAGTAGTGAATTTTCTTCTCTGCAACTACAGTAATGCCTCCCTTTAAGAAAACAATGGTTACTACAACTGAGTCCTGTTAGCAAAAATCTTTCCTTAGAATCATTCTTTTATGGGATCATGAAAGAGATGGGAGTGGGAAATCTGTGCTCATGGCTCTCACCTCTTTAGGCAGAGTTGTTTTCAGATCCTTGTTTTGAAAAACAGTCTTATGCTGCCTCATGTTTTTATACTGTGCAGTTGTAATTATCAGTGCCTGGCCATTGGCGCACCAAATTAACAGCTTCTTCTACTCAAGAATAAGTTAATATTAAATGTTTTGGAGAATACAAAGTCTTTATGCCTTTGGTGGATGCTATTTAAAAGCCGAGGATGCAGACAAAGGGGATAGTGTTCTTCATATACAAAGATCTACTACAAATGAAAAAGATAAAGACCAACAAACCAAAACAAATATTTCATAGAAGATAAACACAAAATGTTATTAAACATAGAAAAAGATGATCAAGCTCACTCATGGTGAAAGAAATGCAAAATAAAACTATAATGAGGTACAACTTCCACTAATAAGATTAGAAAAGCTCAAAAAGTTTGCAAATTTGTTGTGTAGGGACAGATGTAAGGAAACAGGCATTGTCACACACTGATAGTAGGTGGGTCCCTTGGAAAATGTCTATGGAAGATAATTTGTCAATAGCTTACAAAATTAAAAATATATAACTTTTTGAGCCAGCGATTCAACTTCTAGGAATATGAGTGGTTGTATATGTATGTATATTCATACATACATACACACACATATGCACACAGGTTTTGTGTATATGAATGCATATGTGTATATATACATACATATATTAAATGAGTGTGTGTACATATACATATGTTCCCATAATTGTGAAGTTATATTCATTGTTGCATTGTTAATAATAGCAACAAATCAGAGACGGCTTCAATATTTATGAATAGGGGACTGGTTAAATAAAGTATGTTCTTTCACTGGATTTCTATGCAACCCCTAAAATGAAATAGCTTTATCTGTGCTAATATGGAAAGAGTGCCAAAATATACTGAGAAACAAGATAAAAAATAAGCAGAATGATGCGTAAACTATGTTAGCACTTACGTTTTTAACTATATTCTTTCCTGTTTATACATCCATAAAATACAGATGGGAAGAAAACTAACCTACCTGACAACAATGGCTGCTTCCATGGAAGAGAATTGGGTAGATGGGAAGTACAGAAAGAAGGAAATAGTTTTCACTGCTTCCTTTTTGGTTTTTTAAATTTTTTACTCTGTGCACACACGTTACCTACTCAACTATGAAAAATACTGATAATTTAAAAACCAAAATGAAGATAACATAACATTTATCTTGTTTTCTGCATCTCCAGGAACCGATTTCTGTTTCTTCTCATGTCGTGACCATCTCCAGCCTCCTTCCTGCCACTGCCTACAACTGTAGTGTCACCAGCTTTAGTCATGACAGCCCCAGTGTCCCTACATTCATAGCCGTCTCAACAATGGGTAATTACAGGCATTAGTGGACTCTGGTGTCTTTGGAAATTATATCTTTCCAGATTTTCCTTACGTTTTCTTTTTAAATATATATAATCCATCTTTTTTAAAAAATAAAACTCAGCTTTCATTGAAAAATTCCAAGCTTTGACTTCAGGGAGACTTTAATTCCAATCCCTAACTGCACTTATTAGTTATGTGATTTAGGAAAAGATATTTACTATCTCTGAACCTTTGTTTCTTCATCTGTAAAACTGGAATAATAATATGTACCTTGTTGAGTTGTTTTCAGGCTTAGAAATAAAGTACATAAAGCTCTAGCACATGCTGTCTAAATGCTAGTTGTTATCATCAATTTCATCATCCCCCATCATCCTCTTCAGTGGTACCCACAGTACCCTAATCAGGTCAGGTGCACCTATTCTAGCCTTGACCTTTAGCTGTCACTGATCAAATAATGGTGAACCTAAAGTACTGGGTCAAAGCAGAAAAATTTCCAATCAAGCAGAAAGTATAATTGCGGAAATTAGATATTAATGAAAAGTCCAGAATAATGCTATTTCCTTATTCTTTTTTCTGAGTTACATTATTTGTTTTACTTCCCTGCTTGAGTCTAATTCTGTAATCTGAGACCCTCTCTGAAGCTGCCTGTAATAAAACCACTCTTACCATCACATTATCCCTTTACTGGTTCGTTTTCATTTACATAGCATTAATATGTTTTGCCACTACATCCAGTGACCACTAGAATAGACTTTTTTATTTTCTGTTTTTAGTTTTTGCTTTTTCAGAAGTGAGGGCAAAAATGGACCTGAAAAGTATATTAATGGTCTCTCATTTTGACATCCTTTTACATTTTCTAAAAATACTTTAATGTTCATGATTCCTTGTCATCTGTACAGCAATCCAGTGAAACAGGTGATATTATTAAACGTACTTGCAAGTGAGGAAAATGAGGCCAGAAGAGACTGGTAAAATAGCTTCCCCAAATGGCAGGTAATAGTCAAGCGAACTTGAACAGTCTCTTCTGACCATGAGTCTAATGTTCTTTCTGTCCAAGTACTTCTACCCATAAACTGGAGCCAAGCTGGCCCAAATGGAATGTGGAAAATACCAAAAGCCTTAGAGATTGCACAGACCAGCCAGTTCTGTGACTTTGTGACCAATGCAGAGGATGGTATCTCCTCTTTTCCTCTGGTCCACTTTTAAGAGTTTTATAAAAATATTTGGTATACATTCCCACCTTTAACATCTTGGTCTTCCAGATGCTGTGTGAAGTAGGCAATGTGTAAGTACCATTGAAGATGGATCATAGAAGACCTAGTATATGAGAGCAACCCCTGTTCTTAAGGACCCTGCAACTTATTAATAAGTTTAATCTCTTGAGTTGTACAGATGGAAAAACCTTGAAACATATGGTTACAGATCATCAGAATGCCTAGTGCTAGCGATGTGTCAAGTGCTGCAGCAGATGGCAGCTTGCTAATGCCTTTTTCATATACATTATTAGTTGTGAGGGAAATATACAGCTGTGCTTTCTGACTTTAAAGTCATGGGCATAAAATAAAAGCCTCCCCCTCTCTAAGCTTTTGAAAATGTTAAACAGTGATAATACATGATAATGACTTCTAGATATTTTTTTTCAAGTGAACCCAAACCATGGCAGAGGCATTCTTTACATTTCACAGTTTCCTTTGATAAGAACATCCTGAATATGGGCCTTTGAAATGGACTCAATTCTTCCAGCCACCCAAACACTATTTGTCAATCTACTTTACTAGTTAAGAGTTGACCGGGAAGAGGCCATTGCTGGCTTGGAGAAACATCATTGTTGCTGTTGATGTTATCATCATAAGTTTGTTAGTCTTAAGGTCAGATGAGAAACAATGAATGGTCCTGTTAGTTTCCATGTCATGGAAGCTACAATGAACACGTATGGCTTTTCTCTTTAGTTACAGAGATGAATCCCAACGTGGTAGTCATCTCCGTGCTGGCCATCCTTAGCACACTGTTGATTGGATTACTGCTCATTACCCTTATCATTCTTAGGAAGAAGCATCTGCAGATGGCAAGGTAAGTTGTGTTTTGCTCATCTTTCACCCACAGCCTTTAAAATATTTTTGTTTCTCATACACGTGTGGCTTTTGCAGACCTAAATTGTACAGCCGTGAGTTTGCTTTCAGTTTCTATTTTGTGTTTTCTAAATAGACTTTTCAATATTATTTTAGAGAACATTACCATTGAAATAGTAAAGCAAACGATTGTTTGTTTACACAAAGTCAGACCTCTTACTATCAGTCTTGTCATTTTAAGTAGCCCATACATTGGGATTCATTCATTATATTTGGATACTTCCAAATATATTTTGGAGTAAAAGAAAGATCTATGCCTACTCAGTACAATTAATGAAAGGAGTTAATATATATGGAGACCACAAGAAAGAAAAATAATCCCTTCCCTCATTAGTTCTGTTGAAGCTGTTTAGGAAGAAAATATTTTTAGAGTTTATGATTATGTCTCTTCAAGTCCCCCTATTAGTTCCTACCCAGGGCTGCAGGCAGTTTCATTTTGCTTGCAGTTAGGAAAGTCTTTTGATTTATGATTTTGTTGATTCCCTATTTTCTTTGACCACTGATGCACTTTTTATCAGAGCACATTTGCAAGTACTTTCTGTGATCCTCTATATTATCAAAACAATCCATCAATTCTCTTAAAAAAAAAAAAAACTATTGCCTAGTTGAGTGTTACTGGGTTTGGGAAATTTGTATAAAATTTATATTTGCCCGATGCTAGCCTGCTGAATTGTCAATTAACATCCTTGTCCTTTCTCAGAGTTCTATCATTTAGTTATTCATAAATTAACTATTTGTCCTTTCTCAGAGTTCTATTTAACTCTGAGATTAACATCCTTGTCCTTTCTCAGAGTTCTATCATTTAGTTATTCATAAATAAACTTATCCATCTGATAATGAGTCAATCACTGCCTTAGATAGCACAATCAAAGAAAAATCAGAAATCCAAGCTGTCCACTAGGAAGTTAGAACCTAGCTGGAAATACATGAATAAATATATTTAAAGGTATAAACTGACCTGTAGCAGAAAGGAGGTAAAAATGAGATACCATGAAAGTCGAGAAAAGGGATTAGTTCTGAATATAAAAATCAAGCTTCTTGAGTGCTAGTGTTTGAACAAATCTTAGGAGGATAGGGAGGGCGGTGGTACAGCGCTGAGGCTAGAATATAAAGCTCTGAAATTACACTCCTTTGGGTCAAATCCTAATTGACAACCAACACAACCATGTGCGGTTCGCTGAAACTTCATTAATTTAACAAATATTAATGGATACCTGCTGTGTGTCAGACTCCCCTGCATGCTTGGGATATGGGCTGCATCAAAAACAGACAAAAATCTCTGCCTTCGTAGAGCTTGTATGCTCATTGAGGAGGTAGACAAGAAATAATAAAGATGAAAGTAAGAAGATTCTGTGGTGTATTAGCAGATGATAAGAAAAAAACAATAGAGTAAAGGAGATTAGCATTCAGGCATGAAGGGGATGAGAGGAGCCCTGGAAGGCAGGTAGGCCTCACTGAAATGGTGACATTTAAGAAAAGACTTGAGGGACGTGAGGAAGTTAGTCATGTATTATCTGGAGGAAGAGTGTGCCCAGTAGAGGGAACAGCCAGAGCAAAGGCCCTGGGGCAGAAGCACGACTAGCAGGTTCAAGGAAGAGGTTCGCGTAGCTAAAGCAGAGGAAATGAAGGGAAGAATAGCGGGAGATGATGTAAGGTCCTATAGGGCTTCATAAGCCATTATCAGGACTTTGACTTTCATTCTGAGCAGAGGGCAGCCATTGCAAAATTTGGGGCAGAAGATATGACTTCTATTTTAACATTTTCATTTTGACTTTCATGTAGAAAAGAGTCTGTATTGAGGCAAAGGCAAAAGTGAGTATATTAACTGGGGGAGCCAGCTAATCCAGGCAAGAGGCGATATTGGTTCAATCCAGAGTAGTGGCAATGGAGGTAAGAAGAAATGATCCTCTTCTGGATATATTTTGAAAATAGAGGAGTTTACTAACAGGATTTGCTAGCAAATTGAGCTTGGAATGGAAATGATTAAGAGTCAAGGATGACGCCAAGATATTCGGTCCTACCAACAGAGAGGATGGAGTTGCCATCAACTGACATAGGATTCTCGGTGAGGATTTCAGAGTTGGGGGAACATCAAGACCCCAGTTTTAGAAATGTTAAGTTGGAGGTGACTGCAAGTGCAGGTGTGGAGTAGGCAGATGAACATAAAAGTCTGAAGTTCAGGAAAGAAGTCTGGATTGAAGATATACATTTGGGAGTTCTTAGCATACAAATGGTATTAAAGCTGTAGACTGGATGAAGCCTGGGAATTAAGCGTATATTAGAGAAGAGACCATCAGCACCATCTAATATTAACATTTTCAGAGAGAAAATAAAAGATAATGGCAAAAAAAGAAAGACTGACAAGGCATCCAGTGGAGTGGAGGGAAGACTAAGATTGTGGTAGCCTGGAAGCAAGGGAAAGAACATTTATCAAAAAGAAATGAGGGCTTCCCTGGTGGCGCAGTGGTTGAGAGTCCGCCTGCCGATGCAGCGGACACGGGTTCGTGCCCCGGTCCGGGAAGATCTCACATGCTGCGGAGCGGCTGGGACCGTGAGCCATGGCCGCTGAGCCTGCGCATCCGGAGCCTGTGCTCCGCAACGGGAGAGGCCACAGCAGTGAGAGGCCCGCGTACCGCAAAAAAAAAAAAAATGATAACAACCCCACATTAGTGGACGGTTAGGAGCAATACTGCAGTAACAGCATAGTGTCATAGGAAGCATGCAATAAATGTTAGCTCATAATAGTAATAGTGGAAGGAGTGGTAACAGAATAGAAATGGAAGTAGTGGTATTTATGATGGCATTATTGCAGGAACATCCTTGTGAGGCATACAGCAAAATATTTAGGAGAAGTGATTCTACTTCAGCCAGCTGGTCATTAGAGCAGAGATTCTTAACATTTTTTGAGCATGATTCTCTCTGGCAGTCTAATGAAGCATGTAGATTTCTTCCAAGAATAATGCTTTCTTTCTCGGTGCATAACATAAAACACATAGGATTAAAAAAGAAATTAATTATATGAAAATATGGTAATCAAAGTATTCAGAAAACAAATGTGTTATATGCTTCTTTATTAACACATTAGATAACAATATTTAGTAGAGTATCTAAGCAATCTCATAATTTCATCAGAGTGATGACGATGAACAATATTTCAACATCTGCAGCAGGTCTATTGTAGAAAAATATCTTCCGTTTCTATTAGCAAATCTCACAAGTGCTGATGATGTTATCGGGGCTTGTTGCCTACTTTAATAATTGAAATAATTGTTAAATTTCAGTTACAAGTTGTGAAAATAAAGATGTACTTTTTTTCCCACATATGTTCATGGAGCCCTAAATTCTATCCTCGGACCCCAGATTACGAAGCCTTGAGGTAGAGTAAAATAAATGCCATATACAGGAAACTGACGCAGGAAAATTAATTGATATCTAATTTATAATACATGCAGCACAAAATAATGAAATGTTAGTGTATTTTTGTGTTTTAATAAATTTATTTATTTATTTATATTTGGCTGCTTTGGGTCTTCATTGCTGCGCGCGGGCTTTCTCTAGTTGCGGCGAGCAGGGGCTACTCTTCGTTGCGGTGTGCGGGCTTCTCATTGTGGTGGCTTCTCTTGTTGCGGAGCACGGGCTCTAGGCGCGCGGGCTTCAGTAGTTGTGGCTCGCGGGCTCTAGAGCTCAGGCTCAGTAGTTGTGGTGCACGGGCTTAGTTGCTCCGCGGCATGTGGGATCTTCCCGGACCAGAGATCTAACCCGTGTCCCCTGCATTGGCAGGCGGATTCTTAACCACTGCGCCACCAGGGAAGTCCCTGTTAGTGTATTTTTCAAGGAAGAAAGTTATCCTTAGAACACTCAAGTTAGAACAGGCAGATAACTGAAGTAATTAGCACATTATGCCAATGTCAAAATCTCTGCTTCAATTCTGAATAAGTCCATCAATTTCATATAGAGGGAAAAAATGAGAGGTATGCACCCCAGTGAGCTATGTTATTTATGCATGATATTAAACAAAAGGTGGAGAAAGCATGAGAACTGTATTGACCTTTTTCCTCCACTTCTGGGAAAAAAACCTAACAGTATTTTCTACTGACTCTGCGAAAGCCAATCTATTTCAGTACGTATAACTCTTTTCCTCTCAAGTGATGAATAGTATGGGCATCACAACATGAGGGGAAATTTTTGAAGGAAGAAAACAATACAGTTTGATCCACTATCATTACAGAGAGGAAATCAAAATGCTATAAAAACAAAAAATATTTGCTAAAAATGGAAAACCCTTAGTCTATCTAGGAGAGTTTCTATACCTTACTATTGAAGGCTTTGTAAAAAATATTCTACCCCACATAGTTCAACGATTTATGTTAGCATCATGAGCGCCCTTTGGTAAGTGTTGTGAACTGAATCCTTCTGGCTTCAAATAGCTTGATTTGGGTGTGTGCGCCCTTGTGAAAAATTGTTTTATTTTTCTATATTGCATTGTATCGGAAAGAGGAAGACATGCAACTTATATTAGCTTTTTTAAAATTTAATGCTGTGATGATTAGCCATTAAAGGCTCTCATGTCAAGGTAAAGAGTGCTCTGTGAAGCACTAACCTTGATCTTGTGGTTCCTTTCCAACAGGGAGTGTGGAGCAGGGACTTTTGTCAATTTTGCATCCTTAGAGCGGGATGGAAAGCTTCCATACAACTGGTGAGTATTGTTTCAGAAGAAGTCTCTAGATGGCTTACCTATGCTATGTGTGCTCTCAACTTGATTGTTCTATCTTTGGGCGATAGAAGGTTTTGCCTGATTATTCTTTCATAATTTCGGTGATAGTAGACTTCAAGGTGACATCTACTTCACAGAGCATATTAGTATATACACGTTTAATTCAGGTAAGAAGGAGAGAAAATGAGGTAGTCTGCTGGTATTCACTATATTACACAAAGGACTGATGCAGTTGTACAAGTTGCCCACAACTGGGCTGAAGAAGGGTTAATAATACAGGAGCCTCGTGGAACAAGTGTGGTTGAAGGCAGGAGGGGAGACTCCAGGGAAGCAGTGGGAGACAGAGCAGCGTCTCTATTTAAAACTCACATTTCAGTGCCTGGGGATATGAGCTACCCATTCTGTTCAAAAATCAAGCAGAAGTATACAGCCCAGGGCTCTCAGGTCTTACACTTACAGGCAGATAAATATCAAAGCTAAGAAAGTTCCCTGAGAAACATAGCCTCATGTTTCTTTATGCTTGAGTATTAAGGAGGGAGGATGTATTCTGAGAATTAAGAAAGCATTGTCAAGAGATTGAATTTGTTGATGTTATACCTAACAGCGATCCATGGGAATTAACATATATATTAATATATTAATTAATATACAGAGCAATTAATACCCAACAAAATTGCTGATTAACTAACCACTTAATATGAAGCCAGCACTGCTTACGTGATCTAGTTTGTTTCTTTCACAAGCAACCATGCAAAGCACATTTAAATATATACATTTCATGTTAATCCTCAGTAAGTGATTTTTTTTGTGTGTTTTGCTAACTCCCCCAAAATGGTTACTCTGACAGAAATAAATATGTAGAGACAGGAAATTTTAGCCACGGAATTAATGAGGGAGGAATGGCCTTATTTAAACTGTAAATTCTACTTCCCTAAGTGGGACACTAGTTGAGATCCACTCTAGGTGAAAAATCTAGGTGAAATAGGATTCTCTTTAACCAGAAAATATGTTGTACTAGTCTAAAAGTTCAACCAGAACAAAATTCCATTTTGCTATTCAAATTTTTTTTGCTATTCAAATCTGATTAATTTTGCTATTCAAATTTTGCTATTCAAATCTGATTAATTCAACTGTCAAGAGAAACCCATAAACTCTTGCTGGTAAAAAGTTAGAAAACATTCCTAGGTTTGTTCAAATGTAATTAACACCTTTTCCAAGATTAAGAGGCTGACTCACTGATGTTTGTTTCTTGCCTGGCCTACCCTTAAAAAAGGCCCAGTCATAGAGCAGTGATGAGGGGCCCATCTAGGAATTGATCCCATTATACCTGTGACTCGGGAGAGCTACATATTGACTAACTACACAACTGGTCACAATTTACGGAATTTATGAGAGAACATTTATGGGAGAACTGAGGCAAAAGAGAATTCATTTCAGGACATTTCTATAAAATTAAGAAAATTCTCTTGCAGCTCTGGGCAAAGACAGTTTTGCCAACACTGGCATTTTCTCGTTAACTGAGAAGACATATCTCAGGGGATATTTGTAATAACTAAAATGACAAGGTGACATCATTTTTCCCCTAATTCTCAGAATAACTATAGATACAACCATAGCCTATTTTAAAATCTGCATTAATAGATGTTCTATTTTAAAATTGGTCTAAATATCTGAAATTTGATTCAAACCAAGCATTTAAAATTAACAGTCTGCATTAGTGTTAATGTGAAGCTAAGTAATTTTGCTCCCACTCAACTGAGTATAAGATTAGAAACTAGGGGCTTCCCTGGTGGCGCAGTGGTTGAGAGTTCGCCTGCTGATGCAGGGGACACGGGTTCGTGCCCCGGTCCGGGAGGATCCCACATGCCGCGGAGCGGCTGGGCCTGTGAGCCATGGCCGCTGGGCCTGCGCGTCCGGAGCCTGTGCTCCGCAATGGGAGAGGCCACAGCAGTGAGAGGCCCACGTACCGCAGGAAAAAAAAAAAAAAAGATTAGAAACTAGACAGCTGATGAGCTACTTATTTTAAATGAATGATACGTGGGTGTCATACCATACCTCTGTTCTAAGGATTATTTTTTGGAAGTGATATATTAATTTATATTTAAAATAATATAGAAAGTCGCACCTAACAGTGCAGTTTTATAAGAATGTGTCCTGAAAGCTTGTTTACCAAAATCAGTATACACAAACTAACCATTTGTATTCCATACACAAGCTGCTGTTAGCTATCAAATGTTAGATTTCTTAAAATAGGCTTAAGCATCGCAAGGGTAATACCCAAGAATAAGACTCGAGATAACGGATGAGGCATTTCAGAGCCGAATTTAACTGAATGTGAAACGTAATCACCTAACAATTGACACAAACCAAGTTGAAAGAAATATGTCTGATCACAATAAGATGTGAATAAAACTGATTTTGACAATATTATAGCACTTAAGTCCTCACGTTTGAATTTCAGAGAACGGAATATTTAATTGTAATTAACGTGCTTGTCATTTTAATTGATCCCAGTAGGTAATTTACTGTTCACAGTTTGTATTACTAACTCTTGCCACTTTTTCATCTTTGCATCTGTTATCTATTAATGCTCACAGGCGTAGGAGTATATTTGCTTTCTTAACCCTGCTACCCTCATGTCTTTGGACTGATTATCTTTTGGCATTTTATATTAATCCTTGGTAAGTGATTTTTTTTTTTTTTTTACTGTTTACAAAGTCTTTAAAAGTTAGCGTTCAGGAAGTAAACCAAAGGGAAAATCCTTTTTAATGATTTTATGTGTTTGAAGCATGTAAAATTATTAATTATGCATTGAAATGGATTAAAGCAGCTAATGGTACCAAGATGCTAACTATAATGTTTTCCCAACTGAATGTTCTTCTTGTGATGTTCTTGACAAGCTTTTCTTCCATTTATTGCTAAGTTATTTGTTTCTTCATTGAGTCAGTCCATGGCCTCTCATCTTTATAAATGATGCCTTTCATATTTCTCACCATTTCCATTGATTAGCTCCCTATTTCCAAGAAGGAAAAAATGTAATCAGGTAAAGAAACCCAGGATACTATGTATTTGGGGCCTTCGTGTTTTTATAATAATGCTCACTCAGCGAATATTAAACAACTGACTGTGTGCAAGCCTCTTAGTATAATCTTCTCATTTAATTGTCCACACACCTCTGCAGAGATTATTATCAGCACCATTTTACAGATGTGGAAATAGAGGTATAAGGAGACTAACTATCTTAACATCATATGACTATATAGAAAATTCAGGTTCTAAACCCAAGTGTCTCTGAAATCTATTCTTTCCTCTCTAAAAAGCAGCCTCCTATAAATTCTTATTTTCTTGACTTTTAAATCATTTTAATAATCAAATCTCAAAGAGTATTCCTTTAGAGTTTTTATAATATACAATAATAATGATTTTCAATTCTGAGACTAAACTATCTAGAAGGGCTGTTTCTTTTTCTGAGCCATAAGTATAAAGGTAGCAGCTTCCCAGAGGAAAAAAAAAATCATTATCCTTAATGTTAGTCCATGATGTTTAGGTACTAAATTATGTACAGACAGATCCAGAAACCTGGACAACTTGAGAAGGACTCAGATAAAAGCAATAGAAGTAGTTCATGGACTGGGGAAAAAAAAGTTCATGGAGGGTTGGGGGCGGAGTTCAAGATTTAAAGCAATCCGGAGAGTTAGCTATTCAAAAAGACAATTGATCAAACATTCTTTGGCTTCTCCGAGACAGAATAAATACAGTGGGCAAAGTTAGAATTTGAGTTGCAGTGGGAAAAGAATAAAAAAAGAACTTTCTCACAGTGGAGATTGTTAATACCGCAATCTGTATTTTCTTTAAAAGAGAGCTAGGTGAAAAACTTTTGAAATATGGTAGACACTGATGTATAAGCAATAAATTCAGAAGAATGTACTGGATGATGAGGACGAGGACCCCTTCACCATTATTCTAAGTTGATTCTTAATAACAAGTCTCCAGTATAGGACTTCCCCATGGTCAACCAATATTTTAAGTACTTAACATCACATGATACACATAAATTCCATCTTGACTTTCAAAATATACATTTACTTTGAACTTAACATCTACTGATCATCCTCAAGTATTCTACCTATCATTGGAATACTTGTAGCCAATACTGTTAGCGTACCCTCTACAGATTTCAATTAAAACAAAAGAAAGACGCATGTAATGTTATATTCCTTTCCCTACTTAATTCTCTTTCTCATTTTCCATAGTTTGTTTTAAGCTTATATCAGGCAGGCCTATGCTTGTTTGTATGTCTTTCTTAGTAGGTCCCCCTGATGAACACGTATTTTGGAATTCTAGCAACTCCTTCAAGGTCCGCTATTTATAGTACTGATCAAATAACATGAGACCTAAGTTAGGGGGGAAAAGAAGCCCTGCAGTAGTCTTTAGAAGAATGGTCCTGAGGCTGAAAATGGTTTTCTCCAGGTGAGAAGAGAAGGCAGAATATAGAGCCCCAGGCTTTCGACACTTTTCGTAAACTACACACATATTAACCAATGAAAAGATACCGAACGTAAACTGTTTTCAGCCCTAGACTTGCGCTCTGCCAGAAATAAAAGAGGTAAAATTCATGGTCCCTGATCCTTCAAGTCCAACTCAGTACTCTCACAAATTCACCCGAATTCCCTACTCTTTGCTACTTTTCTCTACATCTAATAAGTTGTGGGTATTCTCCCCTGTTTTCATTTCTATACAGTCTTTTAAAATCCTCCTCTAGATGTGTTTGTCTTCATATTTCACCCACCCGTTAACAACCACCCCAAGAAACAGAGCCACACTCTCTTTTCTTAACACTGCCCGGCTTTGTCTCTAAACTATCAACTTCTTGGAAAGATATGTTCCTGTTGATTGTCTAAAATCCACCTGATGCCTCTGATGGTTGTGTGGAAATCCAGAGACCCTCTCCCTCATAGGTTGCTCAAACCTTTTCCCAGGTGGTGGCAGAACCGGTGTAGAGCCTACGTGCCCCATTGGCTTAGTCCCCAGATTGTATTCTGCCAGGATTTCTGACTTTATTGATCTCAGATTGTATTTCCTGTTCAAAGAAAACCATCTCAATTGGACCAGCTCTATCTGGATTCAGTGTTGTTACTCTCTTTTTTTGCTATCATGGTCACCTCATGCCCTATTCACATTCATCTGTCTATTCTAAATCCTCAGCAGTTGGCATTTTAAGCATGATGCAATATTTAGTTTAAACTGCTCAGCTTTACTCTTGTTGTTGTATGTTCAATTCAGAGAATGACATAACTCTAAAGACCTTTTTTAAGATGCGGGGATGATTTTTGTTTAGCTTGTGAAAGAGTAAGTAATGCTTAGGAATTTGTGGTCATTTAAAGTTTTTGACTTTACGGTTTTTGGTTTTAGTTTCTGTTTGTTTTTAACCACTGTGAACCCCATGTCTCTGCCATTGCCTCATTTTCCTCTTTGGAATGAATTTCATTCTGGCGGGCTTTCCAAGATGGTCATAACCATGAAGAGCTTATAAAGAATGCATCTTAACTTCTTGACGTCATTAGGGTTTTGAACCTAATCTAGTATTAGGGAAAGAGGAAAGATAAAAGAAGCACATCATCCTGTATGCATATATACTGTATGTTGGATGGGTGTTATCAGTTATTCAGAAAATCTTTCACAATGATAAGATGATGTCTTCAACATCACCCAAAATGGTCACTGTGGCATGCACACACACGAGCTCTTTCCATAAAGTGCTAAAGTGAACATTGCTAGCAAAACCTGAATTTACATGTTTAAAAGTGAATTATCCCTTGATTTGAGTCTTAGGATCAGCATGGCAATTGAAAATGCAGGAAGATTCTATCAGTGTTGCTGTGGAGTCTCATAATTCAGTCCTGTCTTGTACCACAGCCTTAAGATACAAGAACCCTTTGGAATCTTCAGGAATTCAGCAAAATCTAATCAGAACAATGAAAGTTGTACACAAATCATGAAGACATACACTTAAAACAAGAGGTCATACAAAACATGTGGTAGAATTTCATATTATATTTAAGGTTCATTCAATTAGTGAATGAGACTGAAAGAAAAAAATACTGCCTCTAAAAAAAAAAAAAAATACTGCCTCTCTTCCATGAATCAGGTTTCCACACAGCTGTGGAATAGTAGTGACTTAATATTTCAGCACTGAATGTATTCAGTGTCACCCTACCACATATATTTGTTTCTTCCCAGTTTCCCTTAGAGTCTGTTTGGATTTGGAAAGGTTTTGTGTTTTTCTTTTTTTAATTTCACTCTGAATCACAAAATATGTTGGCAGCCTCCTGACATTATCAGAGCTGTTCCTTATTATGCTAACATTATGTTTTCATCAAGCACTAAAGTAATGGGCTCCTACTATGCGAAGTAAATGTAGGATTCCTAACGTTAACTAAATTAGCATCACAAGAGCAGAGTAAAAGAATTATTCAAGAGGTACACCATGACAGTGGTCTTTTGGGGGGGTGAGGGAGAGGTGAAGTAAAACTAGAATGTCTATTACCTCTAAATCCCAAGTATGGAAAACCAAGAGAGGATGAGGGAGAAAAAATAGGGCAAGAACTATTAAAATGTACTGTCTTCACTCAGAATTGAGAAGAAATAAAAACTATCTGAAACTAGAAAAGGAAAACCAAGAACACCACTTGCCTTTATGGATATTTCCTTTGCTGCATTACTTCCTCTCCACCCACAAGTGCCATTTCCCCAGTGGGATCCCTCAGGAGCCCAAGTCTAATATCAAATCCTTAATTGCATCATTAAAAAAATTGTGAGGATGACATAACAAAGATGTGTTGTTTCAATTCAATTAAATAAGCATTTATTGGCCACCTGCTAGTGTTCCATTAACTGTGCTCAGCTCTGGGGGACAAAGGACAGTCTAGCAAGGAGCACATATACAGCTGATGGTCAGACCATGTAAGAAATACTCATGAACCAAGTGCTATGAAAGCCCAAAGGAAGCAGTGCTTCGTTCCGCTAAAGGCTTTCCAGAAATGCGGCTACCCAAGCATTCCTAATTTTCAATATAAATAAATATTTTGGCACATAAGAGTACTCGGATCACACCTGGCTATTTACTATCGATTGTTTATGTTCTGAAAGTCTGGGTGCTTCCGTCAATATTTCAAGACCTTTGAAAATTACTTATAAAAATTGTCACACTCAATCATGTATCAATATCATTTATATAAGACAATCTAAACACAATAATGGAGCCCTTCAGCAGATACTCTCTTAGCATTAGCTAACTTAGGTCAGTTATCTTATGTGTTGGTAGAAAATAGTTCCCCTTTTAATAAAAACCCTAAAAATATAATAAACTGAAACATACGTTAGTATTACATGTGTCTGAGCTTGCAGACTAGCAATGAATTCAGAACAAGCAGGTAATAGGTATAGTTCCTCAGATAGCTGAAAAACTAGTTCAAAACTGAATAAGAACAACGCCGTAATAGAATACATGACACGTGACAACACTGATAGCACAAATTCACATTCCCGATGAAAATGTCCGAAAAGGTTATTTTATTCCTTAATTTAAAAACCATTATGTCCATCCTCCCTCCACCAGTTCTCACCTTTATTCCCTGATTCTTTCCTTTTGCCTGTAGAATCTGGAGTATTTAGACAGGAAATACTTCTATATATTTACAAAGCACTTCAGCAACTTAATCACCAGGAGCAAGAAATTATATTTCTAGAATTCAGTTTTTTGGCAAATCTAGAACATAAAGTGTAGGTATGGCCCAGAAATCTAACAGAGTTTTAAAACATGAATCTGGAATTTTTATCATTATCTTCTCATTTAAGGGGAAGTAATTAAACAAACATGAGGTATGTTTAATAAAAATTAAATAAAATGGCAGTGCCTGATGTAATTATTTAAAGTTCTTCAAGTTTAATCATTTTGTTAATCAGTTCTTTTGCCCAGATAAATTTGCCTCTCTTTTCTTAATTCACAGGAGTAAAAATGGTTTAAAAAAGAGGAAACTGACTAAGTAAGTTTTTCTTACTATTTCATTTAAAAATATTCTTTATAATGATCTTCACTTTCCAAACTGAAAAGTTTGCTGTCTTTAAATAGAAGGGATGCTTAAGAAAGAGGCAAACGCATATTAAAATAGCTAAGCTATTATGCGTAGGTGTGTTTACACATATGGATGGCAGTGACCACCAAGAAAGTGTACCAACAGAAACCATGTCAGGAATAAGGAAAATTCTCACCACGTGAAATCTGAAAAGGAATGGGTTGTTAGGAATTATAAGTCTTACAGAAGGAAGTCTACTATTCTAAATCTATAAGGAATCTAATATTTAGCTACATCAAAGTAGTACAAAAACCTTTGACATTTTGTATCTTCAAATTTCGTGCCTATTGCAGGGAAAGGCTGTTACTCTGTCTGATGTTGTAACAAATACTTGGATAAATGCTGTCTCAGGAAATCTTTATAATAAACAGAAAAGGATAATTACTTTAGCTAACCTGTGGTTTCACTTATCTACTGAACTGTTACGTCATAAGAGTTATAATTCTGATGGGTGAAAACGAACAGTCAGTTGATTTCAAAAGCCTAATTAGAGTATCACCTCCAGGCCTTTAGTTAAAAACTCTTCATATAAAGAGTGGACCATTCCTATAAATAGAGTTCATTCTTGATACTTGCCTGGGATAGAATATTGGTGAATTCATTAAGGAGGCAGTTAGGGGTCCCAGCCGAATCTATGGTATCTGCGCTAATGGAATACATAACACAAGAGAAAAATTGATGCAAAAGATTTCTCTTCAGCTTTGAGTGCCATATAATATTTTGGCACATATAGGTGACAGAATAATTTTTTCCTAAATCTATTTCAAATCATTACGGATTCTATTGGCATATATCAAGTGACGCAGGAGAGACGAGACCAGCCAAAGCAGAGGAGAGGTGCTGTCAGCCTAAAGGAATGATTTGACAGAAACGGAAAGACTTTCTTGCCCAAAATTATTAGTTGGGTTGTTAAGTGAAGTACAGAGGCATAGACTAGAGCAGTTAGAGGACACGGTCTTGGGACCAAAAGGGAGCCCAAGACCCAAGCAGAGAGAAGAAGCAGGATGTGGACCAAAGTTTGAGTGGAGCATAGACATGGTGGAACCTGCCCACAAGACAAAACCTCGAGTCAAACCAGCTTCCGCCTTCCCTCTTCTCATTTTCCTTCTCATCCTCCCTCCTTCTCTACAAACCTTTTTTTTTTTTTCCAGTTTCTAGCGTATTGTTATTGATAAAAGTAGAGAATGGTAAACTTTGTCTGTGAAGTAGACCCATGATGGAGAAATGGCAGTGGATCTGGGTGTCAAGCAGTGGATAAGCTTCTACAAGCCATTTTTGAGGGACTCCTCCCATCTTTCCATTTACTTTCTCTTTACCTTTTCTCTTTCACTCCAAATGCCCCCCCACTGCCACCACCGTGCTCCTTGGCTCTCCTTGCCCCTCGCCCCTTACCCCTTACCCTCGCCCCTTACCACAGTAAGCCCTTACCTCGCCCCTCCTTTCCTCACCTCCTCTCCTTCTAAACCTTTGTCCCACTGATAGATCTCTGCTCCTTCCCAGTTTTCTTTCTCTTCTCCTTACCATTCTCCTCCTCTCCCTGATGTTCATTCTTCTACTTCCTGGGTCCTTCCTCTGACTCTCTTTCCCCTCTCCATCCTGCTTTTGCTTTTTCTAACCCCATTTTCCTCTTAATGAGATGAGAACCAGCATCATCAAGTCCAACTTTAAGGTCAACGCACTGCCAAGACAGCAGGGAAGGATCACCCCACCCCGCCCCTGTTTAGCTGTTTCTTTTGGAAGGGTGGCAAAGTTGAATGAAAAAGCTTTTAACCAGGAGTCCTTCTCCCTGCTTCTGCCCAGGGTTCTCCAGCTTAGTAGCCCTGAGATCTTGAACTACTCATTTGACTGTCTCAGCCTGGGCTCTCTGTGGAGTTCCATCTGGAGTGTGGGGCTAACGTTGTCCATGTCTACCTTAACCATCAACCCAGCAAGATGACGCATAAGAGTATTTAGGGCGTCTTAAGGGTACAAGGCATTGATGTTATCATTATTAAGTAAAACAATTAAAATTTGAATGTATTATCTGGGAGGTATAATACCCTCAAAAAGCAACTAAAATCTTAACATAATCTATCAGGTTAGCTAATCGACAACTTTGAACAAATATCTATCATTTACTTTGTATTTGCTAATAGGGCATAAGACCACAGATAGATGATATAAGCGGAGTAATTTGCAGCAAGATGAAGGGAAAGGTCAACTCTGTGGACCCTGTCAAGGTGGAAAGGCTTGGGTTAGGTGACAGTGCGGCATCCTGAAGAAGCTCAGGGAACAGGTTGGCATGGGTAGGCTCTAGAAGAGATAAGCAGCTAGAGAAAACCACAGGAAATAAAACCGAATTCTTATTCAAAAAAAAAAAACAAGGAAGAAGGTGAGCACTTCTGCTACTGATACAGAAACATAAACTCAGATGTGTTACTTGATTGTCCTGAACCATTTTGCTTTGCAAGGCTCTGAACACAACTCTGAGAGAGAGAGAGGGAGAGAGAGAGAGAGAGAGCGCTCTGAGAGCTCCCTGGAGAAATGTTTCCTGCCAGGACACTGCCTTTGCTCTGGGAAGACAGTGCAGCACAATTCCTTACACTTGTAAAGCTGTTTAAACTTCCATGTTTCTGTAATCTGTAACATACTGTGTGTCAACCTTGTGATGTAGGTATCACTCTGATTTTTCATAGATGAGCATGTTCTCAGAAGAGTTAGGTAAATAAAGTAAAACTATAATTCGAACAGGTCTTCAGACTAATCCTTTGTTTTTTTCCATAAACTGGAGTTTTCTAGAAACAACACATATACCTGTGAGTGTATGAGTGTGTGTATATGTAATATTTTACTGCTAAAGTAAAAGCCAATTAAAAATCTAGAGGTTTCTCCTATCCTCAAGGAAGTTTAATATATAGGGCTCTCTTTTTAATTATAATATATCAGCGACTGGTAACTTTAACCAAAAAAAAAGAGTGCTAACCTCTGAGAAGTAAGAAGAAAAGTGCAAGAAAATTGTTCATGTTTGAGAAGTATGGTGTTAAATGCTATATGACACCTATCAACAAGATTTTTAAAACATACCTTTCTTTGTATTTGACAAAGCCCGGTGCAACTGGATGACTTTGACGCCTACATCAAGGATATGGCCAAAGACTCTGACTATAAATTTTCTCTTCAATTTGAGGTGAGTGAGTAAAGTTTTTCCTACCCTCTGTGGGCAGGGGAATTGGCAGCCTTGTACCAGTGTCATTCCCCTGCTCACTAGGCAGTGCTGGTGGTGTGGTTCATAATGGACCGGATGGTAACTGGGCTTGGGGGTACCTAATGTGCTGGTTCAGAGCCAGGATGTCAACCCTTAGTTAGGAGGTCAGGGTTTGGGTGGCACGAATGAAAGAAAGAAGAGAAGAGATGCAGGTACTGGGGGTGCTGGGGTGAACAAACATGGTAACAGGAGAAGTTTTCAATGGTAACATTGAAAACCAGGGGGATGGAAAGTGCAGGGAGAAAGCAAGCTGAGGATTGAGACCTGGAGCAGTTTCTCTTTCAGGGGATTTTTAGTGTGTTTCTCATGCCACTTAGGACACAGTAAGGGTGGATGATGGATGAATTGGACCCCTTTGTCTCCTGAGCATATAAGAGCCTGGTGTCTCTTTTGCCGTAGGACTCTTGGCATTCTACTGCACATGTCTTTGTGAGGTTTTGTTTTCTTTTCTCGGAGAAATTGGAGAAAGAGAGTTACACATGCTTTGGGTAAAAGAGGAATAAAATTGGCAACATCTTTTTCTGAAGCACACGTATTTCTTTGATTCCGAGAACATGTGTCAGAGTAGATGGAAAAGGGTCTAGGATCTCAGTAGTGTGAGGGATACAACTGGTCCTCAGGTTTTCTTCCCACACATTTCACAGCTCAGAACACAGTCTGGATAGCTTCCCATTCTTCAGGCTTCCAGCAAGGCTCAAGGAGACCAGGGAGAAGGGAAAGATAAAGTGACTTTTCTAAATTATGTCATTTTTTTTAAAGCCCCTCAGCTGCTTTTCCTGTGAAACACCAGGTGGTAGAATGTAGCTGCTCTCTCCTCATTATCCATATTCATTTCTTCTTTCCTCACATCAGCCAAGGACAGCTTTGTTCTGCAAGAATCAGCAGGAATCCTGGTACGGATATTCATTCTAACAGGGCATTTAAGGATGAGAAGGATCTTATACATTATCAAATACAAAGCCCCCGAACTATCACCTGTGTCATGAGAAATGTCACATAAAGCCTGGCTCAGTCATCCATTGTACGCAGGTGCATGAGAAATTATAAATGCTACACCAAATGCTATAGCTCGAAGAACAGAAACTCAATTTGAAATGGAGATCTATGGTGAGGATGGCATTTCAGAAGAGTATACCAACGAAAGGAGGACGCTTTTTATAAGAAAACATAAGCCCAAACTCAGAAGAAAATAAATATCTAGATAATTCTGATAAAAATTATATTGTAGTTGCACCTTCTATTTTTTACCTTTTTTTTTTTTTTTTTTTTTGCGGTACGCGGGCCTCTCACTGCTGCGGCCTCTCCCCTTGCGGAGCACAGGCTCCAGAAGCGCAGGCTCAGCGGCCATGGCTCACGGGCCCAGCCGCTCCATGGCACGTGGGACCAGGGCACGAACCCGTGTCCCCTGCATCGGCAGGTGGACTCTCAACCACTGCGCCACCAGGGAAGCCCAGCCACAGTCTCTTAATTCCTACCAGATGATATGACCTTGGTGCAGCCAGGGTCACTGCCTTTCCTGGAAGGATTAGGAGTACCCCCAGTTCATGTCATCAAACCCCAGTGTAACTATTACTGTGCTTCTGAATTGCATCATTATAAAAAGAAATTCAGTGAATCATTTTCTGGTAAAAAGAAAATATTTTTTTCAGTTGTGAATGACAGAAATACAATTCAAACTAGTTTAGACCAAAGAAGAAGGGAGTTTGTTCAAAGGATAACTAAGGTATCTCATATAATCAAAGGAAAGGTTGAATAGCTAAACCAGCTCAGTCTCAGGAATGGCTGGAATCAGGGGCCACACACCTGAAGAGACCCCCTCTTTTTATTTCTCATTTCTACTTCTCTCTTTGTCTTGGCCTCACTTTCTTTGGCTGCAAACCAACCTCTTTCTCATAGTGGAAAATGCGACTGCAATCAGCCTCGGAGTATCACACCTATGCTTGCCAAAGGGAGTCATTGACTGTCTTTCTTGTTTGTAGTTTAAAAAATAACAGGGGAGGATTCTGATTGGCTGGCATGGCTAATGATGTCTGCTCACACTGTCTGCAGCCCGGGAGGGCAGAATTACAGAAGAAAAGGACAGTTCTTATTGGTACCATGTGGATAAACCAGAAACCAAGAGCATTATACCCAGAGAGGACCACGCAATAAGTAATTAGATCTGAGCTTCAGCTGCTTCAAAAATGTGAAAAGTTGAATGGTCAATTTTATGACTAAATATTCAGTTTACAATATGCTGAGGGCTTCTATATATTCAAGGTATAAATGAACACATTCAAGCTTACTTCATAGGATTTATAACGCAGATAGGAATGTACCAAACTGAGAGTCCAAAAACCTGGATCCTCACTACTGCTTTGCCACTAATTAATACAGGAAAAAAATCAGTTTCTCATCACCTCAGTTTCTTCATCTCTAGAATGGGTAAGTTGAACACAGAGTGGTTCTCAGCTGGACCTGTACCAGGCAGTGCCCTAGGGGGAGTTTGAGGGGGTGTGGTCATCCTAATGGCTTGGGAGTAGTATTTAATGGGGAAAGGGACAGCAATGTTAAGTGTTCTGCAATGAGTGGGACAGTCTCACACAATAAAGAATTGTCCCAAGCCAGTGGTTTTCCATGGAGAGACACTGGACTAAATTGGGGACAAGGTTACCTCGAAGCTTTATAATTCTTACATATTAGTCAGGGTTCTCTAGAGAAACAGAACAGATAGGAGACATATACATTATATATATATATATATATATACACACATATATATACATATATATACATTTATACATATATATACACTTATATAATATATGTTAATTATATTATTATATAATTATATTATATGATTATTATATAATTATATTTTATAATATGAAGATCCTATATATGATAATACAATAGAAGATAGAAGCTGATAGATAGATAGATAGATAGATGGAGAGATAGATAGATAGATAGATGGAGAGATTTATTTGAAGGAATTGGCTCACACAGCTGTGGCAGCTGGCAAGTCTGAAATCTATAGGGTACCCAGGGATGAGCTGATGTTGCCACTCAAGTCCAAAGGCAATCTGGAAGTAGAATTCCTTCCTCCTCAGGAGACCTCAATCTTTTTAGGCCTTCAACTGAGTGATGAGGTCCACTCACATTATGGAAGGTCATCTGCTTTCTCAAGTCTACTGGTTTAAATGTTAATTACAGCTAAAAAAATACCTTCATCCAACATCTAGACTGATATTTGACCAAGCAACTTGGCGCTATGAGTAGCCAAGTTGACTCATGAAATCAGCCATCACTCCATGACCTGAAGACGTGTTTAGTAATTTTTGTTTATTTTAAGGATATTTTTCCATATCCCTTTGTTCTTAGAACATCATTGGTCAAATATGTAATTTATTTGGTGCCAATCCTGATGTTGTATCTCTGCTCTGGTGAGAAAATACAAATTACTCTCCAGACGTCTGTTTTAAATCACAGGCTCAGATTGTAGGTTTTGGACTAACATTTGCTTAAGCAGTGACCTAGTGGTCTGACTCACTTCCTTTTTCATTTGACAGCCTCCCAGGAATTGCCAACCTCCAACTCCACCCAACCGCACATCCTCAGGTTCAGTGTCAGAGTAACCCCATCTATTTTCAAAGACCCATTGTGCTTTCATACCTGACTTCAGGGTGAATGTCAAACCTTTCACGTGGCAGCCCTCAAATTTTCCTGAACTTGATAATTAATGGAGGCTTAAGAAAAAAAAATGTTTCTTGCTCTAATGGGACCCCAAGAGGGTATAGAGATGGCTGAATCAATTGGGCTAGCTAAATTCAGTATCGGACAGTTATTTGTTCTGTTTCTATTAATGCTTAATACCTGTATTCATGTTGACACTGACATGGAAAGATCACACTCATATTGAGACATTATGTCATTTATAAACATCATGCAAATTGAAACTGTCTGGATTTACATGTATTACCAGTACCAGTCATACATGAAGCTACACGAGTTGCTAATTTGCATTCACTGAATAAATTCCTTTTTCACTCTGTATCTGATTTCAGATCTGTTGGAAAGATTGATTATCCTTCTGATGAAAGTATACATCTTTTCTTAAGGAGGTTTGGGACTCGGGGATTAGATTCAGTTTCTCATTTCTATTGTCTCATGTTGAGAACGTTTCAAAAAGCCAGAATTTAGAGCTTGGAATCTCAGATCCCATAAGACATAGCACGTATTGTTAATTTTGCCATTAATTTCTGTACTTTGTGTTTGATCAGGACGCTAGGAAAGCCCTCACTACCTTTGTTTGGAGATGTGGCTGCATGGGTTAGAACAAAACTATATCACTTGCCACATAGTTCATAGGAGATGATCTTTGATTTCTGGTAGTAGCTCCCATTTGTAGCTGTTTTTGTTTGCTTTTTAAACCTTAACTATTTATTTATTTATTCTTTTCTTGGCTGCGTTAGGTCTTCGTTGCTGTGCACGGGCTTTCCCTAGTTGCGGGGAGCGGGGGTTACTCTTCGCTGCAGTGCGTGGGCTTCTCATTGCAGTGCCTTCTCTTGTTGTGGAACATGGGTTCTAGGCATGAGGGCTTCAGTAGTTGTGGCACGTGGGCTCAGGAGTTGTGGCTCACGGGCTTAGCTGCCCCGCGGCATGCGGGATCTTCCCAGACCAGGGATCGAACCTGTGTCCCCTGCATTGGCAGGCAGATTCTTAACACTGCACCACTAGGGAAGTCACTGTAGCTGTTTTTATTTGCGTTTCAGTCCAGTTCCCTGGAGACCTACCTGCAGCATTGCTGAAATAAGTCAACTCACACCCTCTACAGCAGTTCTTACAGAAGGGGTCTTACTTTTTTCCCAGACCTGAGTTTCCTCTGCTCTCATTCCTCATTGCCTAAGTTTTGGTCTCTGTTTCCAAGTGCCTGTACTAGTAATTTGTCTAGTGATTGGAACGTTACCCATCCTGGAGCCCAGGGCCCTACTAGCTATTGCTAGACTGTCCTGAGGTTGAGATCCTTCTTACCCAGTATTACATCAGGTGTCCAAGTTTCCCATTCTTCCTTCAGAGTACCTGTTATAGGTGTCGGAGCCCTAATTGCGTAGTTCTCCGGAATGTGAACTTATTTGGAAATAGAGACATTGCAGATGTAATTAAGATGAGGTCATCCTGGAGTTGGGTGGGCTCTTAATCCAATATGTCTAGGGTCTTATGAAAAGATAGCCGTGTGAAGACACAGAGACAAAGAGAGAGAATCCCATGTGATGACAAAGGCAGAGATTGGAGTCATGCACCTGCAAGTGAAGGAAAACCAAAGATTGCCAACAAACCATCAGAAGCTAGGAAGAGGTGTGCCCCTGCAGGTTACAGAGGGCATATGTCCCTGCTGACACCTTGATTTCAGATTTCAAGCCTTCATTATTATAAGATGATAAATTCCTGTTAAGCCAGCAGTCCCCAACCTTTTTGGCACCAGGGACCGGTTTCGTGGAAGACAATTTTTCCACGGCCTGGGGGTGGGAGTGGAGGTGGGGATGGTTCAGGCAGTAATGGGAGCGACGGGGAGCGGCAGATGAAGCTTTGCTCGCTTGCTGGCCCGCCGCTCACTTCCTCCTGTGCGGCCCGGTTCCTAGCAGGCTGTGGTCTGGTACCGGTCCGTGGCCCAGGGGTTGGGGACCGCTGTGTTAAGCCACCCAGTTTGTGGCACTTTGTCATGACAGCCCTAGGGAACTAATACAGAACATCACTAAATACCTTGCTCTAAATCCTTTCTTCTCCCTTTGCGTTTACCTGAAAAGTAACCAGCCATTGCCCTATCCCATTGGACCTTTCACTGGCCACAACACAGGTCACATTGTTTCTCCCGACTTGTCCTGTAGTCTAGTCATCTATCTCATCTGATTCTAACGTCCAACCTCATCTGAAAGTAAACAACAAATGCTTATCACCTGTTGACATTGTTACAGACTCTAAAGCCAGAATACAGCTTGTGCTCTTCCGAGAAGATGTGGTACATGTTATGGAACGAAGGTATACCCCACCTTCCCAAATTCATATGCTGAAGTCCAAGCCCCAGTGTGATGGTATATTTGGAGATGGGGTCTTTGGGAAGTGGTTAGGGTTAGATGAGGTCATGAGGATAGGGCCCTCATGATGAAATTAGTGCCCTCATAAGAAGAGACACTAGAGACCTTGCTTTCTCTTCTCCCCAACCCCACCACGTACACACAAAGAAGAGATCATCTGAGCACACAGTAATACGGTGGCCATCTACAAACCAAGAGAAGCCTCATAATGAAACCTACCTTGCCAGTACCTGATTCTTGGATGTCCTAGCTTCCAGAACTATGAGGAATAAATTTCTGTTTCATCCACCCAGCCTAAGGTATGTTGCTATGGCAACCCAGGCATACAGCGCATGCGTTTGTGCCCCACTTTTCAAGACCGTATGCTTCAAACACAGCCAACACAACACATACTGCCATTGGCTTCAGTGACTGTATCGGTTTCCTAGGGCACTGCCACAACAAATTACCATAATCTTGGTGACTTAAAACAACAGAATTGTACTCTCTCACAATTCTAGAGGCCAGATGTCCAAAATTAAAGCGTTCGCAAGGCCATGCTCCCCCTTTGAAGGCTCTAGGGGGGAATCCTTCTTTGCCTCTTCTGGTGGCCCTGGCTGGGCATCTTTGGCTTATGGCTGTATAGCTCTAATCAATGCCTCATCCTCATATGGCTTCTCCTCTTCTCTCTTTTATAAGGACACCCAGATAATACAGGATGATCTCATGATTCTTAATTACACCTGCAAAGACTCTTTTTTCCTAATAAGATCACATTCACAGGTTCTGGGGGTTCCAACATGGACATATCTTTGGAGGGATTATCATTCAACACTATGGATGACTATGTAACCTGGAAAAAACCCCACAATGATAAATTATATTAGAAACAAAACTGGCAAAACAAAATTCAAAAATGACTTATGTTGGTTTCAGGCCATCACCTCATACTTCGCCTTCATGAAGATTGAAGCCTCTGGAGTTTCCATGTGGTTGGAAAAAAAATAACTGCAAAGCTACTGGGCTGGAAACTTAGTATTTGATTTTCCACTTAGTGACAGGCTGAATTACAAAAGATTGCAAGGCATTCTGTGTATACGTGCCATTCCTGCTTTGCTACAATTTAACTTTGGCAATTTACATTTACAGTATTCAGCCAATTAAGTCACTCTTATCAACTGAGGGCATTTACAGCAGGGAGGCAACACACAATTAAAGTTCTATCAGTTAGTCAGCTTCCATATGTGCTCCAGCTCTCAGCCTCAATCTGTTTCCACGGTTTCTTTTGGTACCGGAGGGCTTTCCCTGTGGCTTATCCGTCTGTCCTCAAAGTGGGGCTTTACTGGGGGAGAGTTGTTCAGTTAGCACAAATGGCAGAGGAGGGAGAAATTATGGAGTCAGGCAAAGCAAGACAAACAAAGAATCATAATGGAAGCATGTCACAATCACGATCAATAGTGCTGCATTAATATTTATTGAGTTTAATCATTCCATTTGATAGTCACTCTATACCAGTGAGGTATGGAAAAATTATTAGCCTTATCTTACAGATAATTAAACTGATGTTAACGAGAGTTGAGATACTTTTTCAAGACCCTGCAGTTTATAAGCGGTCCACCAAAATAAGCCAGATGTTTTGACAAACTATCTATAAAGACACTCCCCAAAGGAGGTAGATTTCCAAAATATTTTAAGCAATGGAAGCATCATTTAAGTACACTTATAGCTGCCAAGAGGAGCTAACCTAAAAATAACACTGATTTGGTTGAAGTTTGCTAAAAATAAATTTTGTTTCTTATAAGAATAATATAATCAGTCTTTGACAACCCTTTAAAATGGAAGAAACAGTTATAAAGGAAAAATGACAAGCTTCTGTTTAAGGGCATTTGGCAAGCAAGGGTTTTGCCCGAGATGAAAAAAAACTTCTAAATTTGTAAACTGAAGATCAAAGTCAGCATAGTTGGTCTTTTTTTTTTTTAACATCTTTATTGGGGTATAATTGCTTTACAATGGTGTGTTAGTTTCTGTTTATAACAAAGTGACTCAGTTATACACATACATATGTTCCCATATCTCTTCCCTCTTGCATCTCCCTCCCTTCCACCCTCCTTATCCCACCCCTCCAGGCGGTCACAAAGCACCGAGCTGATATCCCTGTGCTATGCGGCTGCTTCCCACTACTACCTTACGTTTGGTAGTGTATATATGTCCATGCCTCTCTTAAGATTGACTTCGACTTGGGCCAAGAGCTCGCAATTTTGTGAGCTTGGATAGCCAACAGTGATGAGAAATCAAAGGAAGAGAGAAATCTGGACAATTAGATCAGTTCATCCATGTTGACTGCAGCTTGCATTCCAATGCCATTAAACACACACACACTAAACTACCAAAGAACTTCTATGTGGATGTAGCAGACATCCCAAGAACTGGGTGTCTACAACATTTGCTTTGTACGGGCACTTGAATCAAGATACTGAACGCACACACACCAAAAAAATTCCCTGCTCAATCTCTCAAAACATCATCAAATGTTTCCAACTCCCTTCAAAACTCTTTCAAAGACTTTCCAAAATTCTTCCCCCAGAGAAGTATTCCTCCAGCTTATGATTCTTTAAGGTAATAATTGGGAGGAATCATGAAGAATAGTGTCCCATACACGTAAATTAAATTTCCAGCAAGTGGTGTCTCTACTTGTTCACTTAATAGTCTTACAGAAAAATGCATACTATATCTGTAACCCACAGACTGTTTACTAATATTGCCCTCAGATTTGTATGGGATTTGCTGCATTGGTCATGCGCTGCACAATTCCAGGGAGCACCATTTACGTAGACCACAGAATAATTGATGACCCCGGAGAAATCCAGGTGGCTTGACTCCAACCCCTATTTCCTATCAGACACATGTCATAGAAGCTTAGAAACCCCCTTTTCCAGTAACATAGATTTTCTGAAGTATCTTTGTAGTCTGTTTATATAAAAATTGCTTTATCAGTGCACCTTCTGATAATAGAATTTATAAGAGTAATGATACACACAAACAGATACTTGGATGTTCCTATTTTCATGGAAGGGTTTGCCTACCCACTACTGCATCATCCTTATTTTGAGGGTTTATTACCAGATTTTAGTGACTGTCAATCCTATATCTTGTAACGTGGAGAATGTGCCCTACTTCTTGTTCCTCACTCTCTCCTTTTCTACCTTCTCAAAAGCTCATCGCCTTCAGGAGAAATACCTACAATTCCTCATAGAATAGGAAATATTTATGCAAACTGCACAAATTTCGGTTACCTTGTACCTCCAAAAATCTGAAACCTACTTCTGTTTTCAAATTCTCCATACTCCTGAGTGTACTGCACATAATTCTTACCTTCTCCAAGTGATCACTTAGCTATCCAAGGTCTTTATGTGTTGCATCAGTCAGCTATTACTGCAATAATGCTATATAAGAAACGACCTCAAAACCTCAGTGACCTACAACACTTTTTTTCTCACTTGTGGCTCTGTGGGACAGAGGAGATCATTCTACTTCAGGCTGTGGGTCAGAGTCAGGTCTGTTCCATGTGTCTTCTCGTCCTGGGGCCAGTAGCTTTCCTGGGCATGTTCTTTGCAAGCAGATGGCAGAAGCACAAGAGAACAACCAAGCTGAACAAGCGCATTTAAAGCTTCTGATTGGACGTGAGTTCTACCAACTTCACTGGCCAAAAGCAAGGTGGCCACAGTAGGATGGAGAAGTACACTCTGCCCCAAAAGGGAGCCACTGTGACAGCGTAGAGCAAAGGGGGTGTGATAATTGTGATCATTCTATGAGAGGCAGGAAATGAAGAATAATCCAGTACGAGCAATAAACCGATGTGAACAAGAATGCAATCCATACCATGTATGGGAATCTCAAATCTATTCTCTGTCGTTTACAGGAGTTGAAGTTGATTGGACTGGATATTCCACACTTTGCTGCAGACCTTCCACTGAACCGATGTAAAAATCGCTACACAAACATCCTACCATGTAAGAGTGTCAATAATGCCGATCCTACTCATGTCTTCCAAAGGCTGAAGGGCTGTTACTGAAGAGTAATCAGTTTCAGGGACCTCTGGCCAGACCCAGTAACGGTCTGTTATCTTCAAAGCCATCTCTGTGATTGCACTGATCACATTGGTGTTTGATGTCATTAGATCCTGTCATATGTAGGAAAATTTATTAATTATGCTTTTAAATAAATTGTATCTGAACAGAAAAGACCGACCATTTGGCTTTTGGGAGATCAAAAAGTATTCGCCAAATTAGGGACAAGATAATCTGTGCTCATAATCTATTTTCAGTCAATTCATTGACAATGGAAGGAAGCAAATGGAAAGGGAGGTAAGGTGTGAAAAAACCTCTCTTCTTACTTCTGGCAAGTTCTGCCATTCCTTAGCATTTTGTAATAAAAGCAACATTCAAAGAACAAAATAATGCCATTTGCAGCAACATGAATGGACCTAGAGCCTGTCATACTGAGTGAAGTAAGTCAGACACAGAAAGACAAATATCATATGATACCGCTTACATGTGGAGTCTAAAAGGGTACAAATGAACTTATTTACAAAACAGAAATAGAGTCACAGATGTAGAAACAAACTTGTGGTTACCAAGGGATAAGGGGGGGAGGGATAAATTGGGAGATTGAGACTGACATATACACGCTACTATATATAAAATAGATAACTAATAGGGACCTATGGTATAGCACAGGGAACTCTACTCAGTATTCTGTAATGGCCTATAAGGGAAAAGAATCTAAAAAAATGAGTGAATATATGTATATGTATAACTGGTTCACTTTGCTGTACAGCAGAAACTAACACAACACTGTAAATCAACTATACTCCAATAAATTTTTTTTAAAAAAAGCAACAAAGAAAAAGTAATATAAAGTACTTACAGGACAATTAAAATACCTTCCAATATAGATTTAACTTTCCTCTCTGCTACACTCTAGGGGGAGCTGGGAAAGAAGGGAAAAGTGCAAAGCTCTAGAAAAAGAACTCCCTCCTTTAAAAAGGTTCTTGACAAAATTAAGTAGTATTATCATTACAACACCTTACTTCTGTACACGTTTCAGGATTTACTTTTTTCATGTGAAGTCCGTTTACAAAAAGACCATCAACTCCATCTTCTCTTCTCAAGGCTTCCCAAAAGTAGTGAATTCTCTGGATGTCCCTGAGTGAAATGGAAATCCTGTGTTTAGGCTACATTCTATGGCCTTCCACGTAACCTACCAAATATTTTAGTTCCTGTACATATTCTCCACAATCCCCCAAAAACCTGGAGACCACTCTTTCAAGGACAGGAGGGCTGAGGGGAGGAAATTTTGGTGGGGAGATATTTATATATTTATTTAAACCAGAAGCTAAGATTGAGATAGGCTAAAATATTGAGCTAAAATGAATTTTATCTACCTAGCCTATCACTGACCGATTTGACTTGGTTCTGAGTACAGATATTGGGTACAGAATTGTCCTGACAAGTCTTCCTTCCACTCTGATTTTTTTTTTTTCTGGTTCATTTGTTTTGTTTTATATCTGTTAATCCCGCACTCCTAATTTATCCCTCCCTACCCATTTCCCCTTTGGTAACCATAAGTTTGTTTTCTTTTTGTGAGTCTGTTTCTGTTTTGTAAACAAGTTCATTTGTATCTTTTTTTTTTTTTTTAGATTCTACATATAAGTGATATCACATGATATTTGTCTTTGTCTGACTTACTTCACTTAGTAAAATAATCTCTGGGTCCATCCATGTTACTACAAATGGTATTATTTCATTCTTTTTTATGGCTGAGTGATATTCCATTGTGTACATATACCACATCTTCTTTATCCATTCATATGTTGATGGACACTTAGGTTGCTTCCATGTCTTGGCTACTGTAAATAGTGCTGCCATGAACATTGGGGTGCATGTATCTTTTTGAATTAGAGTTTTCATTTTTCTGGATATATGCCCAGGAGTGGGATTGCAGGACCATATGGTAACTCTATTTTTAGTTGTTAAGGAACCTCCATACTGTTCTTCATAGTGGCTGCACCCTTCCACTCTGACTTTTAATATTTTTCTCCTTATGCTTTACAGATGACTTTAGCCGAGTGAGATTAATCTCCATGAATGAAGAGGAAGGTGCAGACTACATCAATGCCAACTACATTCCTGTAAGTAATCAAAATTAAAAATTTTAAAAATCAGGCATCCAAATTCTAACCCAGCCAGAGGAAGACTATTAGGGCTTCAGGGATGTGTCAAACAGTTCAATAGAGAGCCATTCTCCACTAAGCACTCCCACTCTAAAGAACAGTTTCCATTATTCCATTTTAGAATAAAGAATAGGGAAAAAGGGCTTCCCTGGTGGCGCAGTGGTTGAGAGTCCTCCTGCCGATGCAGGGGACATGGGTTCGTGCCCCAGTCCGGGAGGATCCCACATGCCGCGGAGCGGCTGGGCCCGTGAGCCATGGCCGCTGAGCCTGCACGTCCGGAGCCTGTGCTCCGCAACGGGAGAGGCCACAGCAGTGAGAGGCCTGCGTACCGCAAAAAAAAAAAAAAAAAAAAAAAAATGAATAGGGGAAAAAAGAAGCCCAGAGACTAGTAATATACAAATTTCTCTGAAAAAGATTAGTGAAATTGAAAGTAGATCATTATACTAAAGATCATCTTTCTTGTGCTTAAATGTCAATGTCAGCAACCAAACTCAAAGGGCTCCACCTGAGCACCTGTGCTTTTAAAATGTATCTGTAAAGACAGTGGTTGTTATTGTAAAGACGTGTGGGTGATTTCTAGGCTTCCCCCCCAGAATGTGTCCAATCGTATGGATTTATACAGCCAGCTACTATGACTTCCTCCTTGATGAAAAAAGGAGAAAACATTTCATACACGCATGATCCCTTGCCATTTTATCCCCAGTAAATTTTCAGTTTTTTCTCATTTGTGTGAAACAGCATTTGGTGTTGACTGTAGCTCCTTAGGTGACAACTTTGTCACTTACCTTCCAGGGATACAACTCACCCCAGGAGTATGTTGCCACACAGGGGCCTCTGCCTGAAACCAGAAATGACTTTTGGAAGATGGTCCTACAACAGAAGTCTCAGATTATTGTCATGCTCACTCAGTGTAATGAGAAAAGGCGGGTAAGTGCCTAGTGGGGTCAGCCCCGCTTAGCAGCGAAGCCTGTACCAGCCACTGCCATGGATTAAATGCCTACTGTCTCTTGGAAACTATTCCACTTGCTTCATTCTTCATCCTCACAATAATCCTATACAATGCTTCAGAGGCAAGTCATTCGCTTTCCCTAAATGAGTACAGACTATTTCCTCCCTAGCCTGTTTGTTTTAAAAGGTTGTGCTATTGTCCCCTCAGGTGAAATGTGACCATTACTGGCCATTCACGGAAGAACCCATAGCTTATGGAGACATCACAGTGGAGATGATCTCAGAGGAAGGGCAGGATGCCTGGGCCTGTAGACACTTCCGGATCAACTATGTAAGTCACAGAGTGTGGGTTCCGGAGCTGTTCCCACGCTGAGGGAAGCCCCAGGGTCAGGAGACCAATCCCCCTTCATGAGAGACCATGAGCACCTCAGACATGGCAACATGGCTTCCTCCAAGAGGAAAATCCCAAGTGTAATGTGCTTGCTTCCTAACTCCTCGAGAATGGTGTGGATTAAATACTTATCCTGGAGAGCCTGAGGAGATGGAATCAGAAGGCTACACCGTTCCATCTCAGATTTCAGCCAGGGTCACAGAAGACACGGTGACCCACTGCTCACCAGGCATGACTGAGGAGAGAAGTGTTGTCATACTTATAGTAACCATATATGGGTATATTTAGGATATACAGGCACCTGCATTATAAATTAAAATTTAGTTTTAGATGTAGTGGTTTGGGTTTTATTTCGCTTTGTTGGGCTTTGTCCCTTACTTTGTTGTGGTTTGGTTTTTATTATTTCTAAGCTACTTCTGGACCTTAGTAATCATGGTTTCCTAGCTCTTTTGAAATGCTATTGAATTCTGATTGTTAGAATGTCAGAAAAGTCTATTTTTTCCTGTAAGGACTGCTACATCTCTGCTGACAGGCAGGCTAAGTTTTACTAGTATTCTCCCCTAAACATGGTCTCTGTTGAGGACAAACTTAATACTAAAGTCCTCATTACAATGTGCTTCTCTGCTTAGAAACAACATTTTCTCACAGTGTAGACCAGAGGATGAACAAAAGACCCTGCTTCGTGAAGTCCATGAGCTAAGAATGAATTTTACCTTTGTAAAAGTTGGAAAAAATTAAAAGAAGAATAATATGAAATATTATATGGACATTAAAAAATTCCAATTTCAATGCCCATAAATAACATTCTATTGAAACCTAGCCACAGATTTGTTTACTGATTTCCTATGACTCTTTCTGTGCTATATCAAGCTTGAATGGTTGCCACAGAGACTGTGTGATCCACAAAATCTAAAATATTTACCATCTGCCCTTGACAGAAAATGCTTGATGACCTTAACATAGGCAATGGAAACAAGGATCGTCCATTATCAGTGCAACCCAAGCACTCATTAACTCGCCATTTATTGATATTTACAAGAAGCAAATCACTTCTTAACCACTACTAGTTAACAGTGGCTTTTGCTACATTGAGAATTTAGGCAAATCCCAGTGTAACTGTTAACAGACTGCTCCAGGCTGTTCCACCTCTTTGAAATGCCCATCTCCTCCTGTTCCTCAAGCACACTCCTACTCAGAATTTCAGCTCAAGTGTTAGCTCCTTTATCAAGCCTTCCCTAGTCTCAAAAGACCTTTCTCCCTTTCCTCTCCTGCTCTAGTTTCATATATATCACTCCATCACTGTGCACGATACATGGTTATAATACTCTCATTTCATGTCTGCCTTCCCATCTCCCCCCACCCCATGTACTGTAATGGACTCAAGTATCCTGTTTTAATAATCCTTGTAATCCTAACCCTTAGCCACTTAATAAGTCTTCATGGCATTAATAAATCAGTGAATGAATGAATGTTTTCAAAAATAATAAATCACTTAGAAAACATCAACAGACGTAGCCATCAGAGAAAATGTTTGACAATCTCAATTCCATGTGAACTCTCCTTTCTTTCTTGGATATTTTACCCAGGAAGCCGGTATAAACTGCTATACAAATACAGAGTAAATCTTTCCCTAGGTTTTGCATCTGGGAGAAAAAAGTTGCAAAGCAAAAATAAGGTCTGTTCCCTTGACTGGGAGAAGTGACATCGATCACTGTGTGATCAATACTATGTCCTTGTCCTTGGTCTTAAATAATAACTTTTCAATGACAACCACGTGAAGGGCTTGAAACATAGGAATAAAACGCTGAATAGTAGACGTTTCTGGTTTTTATACAGTAGTTGCACGCATCTGATCCCAGAGCGCCCCCTTTTGGCCATAAACAAGTTGAATCTAAATTTTAAGCTCCTGCAATGAAGGTTAAATTACCAAAGAACATTGTGCTGTGCCGATGAATACCTTTTTCTATTTTTTTCATGTTTTGCTTATATATTTCTTTATTCCCTCCATGTTGATATGTGGAAATTTTCAGAGTACAACCAGATAAAATTACACAAGTGAGGAAATCAGAGTATGAGAAATGTTGGAATGGTTAAGTAAGATGTAACCAGCAGGGTTTTCTCATTTAATAGGAAAGGAGGAAAATGACCATAACGCAAAATTTGTCACTTTCCAGTACTTGAAACTTGGCATGAACTGAGTAAGAACTGGAGACTAAAAACCAGCAAAAACCTGTTTGTTCCCATTACTTGTGCCTTGCTATTCAGCTGACAGGAATCACCCATCTGATACAAGACCTCTGCCCTGCAGCTGCAGAGAGACTAATCACAATTTAAATCTTTCTTATTTTTGAACCACCTTGCATATTTTAGCTGGATACATTTTCAGATACATTTTAGAATATATATATTCTAATATAGTTATATATATAGGTATATATATGTATGTATGCGTGTATATGTATATATTCTGTCAATGAAAATAACCAGTAAACAATCTACAATAGGAATATCTATTTGAACCAAACTGAGGACTATAGCCTTGAAGACAGCCTCTCAGATAACTCTCAAGAACTGCCCTGGGGAAGCATGATTTTCAGCAGAGTTTTCTATCTTGTCAGAACAAAGAATATTAAACAAGTCAGGGATACATTCCTTCAAGATTTCAAAGAAAACCCAGATCAGCACACACACAGCAAGCCAGTATGGCTTTGGCACCTGGGAAGGGCTTCTTATCACGGAAGGAGGACCGGCATGGGCATCCCAGGAAGAGGGGCATTTATCTTTATTCTCAACATGGACATTCGTTACTTCCGGCCAATGCGCCCTTTTCTTTAATAATTAAAGCAAGTGTACAATGTATGTTTGATAGGCCACAAACAGGCCGTTCTGGTTAGCATAAAATTCAAGTTAACTCATGTATAACCCAGAATGGTTTCCCGTACTTCAATATGTAAACATTTCTTTTATCAAAACACACATATCCTACAATGTATGAGTCTTGTGCTCAGCCTGTGATCCGCATTTGGAAAGAGTGAGCATTTTCGTGAATTTTTCTGGGCAACCAAAGTTATCTGGGGTAGAGTATCCTTAAATCCTCCAGGTGTTGAGTAATTCATTCATTCTGCACAATTTATTATGCTTGAGTTACTTTCTTGCCATACTTTCTGAGGACAGCAGTGAGGTTGGCCAGCATCTTTGCAGATTTCATGCTCCGTGTGTCAAAGACAAAGCCCTTGAACTCACTCATAGAGAGAGACATTGCGTATGGCTGGGGACGTGTGGCCTTAGGCCAAGGAGACAGTGGGTCTAGTTGAAGTGCTGACATTTATATTTATACAAATATTATTATATTTGTATTTATACATTTATTTATATGTCTAATTTTGACCTCACCCAAGACCAGTGACACTTTGAAATTCATTTCTTTCTAATACCTGAAAACCTAAACTTTAACTCCAAACTCATAGCCAGACCAAATTCTTCCAAAGTATGATATAGTATTCCATCTCCTGAGTGGATTCTAGGGTCTTAGCAAATTTGAGGGGTGAGGGATGCATTAGATCTTTGTGAGGCTTGGATTTGGAATATTTCTGATAGTTGATAGCAAAACTTTATGCTTATCAATTAGTAGGGACTTAAAAAAGTAAATCTTGGAGGACGCACATCCTAGCTGATATTTACGCAGGTCAGAGGGAACAACAATATATTTGGTACACGGGTTCATATGAATGGGAAAATATACAAAACATACCCATTTACTGGGATTCCCAGAACCACCCATTGAAATGCACTGAGCTGGATGACAGCAAGTGGTAGTAATTATGCTGTAGTAGTGATGAGGATATCTAACAGATACCACCCTTCACAAACACAATCACACTTAATCTCCGCAACAACCCTTGTTAAAGATATCATGAGACCATTTTCAAATGAGAGAACACTGGTATTCAGCGAGTTTGTCTTCGTCAGTTCCCCTAGCATCCGATCCCAAGACACGGACTGTTATATAGGGGATTTTTCGAAAGCGTAATGTTGGGTAAAATCTGTCCAGGAACAAAGGAAGCAGGATAGGACAGTAGAGTTGTCTCATCTTGACTTTTTGTGCCCCAGTATCGATCACTCATTAGCTGCAGGCTGCCCTCAGCCTGAGAACGCCATCTCTTAGGCACTTCCCAGCAAGGTAGCTCCCTTCAGTGGGAGACGCCTGTGAAGAGTGGGGTGCGGCTAGATGCTATTAGCAGCATCAGGGAAAGGGGGTGCAACAGCCTGGCCCAGTGGACCCAAGCGGGTCACCAACAGAATCTTCCAGTATTTAATTCGTCGCCCAGAGCTGATGTAACTTCTAAATGGCAGAGCCGGGATGCAAACCCTGATCTGCTTAAGCTCTTATCACTACAGAGGCATAGATTAGCCTATTTATCCTACTATCTGAAGCTTTATACAATTAGTATTTTTTTTCAGGGCCTGCTTTGTGCCAGACACAATGCTGAGAGCTGGAAAGGGAGATCTACTGACCAGGAGTGAAATGTGGCTTTACCGTCGCTTGTGAGCTGCCTCCGAGGCCTGAGCTATCCTGACGGGGGACTGAGAGATTAACACTTGTTTTTCTCCTACAGGCTGACGAGATGCAGGATGTGATGCATTTTAACTACACTGCGTGGCCTGATCACGGGGTGCCCACGGCCAACGCTGCAGAAAGCATCCTGCAGTTTGTACACATGGTCCGACGGCAAGCGACCAAGAGCAAAGGCCCCATGATCGTGCACTGCAGGTAACCTCATCAAATGCACTGTCAGGTAGAAATCATGGAGGAAATTGCCCCCCATTAAACCACTGATCGGACTGAATGAACAGTTAAATGAATTATGATTTTTTAAAATGTACGATTAACTGAAGTCTTATTAGATACATGATTTACTTATAATACAGCTATTTATATCCTGTAGTAGATGAGATTAATAATATTATTGCCATTATCAGATTAAAAAAAAAAAAACCTAAGGAGTAGAAAGATTAAGGGAGTCACAAAAGTTCACGCATCCAGAAAATGGAGTTAGTATTCAAATCTAGGCACACCGGTCTCCAAAGGCCGGGCTTTTAAGCACCAGGTGATGGTACCCTATCCTATCAAGGATTCTGTGGGGTTTATAACAGAGCCAAATACAAAGTCAAATTAAAACTAGCCCATCACAACCCAGAGTAATATAAATAGACATAAAACGCAAGTTGAAGGAAAGGTGAAATAAAAACATTCAGCTCATGAAGATAAACATATTTGCTAGGTTTCCCTTCCAGATTATCTCTAAATTTCCAGATGGTGCAGACAAAAGGCGCTATATGATCTACTGCATTATCAAAAATCAAGGACCACGCTAATCCCTTACAGAAAGAGTTATCTTTGAATTTAAGCTTTCTTTCCTACCATGTGAACAAAGTTCCATCAAAATCCAGCAGTGTGACGTAATGTTGTTGTGACGTGTTTATGCAGCCTCAGAAGAGCCGGGGATGTAAATGCACTCCTGTTGTGTATCAGCAGTAGAAGCGGAATAAAGCTGTCAGAGGAGGCCTTGGCAGCCAATAATCCTGGATCTAGTACCTTGGTCTGTGAACTAGAATGGCTAAGGGTGTGTGTGTGTGTGTGTGTGTGAGAGAGAGAGAGAGAGAGAGAGAGAGAGACAGAGAGAGAGAGAGACAGAGAGAGAGAGAGAGAGAGAGAGAATGGGTCTCCCTGGAAAGAAAAATGTTTCATAAGCTACCAAGGTTCTGATTAGGGAGACTACCCTTGCTGTCAGTCATTCCCAGTCAAAAGTTTTGCTTCACCAGATGAAATTATCTCATCTCAAAATGGTTCTTTCCAAGAGCAGAAAATAAAGCTGCTTGACCCTGGGGTCAAACACATGGACTCCTTTCACGCACGTAGCAGGGTAGCAGGTATAGTTCTGGGTGTGACTTCGCAAGTGTTCACCCAGACACAGAACGTTTTATCTGAGAAGGTAAGTCCTAAGAGGGAAGAATTGTCTGCTGGAAGCAGCAAACCACGGCTCTGAACTCATGGTTTTTCCTGTTGGATTTCTCTCCCAGCAAATCCCACATGTAAATTGGTTTTGATTTCTATTTCCTCATATTCCCTCATAATCCGGAGTTCACTTCAGTCTGTGAGTGATTGGAGGAAAAGGACGGCTGACTTTAGCTGTAACCCTGGGGACTGTGGTGGAGAATAGGTCAGCCCATATCACTCCACTTCCCTCTATGCTCTGAGCCCTGGGATTTGGGGACTGGGAGAGACTGGGTCCAAATATTAAATCTGATTTTGAGGCAACTGTCTGGGAGAATGAAGCAGACTAGCACCCACTAGCAGGGCAGATGCACTTTAAGGAAGGTCTGAGACGATGAACTTGACCTAGGGCTGAAGACGCACAAATTACCAAGGCCCCAGCCCCAGAACTAGGGTGTGGACATCTCTACTAAACTTTCTAGCTGGGTGTGAGGGCTTGACTCTGAGGCTACTTGGAAGACTGGAATTGTTTACGTTTATCAGCTCCCTGGGGGGCCAGACCTGACTGTCCAGGAGGCTCCACATGGAATCCTTACTTTCCTAAGGAACAGAAACCCTGGGGGGCGGGATGGGCAGGTGTGGCCAAGGCAGACCCACAGCTCTCTAAGAGAGGTAGCAGTGGTAGAACTGTGACGTTAGGAGACACATCAACCACAGCTGCATACTTAAACAACAGTTGAGCGGGAAATATTGTCAGTTTAGTCTTTTTTTTCAATGATGCTACATGTAGTTTTGATGTGTTTTTGGTTTTTGGTTTTGGTCTTTTTTCATCGCCAATTTGTTTCCAACGGTGTAGAAGTGCTAAGTGATGTGCTGTCGGAACCTCTTTTTCAGTGCTGGAGTCGGTCGGACGGGAACATTCATTGCCCTGGACAGGCTCTTGCAGCACATTCGGGATCATGAGTTTGTGGACATCCTAGGGCTGGTGTCAGAAATGCGGTCATACCGGATGTCTATGGTACAGACCGAGGTAGGAACATAATCACAGGTATTTTTAAATTTGCCCTTGACTGAAAAACTTCCCATTATTCAATCGCATATGTCAAGACCATGGTCTCGATTTTTTTTTTTTTTTTGCATCTGCCGTTCCCAGTTTCTTATTGTGCACATTCAAACTGCTCCAAGGTATAAAAGAAACAGATATTAGTCTCTAGAAATCCATTTGGTGTACTGTGCCCGCACTTTTATTGGTGTTACAGGCCCTTCAGTAACCCAGAGCACATGGGCGTGTCTATAATGGAATAAAAGCTCTTTGAACAGACTGAGAGTTCGGTGAAGGTGACAGCCATCTGGGGAAATGCCACCAAGTGGAGACTTTAAAACCGATGTGATTTAATTTCTATATAAAATGCTAGATTTGACTCAATAAGTTTGTCATTATTTTGCCATTCATATGGCTCAATTCACTTTTGATGATAATATGGGTTGGCTTTGTGCTTTGTGATGAAATAAAATCCTTACAATTTTGAGGATTTCCAGCCTCTCATCTACCAGCACTGCCAATCCCTTGAGCTAAATGAATGGAATCGTCATTGTAGCAACATGGAGGCATCCCCAGAAATATACACCCGCGTTACGTGCTTCCCTTTCTCCTCTTCTCCCAGGTACTCTCCACCGCAAAGCCTTAAAATGCACTCAGGCTGGAGTGGCAGCCGCAGACAGACAGCATCACGCTGCCTCAGAGCAGCAGTGGGTGTGCACCTGTGTGGGTTCACAAACCTAAGCACAATAGTTTCTTCGTAATCCTAGTCACCCAGCCTTACTCGCAACTTCTTAGCTTCAGGCGAACACTAATCCTTTTTCTCGAGGAGTGTGTGTGGGAGGAACACTTATGGACTGGAACCCAGCCTGGCCCTGACCTCTGACTCAGTTCCCAAGGGATTAAAACCTGCCTTAATCTTCCTCATGTTTTTCCCAACAAACACCACTAGATGTCAGTATAACGCAAAAGTCCACAGTCCGGGCTGCCGTCTCAATGCTTCCGGGTTCCCCTTTCCCACCCTTTTTACTTTTCCTCCTGCCTCCCCATCCTGTCTGACCAAGGCTTGGCACAGACGTTCCAATCTGTTCATTTCTGAGCTCTAGCAAGATCATAGCACTTTGGAAAGAGTAACTCATTCACATTCAGATGGCTCAGGGATGATTAGGAAGCAAGACATCTATTAGTGTGCTCACTTCCTTGAGATCACTCACATTCCAGTCCTGCTACCTTCTAATTTACCACTGTGGAGACATAGACATTATCCTATTATCATACGTTTAAAATGTCCTGGTTTCCCAGACAAGCCCAACTACCTAGTGATTAAATAGTGTGTTATGGGGATTCCCTGGTGGCACAGTGGTTGAGAGTCCGCCTGCCGATGCAGGGGACACAGGTTCTTGCCCCGGTCCGGGAAGATCCCACATGCTGCGGAGCGGCTAGGCCCGTGAGCCATGGCTGTTGGGCCTGCGCGTCCAGAGCCTGTGCTCCGCAGCAGGAGAGGCCACAACAGTGAGAGGCCTGCGTACCTCAAAAAAACGAACAAAAAATACCTGTGTTATGAATCTGTCCATATTTTTGGCTTTCACTTCCATAAATCTATATCCCCCTACGTGATTAAAACTCTCTATTATGTATATTGATCTCCAAGCTTCAAAGGGCCACTCCTTATTTTAAGTATTTTGGATTTGATGAACTGTCTGCCCCCACTGACTTAATGCATACCTTTTATAATTTTATAGACTGTGATTACAGCCTGTTGGCTTTCAACTTTCCAACAACAGAATCCTAATCCCTTTTTCAAAAGTCTACCTTCACATGGTAGACCCTCTATCCAATTTTCAGTGCCATTATCTTTCTTCATATGTGGTAATCCCAGGACACCAGGGCCACCACCATGTGCCTTTCTGTAAAGCTGAGAAAAAGTTGGGTTTTCTCTATAACTTCCTTTCCTCAAATTTTGATTGCTTCTTTGTTTATGGTAGTATTTTAGGTTGACATCTCCAGGGAAACAGTCTTTTTTAAGTACGATATCCCTTCCCTGAACTCTCGTGGGAAAATTCAAAGTCAGCAGAAGAGGCAGAGGTCACCACGGGTCACTTATTTTTCCCAGCTGTTCCAGTTCACTCTTGAGTTCCCTCAGGATTTTGCAGCGATCCTCTCTGGTTCAAGTTATTTATTTATGTCGGTTTTGTCAGTTGTGTCTGGAACCACTCGTCCAATGATTTACCTCTGTTTTTCCTCATTCCTGTGCTCTTCGTGGTTCAACCTGTAACTTGAATGTTAGGATTTCCTTAGCATCCTCCTTGAGCTCATTCACGCCCCAGTCCTGCTGCCTCCTAGTTTACTGATGCTAATAATAAAGAGCAGAGTAAAAAATTATTTTTCTTCATCATCCCCGAGCACTCCTTTGACACTAATGGTTTTCAAGAGGCCAGAATGATTCTCCAGCGGAGTCGATGTATATACAGAAACCACAGTGTGTTGTGTACAGGTTACCTCCCATGCTCGTTTTTCATTTTCCTGTGCCCTCTTGATGGCCCATTGCCTTGATTCTAGTACCCCACCCCCTCTACAAACTGCAGAAGTCACTGATTAATTTGACCATATCCTCAGATGCAGGTTTCAGGTCCCTACAACATGCCGCATGGGCCGTATTTTGATGAACCCTTTTCCCCTTTCTCAGCTGACCAGGCACACCGTGTGGACCCCTGCACAAGAGGAGCGAGGGGTAGTCAGAGAGTAGGGTAGTCAGGCCAGACCCCGAAAGAGGCCAACCCTGACCACTGTACAACTCACTTCACCTCTCGAATCTCCCATTCCAATGAACAGATACACCCTACTATATATAAAATAACAAACAAAGACCTACTGAATAGCACAGGGAACTAGACTCAGTATTTTGTAATAACCTATAAGGAAAAGGATCTAAAAAAAGAAATAGACATAGATGTGTGTATAACTGAGTCACTTTGCTGTACACCTGAAACTAACACAACGTTGTAAATCAACTATACTTCAATTTTTAAAAAATTAAATAATAGGACTTCCCTGGTGGCGCAGTGGTTGAGAGTCCGCCTGCCGACGCTGGGGGCATGGGTTCGTGCCCCGGTCCGGGAAGATCCCACATGCCGCGGAGCGGCTGGGCCCGTGAGCCATGGCCGCTGAGCCTGCGTGTCCGGAGCCTGTGCTCTGCAACAGGAGAGGCCACAGCAGTGAGAGGCCCACGTACCGCAAAAAAAAAAAAAAATTAAACAATAAAAATATATATTTTTAAAAAGCTCCCATCCTTCATCTGTAAAACATGAAGGACAACGTTCATTAGTTGTTTGTTGTAAAGTATACATCAGGTGAACCGATATCATCAAGATAAGTGCTTTGAAATTGTGAAGTGCCACATGTGGATGGCCTTCGCCTCTCCTGGGCTCTCTTCTATTTTTATCAAAGGTTTTTTTAATTTTCCTCTAATAGGCTTTCCCTGGAGGTCAGGCCTTGCTTTGAGCAGCTGCTTCTCCTTATCGGCAGCCTCCTGATTTCTCAGGAACTCTCAGAGATGCGTCTGTAAATAGTCTTTTATTTACTTTTCCTGTGGCCTAGCTACTTTATTTACTTATTTATTTAGACACAAAGTTTGGCCACTGCGTAGGTATGGGTTGAGAAACCAGGCAGTCTCTGTCCTTACCGATGCTCCGTGCTTGACTCAACATCAGAAGCAATGGACGGATGTGTCATAACAAGAAAGGGAAGCTCAGTTACTGATGTGATGTTGTCACAATTTAAGGGAATATATTTTCCCCAAATCTTGTTGAAAAATACATGTGAGTCCAGGGAAGTTTGAAGTATTTAATTTTATCCTTTGTATGAAGTTGTCATACAAAAGGTCCTTGAAATCCTGTGGTTATCTTAACTGGTTCTTATTTAAAGGTTATTTTTAATGGTATTACTTAGAGAGAAACTCCGGCAAATAAGGAAAAAGGAGAAATGACCTTGACTTCATGGCATAAAGACAGCTACTCTCAATATTTTGGCGTACCTCATCTCGGCCTTCATTCAAGTATAATGTTCACACAATTGTGCTCATATGCCCTATACACATATGCTAATTTTACATTCTGATTTTTCACTTAATATTTTGCTACCTGTATCATCCCAAATTGCCTAAAACTCTATAACTCATTTTAAAGACTGAATACTGTTCCATTTTATTTATTTATTTTTCTTTTATTTATATTTTTAAATTATTTTATTTATTTATTTTTGGCTGTGTTGGGTCTTCATTGTGGTGCACGGGCTTCTCACTGCAGCGGCCTCCCCTGCTGCAGAGCACAGGCTCCAGGCGTGTGGGCCTCAGTAGCCGCGGCACACAGGCCCAGCAGCTGTGGCCCGTGGGCTCCAGAGCACAGGCTCAGTAGTTGTGGCACACGGGCCCAGTTGCTCCGCGGCATGCGGGATCCTCCCGGACCAGGGCTCGAACCCGTGTCCCCTGCACCGGCAGGCGGACTCCCAACCCCTGGGCCACCAGGGAAGTCCCATACTGTTTCATTTTAGATATGCTGTTGCTTACTTAAAACATTCTCCTTTTTATAGGACATTAAATTGGATTCTTTTCTTTCTTACTTTTATCTGTCCACAATGCCATTTATTAGCATTTTATTAATTGTACCTCCACCAACTGTAGGTAAAAATGATTGCTTCAACAAACTCAATCATCACTGAATATTATTTTTTTCCTTTAGGTTTGCTTACTTTATATATAAAAAAATTGTTTCAATTTACAATTTTTTATTACTTGGCCATTTTTTGCATATGGTTTAATATTTTCTCAGTTTACTTAAACATTTAATAAGCACAAACTAAGTGCTGGGTATTAGGAATAAAAAGACACGGTCCCTGCTTTCCAGGAATATTTAGTCTAGTGGTCAGTTTATTTGTCACTTTAAGTGTGCATGTTACTGATGTGGATGAATTTTAAACAAAGATGAAGGTATCAACATTTGTCATAATTCTAGAAAATATTCCCTCTCAGTTTCTGGTTTGCCCTTTATTTTATTCTTTTTACTGCTTTTTATATACAGTAGTTTGACATTTTTATTTGTAACTTATTTCATTGTTTAAAGTTTAAAGTCCTTCCTTAAAGTAATCAGAGAAAAATTAACCTATATTTTCCTTTATATTTTTATGGCTTAGTTCATTAAACTTCCTGGAATTTATTTCAGTGTATTATGAGGTGATGTGCTACTTTTTTTTTCAAATAGCCCCATGATTTATTGTTTGAATATTCATTGCCTTTAGCATTAAGTAGTGATAGTCTAAGCCCTATTATTAATCAAACTATTTCTACAGTTGATTCTCTTGGATCTTCTAGTTATAAAATTGTGTCATATATATGGAATCTTAAAAAAAAAAACTGGTTCTATGAACCTAGGGACAGGACAGGAATAAAGACGCAGACGTAGAGAATGGACTTGAGGACACGGGGAGGGGGAAGGGTAAGCTGGGATGAAGTGAGAGAGGCATGGACATATATACACTACCAAATGTAAAATAGATAGCTAGTGGGAAGCAGCCGCATAGCACAGGGAGGTCAGCTTGGTGCTCTGTGACCACCTAGAGGGGTGGGATAGGGAGGGGGGGAGGGAGACGCAAGAGGGAGGGGATATGGGGATACATGTATGTGTATAGCTGATTCACTTTGTGATAAAGCAGAAACTAACACACCATTGTAAAGCAATTATACTCCAATAAAGATGTTAAAAAAATTGTCTCATAAATAATGAAGAATGTTTCCCTTGGCATCACATCATAGCATTTAATACTGCCATAGTATTAAAATATTGTATTTTTGCACAAAGATATCTTGCTCTAAAACCTGTCTTTGTCTTTTGCTCCAGGAGCAGTACATTTTTATCCATCAGTGTGTGCAACTGATGTGGATGAAGAAGAAGCAGCAGTTCTGCATCAGTGACGTCATCTATGAGAATGTCAGCAAGTCTTAGTTCAGAATCCAGACCAGTAAGTGGAGAGGAACCCGTCATGGGCACCCTGTCTCAGCACAATGGGAGAGGGCATGATGGGATACGACAAAGGCAGCAGTGGCTATCTGTGCTGACTCTGACCCCACAGAGGTGGTCACAGGGAGGTGGTCATAGGGAGAGACAAATACCGTAGCAGATCTTTGAGCTTCAGTGGGCCTAGGTTGGTGGGTGTGGCATGCAAGAGCTTCAGCAACTCATGAAGATTTGCCCTCCATTCCCTCCACCCTGAACCTTAAATTATTCTGATATTGGATCTGTGCCTGCAATATCAGGCTATTACCATCCAATGCTATTTACCTAGATACTTTATGCAAGCATTTTACTGACTACAAGGGCCATACAAGGGGCTACAAAGAAGACATGAGCTAAAGTAGACACCCCAAAGAAGAAAAACAATATTGACAATAGTCTTAGGTTAGCGGAGTTTTCAAATGCCTTGATCTCATCTATTATGTGAGTACTTACTTGAGAGCATCGTGAAAAAAAATTGTAACACAGTCAATGCCTTGTGCTCACGTTTTAACTAGGACATCAGATTTCGGAGGTGTAATAATCTTGGCTAAAGTAACAAGTAATCTTCTAACTCAACTCAGTTAACAGAGCATAGAATGTGTATGAATATATTAAGGTTGGAGGGATCACTGACAGGGAGAGAGAGGACAAGGGTGCCTTGAGGAAGAAGTATGGTAGGATATGGACCAGTGAGTACCAGGATAGGGTTAGCATCAGACCATTACATTCATCAACAAAGACAGACAGAAAGCACAAGGAGGCAGGAAAGATAAAGAATAAGGAAAGACAGACAGAGACAAATTTGCAGGTAGAGGGAAAGACAGAGCCACAGAAAGGAGGACTTGCACGGAGAAAGATGCACAGATAAACCCACGTCCACATGGGCTGTGGGGTTGAGTGTAAAGAGAACTAGTGATGGAATCAGGAGGCGGTCGCTGTACTTCCAGCCACAGAGCTGTTGATGAGGGGCTTTGCTCTCCCAGGCTGCTTACCGTCTTCCTCTGTCTCTCATTTACAGGACAGGACATGATGTGAACCCATCCTCCCTTGCTTCCAAGAGTTTTTTGGGGGGGTTCTACTAGCCATTTGCTAAAAAGAGCCCTGCTTTGCAGTACGTGGCCAAGATAATTTATCTCATAGAAGCACCGGGAAGACTTAGCCTTAAAGAGCCTACAGTGTCTTTCGGACTCTCACTTCTGGACATTCAATAATGGACCAAATTCAACCGGACACCCAGAAAGGTCCAGACGCTCTGCAAAGGGCAGGAAGCACAACACTTCTGAAGAGTTTCGCTGGCCCTTTGCTGGTTGGGCTGAGTTCTTTGCTGTTGTTTTTAAGTGCAATAATTTTTGTACGTGTGTGATTTTATCAGAACGTTGAACTGTCTTCTGCCCACACTATTGATCAAGCTCGTAACCCAAGAAGGATCAGGCATAGTTGGTGTCAAATTATACCTCACTGTTAAAAAGAGGCATGCCCACACATGAAAACATGGCAATTCTGCTTCAAGGAAATTGAACCAGTGCTATCTATAATCCAACATAAGCTTACTGGATCAGGAATGGGGAGGGTGGATCGGGGGAGAGAGAAAGGTTCTTCCCACAGATCAACTGCGTATCTTTTCCAAATATGAAGAGCTGTAATTCAGCTTCAAAGTAGAGTAGAAAAACTATTTAAGTCTTAATTGTTCTAGTTCTTGATGTTTTTTTCTTATTAACGGTTCAGTGTTTCTTCCTTGGCCCTCTTGGACTAATGTCACTGTCCAGGTTCCTTTTCAACAAACTAGATCTGGTTCAGAAGACTTTGAAGTCTCACTCTTTAGACTCCACTGCTGTCTGAGCAATCTTGGTGCCTAGAGTTTGCGTTCCTCTTTCTGTTGACCTGCGTACACGTAAAAGCTATTTCTTTGCGAACTATAGGCTGTGAACACGCACTTTCCTTCCCCCAAAGAGCTGGGAATTTATGAAGTTGTGGCAATGAACTGCAGCATGCTAGGACAATGATTTGCCTACATTTTGGGGGGGGTAATATTGTCAAGCATCTCTATGGATTCTGACAGAGATAACTTTCTGTTTTGTTTTCTTTGGGGTTGTCAGTTTCATTTTAACCTGTGTAACTAGCAGCAATCTATTCTTTGCATTTTGTATAATTGCAGTACATAATTGTGTCTTGTGACATGAACACTGTCAGAATGGACACAGATGGCATCCTGAAGCCTGTTACTTTGTGTCGCTTCCTGAGAATGAAAAGGTGACGGATATACAAAGGAAAACGTTTTGAGTTGAAAGTAAACACAAGCTTGCTGCTTCACTGGAGCAGTTGGCTGTCCTGAGCCTTCCTGTGTGTGTTTCAGGAGGCTGTGTCCCCCTCTCTGTGCATCCGCCCCTCGCCCTGGATGCCCGCTTTCCTGCGCATCTCCATGAAGCCATGCACGCAGTTTCACATTTTATCAGTGACCTTTGTAAAGGTAAAGGATGCCAAGTGAACAGCTCTGCACCCCACTGTCTCTTGTCACCAAGGCCTGGCCACAGTGGAGCCTGGCACAGTTCTTTGCAAGACCTGGCCAGGCAGGGAGTCTCAGGTTCTCCTCGTGGGGAGGGGGGAGGAACGGCAGAGGCTGTCCAGACCCCACAGGTTAACAGCTTGGGCTCCCTGGGTGTTGTCAGCTTTGACTCGCCCCCACCTCTTCCTCCCCTTCTCACCTCCCTGCTGCCACCTTCTCTTCTCACTCCCACCCCTTTAAGTCCCTTCTTGGACATGTTAATAATGTACCACTCCATTCCCAGGAGTACATGTGGCTAAAGAAAAGTAGCAAGTGTATGTGTGACTTCCTTAGGTTTTCGCACACGGACAGGTCAGGAGTGAAGTAAGCAACGTTGGGTGAGCTGATAAGACACCTGCTGGTGCAGGTGCATTTCCCATGTTCACAGACTGGAACTTTACTTCCCTGAAACTTAAAGCACTTTGTAAATATTTTATGATTTTCTTGAGCACCCCTTCCAGGTAGGAATCAAATAGTCCCAGATCAGTTTTCTCAAAAGAGAAGATGAAGTATCCAGAGTTAGACGGAAGCCTCAGAGTTTAGATGACAGAAAAGTCACACCAGGCACTTAACCAGATCCTTCCTTCAGGGGTCTCCACAGCTGTCGCTCTGTACATCACTGGTACACCGGTGCTCCTGAAGTGTACAGTTTATGATGGGAAAAGCATCTATCTGTCTGAAGCCTTGGGTTTCAATCCCAATAGATGACTTTGAAATGTATCTGTCCTGAGTCTCAGTTGATGAACTGTAGAATTACCTACTAAAAGCACCATATTTCACAGGTGTAAAGGGTATCAGATCTGACAATTCACACAAAGGTGTTTTGTATTTTATTCTTTCACGTACCCTAGGGGCCCCTCAAACCAGCTTAATTTTCACTCCAGGATTCAACTCTAAGAATTCAGACAGGAGGCAGCTAGGGCCTCTGTGTTTTAATTACAGTGTTATTTGTAATCATCTGTGAAGTGCTACAGTGCACCGAACATAGAGGCATTAGCACAGGCATTCACAGTAGCCTACATGGTGCATAGAAAGAGCTGAAGATTTAGGAATAACAGAGTATTTAACTTTGAGGGCTGCTGAGATCAAATTCCTTGGCTGCAAAAGCCAATTTCTGAAGTTAATTGAGAAACTACCACTAGACTCTAATTTATACATTTAATATCTAACACTAATACATCCATACCTATACATTCATTATATGGCTTTATTTAACTTGAAAAGGAAGGAAAGGGATGGATGGCAACCTTTTTGGGGGGACAGTGTTCTAATTCGGGGTTGACAATTTTCCACTACAAAGTCAACACTGCCCCCCAAATTTAAAATTAAAAAAATTAGTAAGGTTTTTTTTTTTCAATTCTTATAAAATCTTTAATCAGATTCTATAATCGCTCACCTTTTCTAAAAGCTGTCCCCGACCCCGGAAAGGGGATATATCTCTCCAAGAAGGCTGTGGTGTCAACGTGTAAAGCAGGGGCTGGGGACTTTGGAACTGAGTCTTTTGCAGACCTTATGAGAGCTACTTGCTAGGGGATTGGCCGTTAGCCAAGGGAGTAAAGTTACTGAATCCAATCTCTAGGAGCCAAAATCCTCCCTGCTTTCTAGCAAGGAGGCCTTCCTTTCCACCTCAGGAAATGTCTGATGTGATGTGCTTCAAATTAGCTGGCGCATTTCCTAGCTCACTGATCACTAGCCTGGGGCCTGGCCCAGGCTCAGAGCTCAGAGGCCATGCCCAGGACTGAACAGAACAACCACTTTGGCCAAAGGAGTTAGAAAGCAACAAAACCTAACACACACAAACTTCTACCTTTGGTTTTGAAAGCCTCTTTTGGGTGCATTTGAAGGAAACTTGAGCCATGATCTCTCTGACTCTTGGCCTTCCACAGCAGCACGCGTTTTCTGTTTCAATTGATGCTTATCACAAGGCCTGATCCTGGTGGGTCACTCAGTTAAAGATGGAGGATCATGTTTAGTTCTGGAAGTTGCATTATGAGGGACACGAACAAACTGTTCGGGGCAGGGTCACCTGAACCCTTACGACCTTGTGGAAAACAAAGGCCATAATCACAAGACCTGGGGCAAGTGGGGCTCTAAGCTTGGGGTCAAGGACGAGTCCCTGGTTCATCCAGTCATTCATTCAACAAATATACGTTCATCTAATCCGCTGAGTGAATAAAGCAATCAATCAAGGAAAGATTTTTTGACCACTTGCAATACACCAGGCACCAGAGACCCAAATGGTACCATAGGCTAACTTGTAAAACTATGTTATGGAATCAGAGTCTGGCTGTTGTTGGAAGGACTAAGCAAGCATTAGACAAGTCTTTTTCAACATTTTTCACTTGTATAGCTCAAATGTAGTCAACCTTCTGCAGTCACACCAGTAATAGTGGTACACACCTTTTTTCCCAATGGCTTAAGGACAGAAACACCAAGTTCTCATAGTTTTTGTTACTCATCAGGCACCACAGACCCTGACATGGTCCTCCCTTCTCGATGAGAATCAGCAAGCTAGCCTTCTCTCCTACTCAAAAAGACTCTCCGTCCCTGGCAAATGGCTAACTCTTTTCTATGGAACACTTCCAGTGAGCTTCCAGAATTGTCACCTCCAGGGCAGCCCATCACTTCATTCCTCAGAAAGCACTTTCTTCTCTTGGTTACACATCTAAGGAACTTACTAACTTTAAGGATGGGGATGGGATTGAAAGTTCTAACCTCCAACCAGCCCCCATGCTTTGGTGCTTTCCAAAAGTTTTCTCATTTACGTAAGCTCAGATGTGGTTGAAAGGGTTTTGTTCTAAATACACAGACACCTTTACTGCTCTCATCACTTGGGAAATTCCAAGCGTTTTAGGAGTTCTAAATATATATTTAGGAGCTCTAGGGACAAATCAAAAGATCACAGGTGTTCAAAGCCAAAGTGAGAAGTAAAATCCAGTTCTTCTGATTTCCACCCAGGTCCCAAGCTGTCTGCTATATGTGTGATTCTCAATGATTAGAAGTTTCTAACTTTAGTCAAATGTTCATTCATTCACCAAATGCTTACCGAGCAAAAATGCTATGGACCAGGAACTGGCCTGGGCCCTAGGAACACAAGGGTAAGTCCCAATGTCTCCAGGCAGACAGCAGGTGGAGGTGAGGCTGATAGGATTAAGGCAGGTAAATGAGATGAGACACCCTAGAGCCCCCGGGCCCTCCCTCCACTCCTACCCATGGTTGAAACCAGCAAAGGGGTGATCTTCAGAGCCCGGGAGAGCCCCTCACATTCTTGGACCGACGTATGGCTCTATACCTCTCATGGATAGAGGCTTGAAGTCCAAATCGACTTTCCCATTTTGGTAAAAGGGCAGGCACTGTGGCACTGACAAGGGCTGCCTTGACAGAGGTTGACTTTTAAAACTTTCCATTTGAGAAACAGTAAATTTCTAGCCCTCAAAGAAAATCATTTGTTGACTCAACATCCCATGTCAGGCACCGTGGAAGCGGCTGGGGCTATGAAGATAGATGAGACAAGGTCTCTGCTTAGAGGAGTTTACATTCTAATAAGGGATATTAGAATGGAAACTAAGGGCAATAGAGTGGTACAGATGGTGTGATAGAAATACATAAAGCAGCCAATGCAGTATCAAGAGGACAGGTGATTTCTTTCTGGAAGGGTCAAGGAAGACTATACAGCCACGTTCAAGTACTGAAGACTGCCGAGCCACATTAAAGAATACTAATGCTGTACGCTCACCCCTGGCAGCAAGCATTCATGAAACACCCACGGCGTCAGTGAGCGGGGCCCATGGGGGTAACCAAACCTCTGAACCTACCTTCTGAAGCTTTTCTTCTTGGTTGACTCCCAGGCCTCCACAGACAGCTCCTGTGCATGTGTTTTTCGGCAGAATCAAGCAGGTTTACTGTCACTGCAAGCGTAACCATGCATATTGGGGCTACATTGCCCAGGCACATGCAGTCAGTTCTGTTCACTGGGAGGGAGAAGGGGTAGACTGTACTCCCTGGCCCCTAGGCCCTGAAAATCTGCCAGGAGGAACCTTCCCTACCTCTCCCTCCCTCCCCCCTCCTCTACCTACCTATCATCTCCAGATAGAGACGGTGGCGCCAGAAAGACGGAAGGGGGCTGGGTCCCTGAGTTGCCACCTGGAGGAGAAACCCCTGCCTGCAATGGCCCAGGATGTGATCCAGTAACACATTTCTATCGCGTCGTCATGAGATGCTAGCATCGTCGGCTAAGGCAGTCGACGTACCCTTAACTAATATGGCAGCCCGAGGATAACCTTTACGACCATGTTCCATCTCAGTAACGGTGGGAGTTTTTCAGGGCAGTGGTGTGTGACTACCCAGTAAAATTCCCAGGAGACAGGTTAAAGATGAGACAGAACAGAGAGAGGGTAACCCACAGGGCAAATACGGGCTCAGGAAAAGGCCGCAGAATCATGATGGATTCTTTTAATAAATAAACTTTGCTATGGAAATACATGTACTCTTCTCCGGAAGTGGTTTTCCTCCAAGTGAGATCTCTCCTTCTCTCTCTCTCTCTCTTTTTTTTTTCCAAACCCCGTAACAAGACCATAACTCAGGAAACCCACTCAGATTTTTGAACCACATGTGAGGCTACTGACTCTGAACCTGAGTCCTGGGTTTCAGTGAAAAATAGGCCCCGGAGTAGCTCCACATCAGTGAAAGCTCAAACGTGCAGGAGGCCATGAGGCTTGGGGTGTGGGGAGATTCTGAGCCTGCGTGTCATGGTGAGTCCAGGGCAGTGGAAAGGAGTTCAAAGCCAGCTGATACGACATAATTTTGTTCAGTTCTGAGAACGCCAAAACATCCACAGGGCTGTTTCAACAGGAAAAGTTAACTGCAACCACTGCTGCCTTTACAAACACAAATAACAAAATCGTCTTGGAAGGGTTCTTTCATGTTCAAAATCACCCGAATCACATCCTCCCTTAACCAATGAACTTGGGAAGCAGGACAGCACAGGGCCCAGCCGTATAGCAGATGGAATGGTTTAGAACAAGGGACTGTGTGGGTGGAGAGAAATTCAACTGAGACTCTGCCCCTGAGTGTGACTCAGTGGCCTCATCTGTGAAATGGACATAGTGATGGTAGCTTTCTCACAGGGCTTCAAAAAATAAAGAAGATAATGTGTGAGGGGCTGAAAACAACTCCTCGAATAACTTAGTATATTACATGGCTCTTCAGGACAAGCACACCTCTCACCATCCCCAAGGGCCATCTTGGGATTCTTGAATACATTTGATAAGAGCATCTGAAGCCGGTGCCTGTGCTGGGCTGGCTCAGTTTCCCCAGGGTGACACCTGAACCACTCCCTCCCATTCTACCCCCAACAGTCACGGACCTTGGGATATAAAAGAGGTGCAGCCTGTGACCCAAGGAGGACCCTCATGCCATAGGCCTATGGTGCCAAACAGGAGTTGATCGTCTAGATCAGAGCCCTGCACTGCCCACACCTGGCTTTCGACTTTGGTTCTCTGCTACCAAGTGCATCACAAAACCCACACTAGCGGGCTTCCCAGCAAAGCAATGCCAGGGCCTGGTTCACATCCAGTGAAAACATCTGCAATAGTGCAAGCCTGTTGCACTAACACTCTGTCTGAAAAGCTGGCTACTGTTCTGAAACCAACAAGTCAATTTGTACAAACTGCAATATGTAAGTACACCTGGGCAGGTACCACTTGTGAACACCACTGAATGCCCCTGTGAACCAGCTGCTTTGTTCGCCACTGGGCATAAGAAGAGCTTCCTCCGCAGGGCTGCGCTGACAGCTCCTTGCTGTCGGTGCCTGGTGGTTTGGGGAAGCAGAGTGACGTGATTGCAACAGTATAGACTTGCGAGTCACAGTGCTCTGCCACCTAGCAGCCCTGTGCCCTTGAGAAGTCACCCTACTATCTCTGAGCCTAAGCGTCCCCACGAAAGGCAAACCCGGTCTAATTGTTGCCATGGAATGATCAGCTTCCTGTTCACCAGCGCGGGTCTTCATGGAGGAGGGACTCTGTGGGCTCTGGACCAGTGATCTCCAAATGAGGCTCCAGGCCTCCTCTCTGCAGCTTCAACGAGAGAAACTGCTTTTACCTCTTTCATATGGTGGGATACTATATAAAATTTCATAGTTTAAAAAATGCTATTTCTGCTTAAAAAAAATTTTATATACTGACCTATGATATCCGAGAGAAAAGATGATTTGCAGGATATACAGAAGTTGCAGAGTTAGTCCAAATTTCAGTCGTTCCACTTACTGTGTGACAAGCTACTTAACTTATATCTGAGTTTCAATTTCCTCATCTATAAAGTGGGGAATATAGGTGAAAGTTTTCAGCACATATGAGTTCAGTTCCTGCTTTCCTTTCTTTAAGAATAGATGGGAGGGAAGAAGCCCGTAGCATATGATAGCAGCTCAGAGTAAGAAACCATAAAATAGGACAAGCTCTGGAAGACCTGGAGATATTATTCACCATTTGTGTGTGTGTGTGTGTGTGTGTGTGTGTGTGTGTTACTCCCAGATTTTCCATTATCTGAAAGAGATCATGTGTTCATCTGGGGGGATAACAGAAATGATTGAAGCTGGAGACATTATCTCCTACTCCATGGCCACGCTCGAGGGATAAGACTGACCTCTTCAAGGTAGGGCAGGTGGGGCAGCCCAGAAAAGCAGTGGGAATTGGGCCAAGTGCCTGGAATCACAGTCAGGAAGGAAAGAGCCCAAGCAATCAGCCTGGACCAGGACCATCTGGGCCTGGCAGGAGCCCTGGTTCATTGCCCAATTGGTCCCAGCACCAAACTAAATGTAATATGCCTAAAGCCCTTCAGGAAGCATCTCAGCTGTTAAAATATCCCCACTGATACAGAAATCTAGATTCTGGACCTCACTTCCCTTGGAGCACCTGATAGATATATCTTATCCCAATTTAGTTTAGAATCTAAGAGTATGGTTCTTAGTAATTCCTTTTATCTTATCAGAATTTTACTAGCTTTTAATTTGATAGCCTTTCTTTCACAAATGTGATATAATAAACCTGAACATTTGGGTACTAGAAGATATGTTTTTCCTGGTACCTGGGTATCTCTCCATCAAAAAAAACGGAGGATTTCTTATAAAACTGAGTTCAGAGCACTGGCTTCTCCCGCTTCTTTTCTGTCCTAAACATGCAAACAGAAAGGAACAAAGAGGCCAGGAAAGGAGGCTGTGACGTGGTGTGAGCCCGTGACGCAGTGTGGGAGTCGGTCCTGGGGAGGCCTGCAGAAAAGAAGGAACTGACTAACCAAGATGGTGGAAAGAGAATGGGTTGGGTTGGGGGGGAAGATGGGAGTACATACTAAAATTCCTGTTGGGGTCCCAGAACTGCTGGAAGTAGAACCCTTATCTGGGTATTGCCTAGAGCAACCACAGCTTTTTTGAGCATGTTATGTTTTGTTTAAAATAAGGAGAAGAAGCTTCAAGAGAAGGGTGGTAAAATGGTAACTGCCTTCCCCTCCTAATTCATTCCCAGGAGCCCTTGACACAACCCTTACAAAGATCTCTGAGCAGACTAACTTAAAAGCGTGCCTCTGGGAAAAACTAAATGTCACAAGTATAAAATCACAGCCTCTGGGAAGTCAGCACTCATTTTAGGTGGTTTTAGGGTGTAATTTTGCCCCAGGAGACCAATAAGACTAGCACCAGGGATAAATACAGCAAGAAGCAAACAGTTCTTTAGATTGTATGTTCTCTGATGGCAGAGGCTACATCTAGGATGCTCTCTGAACACCCAGTTCTTAAAGCAGACACTTACAAAACGTTTACTGAACGAATATTGTCTTTTCCTACCCAGAAACAACCAGTCTTTACAAAAATCCCTTTATTGAGTCTGTACAACTTTCCGATATAGTTCCATGTAAGCACTGAGAAGAAAGAGAGAACAAGCCTAGTGAGATATCCACCCAGCAGCAACTCAGCCTCTATAAATTTAATTTTAGAAAACAAATGAATCTCAAACTTTCCTATAATTTTTTTTTAGAGAAAAGTAGGAAAGGAATAGTTTTAAGTGATTAGAGTATCTCTCACATTAGCTTCCCATGACCCAGTGCCTCTTAAGGGCAGGGGAGGGAAAGAGATACAATTTACTGGTTATCTTTTTTTTTTTTTTTTTTTTTTTTGCGGTACGCGGGCCTCTAACTGCTGTGGCCTCTCCCATTGCGGAGCACAGGCTCCGGACGCGCAGGCTCAGCGGCCATGGCCCACGGGCCCAGCCCCTCCACGGCACGTGGGATCTTCCCGGACCGGGGCACGAACCCATGTCCCCTGCATCGGCAGGCGGACTCTCAATCACTGCGCCACCAGGGAAGCCCTACTGGTTATCTTTTACAAGCAGTACAAGCCTACAATCCCTGGGATAAGGAAACTTACGAGCTCTTGATTTGAGGACAATTCCCCAAAGGCAGTGCAACCACTAAGATCCAAAAGGAATAAGTTAGCCCTGATGAGCTGAGGAGGCATAGATCAGAGTTCAGGGCACTGGAAGCAGCTGGAAATTCTGAAAAGGGGAACCAGAGTGGAAGCATTTGTGCAGAGAATGGCTGCAGAAATCTGTAAGTGAACCCACCCAGTTCACACAAGGCAACATCACCCAATGCTTACCAGAGTGGCCACTGCAAAGTTGAGAAAGGTCGCTGCGCTGGGAGACGTCAGAGGTTCAGCCCAGGAAAAGTGAAGAGAGCTGTTTAACTCCTTGGGTATCCAGCTGAGATGTAAAATATCCTGTGAATTCATCCCCCCAAAAAGGGCATGCCTTAGAAGTAAGGACTCCACTGTGAAAACTACTTTTTTTTTTTTTTTTTTTTTGCAGTACACGGGCCTCTCACTGTTATGGACTCTCCGGCTGCACGGGCCTAGCCGCTCCATGGCATGTGGGATCTTCCTGGACCGGGGCACGAACCCGTGTCCCCTGCATTGGCAGGTGGACTCTCAACCACTGCGCCACCAGGGAAGCCCTGAAAACTACTCTTGATAGCTACAGGCAAAGCCTGAAATCAAGTCCTGACAAGATTTTCAGAGAAGAGATAGTTTGTAGATAGAGTCCCATCAAGTTAGAAGATCTTGTAAAACACAATGAACTTGCCATAATTCATCCTAGCAAAGCATAAAACCAAAGCTATACAAGCTCAAAGTGATCAGCCAATATACAGCTGATTGCCGGAATAAGAATAAACATTCTTCCAAGGAAGATAACATATTCTAAAATATCTAAAACATGTCATTTACAATGTCAAGTATATATAATAAAAAACTACTACACATGCAAAGAAATAGGAAAATAGGACCCATAGTGGGGGAGAAAAAAGCAATAGAAACTGAGTTTCAATAGAAACTGAGCCTGAGATGGCCCAAATGTTGGGTTTAGCAGGTAGATTATAAAGCAGCCTTTCTTTGTTGTGGGAAAAAAGGAAAGTTGCTCAAAGAATTAAAGGGAAATATTCTTTTAGTGAGTGAGCAGACAGAAAGTCTCAGCAGAGAAATGGAAGCTACATAAAAGAACTAAGTGTAAATTCTAGAACTGATAAAATACAATAACTGAAAAGAAAATTCACTGGATTGACCCAACACATACTGGAAGACAGATCACAGTGGGGAAAAAAAGAGTTGGTGAAGCTGAATACATATTGACATAAATTTCCAATCTGAAGAATAGGGAAGAGATGGGTTTTTAAAATATTAACAGAGAATCAGGGATCTTTGGGGTATAGTAAGATACCTGACCTAACATACATGTAATAGAAGTCTGAAGAGAAGAAAAGAAAAAAAAAAGCAGAAAAAAACATTGTAAGGAAAAAGCGCTTCTAATAATAGGAAAACACTGACTTAAAAATCCAGAAACTCGCTGACCTCCACATAGAATAAACACCAAGAAAACCACCTTCATCGATTTTATAATCAACCTGCTGAAGATGAAAGATACAGAAAAGAATTTTAAAAGCAGCCGGAGGAAAAAATAAGAATGATGACTGACTTATCATCAGGAACAATATAAGCCAAAAATCAATGGATTGACATTTTTAAAGCTCTAGAATAAAAAGTAGTAACCTAGATTTCTATATACAGTAAAAAATATATATATACTTTGAAAAGCAAGGTGACTCCAAGTTTGAGCCAAGATGGAGTCAGAGGGACTGGATTTACCCTCCAGCCTGAAATAATATGTGCTTCACACACATATGTATTCACACACATATGTGAACAGTTTTCAAGATATTGAACACTGGGCAATGAAAGCTGAAAAAAATGCAGAAAACCCTACAACTGTTCCAGCTTTCTGCCTAGGGATTGCTTTCAAGCTTCAGTGCAGGGAGGGAGAACCCATGTGGAGTTCAGCAGACTCCTTGAGTTGAGGAGACAAAGCTTAAAGTGTGGCAAGGGCAAGGGAGCTAAAATTACAGCACAGAGTCATAGAGAGGAGAAAGCTGCATGAAGAGAGAGCTCTGGAGATATGCACAGGGTCCCCATAGAGTCCTAAGCTGAGGATGGATCGTTGCATGCCTATGAGAAAACTGCTCAAGCCTGAGGAAAGAACCACCTGAAAGCGTTAGAGGAACAGTTCTCAGAGCTCATGCAGAACCAGGAATAGTCCTTATTACCACCTGCTACAGTGGAAAACATAATTCATGGAACAATAGGTTGAGGAACCAGAAGGGTTTTGCTACAACAGTGAGATAAAGTTAGTTATAATGTAAATATTGCTCTGGTTTCACCAAACAAAGCTTAAAGGCAAGATCAAACTCTTACCAAGTCATTTAATAGCATCCCCAAACAAACGACAATAATATTTAAAGGTATACAAAAGTATCCAGCACCGAACACAATAAAGGTAAAATTCACAATATCTGGCAACCAATTAAAAATTACATTAAAAATGAAAGACACAGAAAAGAATCTTGAAAGCAGCCAGAGCTTTTAAAATTATCAAGCATACAAAGAAGCAAGAAAATAAAACCCATAATAAAGAAAAAAATCAGTCATAACTAACCTAGAATTTATGAAGATGATAGAATTAATAAACAAGAATATTAAGACAGATATTTTTACTGCTTCCATATGATTGATAAAATTGAAGAAATATTGAGCAAGTTGAGACATGGAAGATATTTTTTCAAAAAGTAAAACTTCTAAATATGAAAACTCTAATATGAGATGAAAAACACAAATGGAAGAGATTAAAAGAATAGAAATTGCAGAAGAAAAGACCAGTGAACTTGAAGACAGAGATAGAAATTACCCAAAATGAAACACAGAGGAAAAAAAACTGGATAAAAAATTAACAGAGCACCAGTGACCTTGGGAAAACTTCAAATGGCCTAGCACACATGAAATTGGAGTCTCCCAAGGAGAGAAGGCAGGAAGGACAGAAAAAAAAAAAAAGTAATGACTGAAACTTTACCAAATTTAGTAAAAACTATAATCCCCCAGTCTCCAAAAGCTCAATGAACATCAAGAAACAGGCAGCAAACTACACAAAGGCCATAAGCAAATGGCTTAATGCCAGTGATGAGAGCTCCACTCGGGCAGCAGCAGTAGGTAACTCTAATTTCTAGATTTTTCCCCTAAGTTTTCAGAACCCCATCACTGCACCCCCTCAGAGGTAAACTGTCCAGAACCTTCTCTCTCTTCAAGTCTCTGTCCCAGCTCTACAGGGGATCTCTCCTCTGTGGTCTCGAGGCATCAGCACCAACACCAGACAGTGCCTCTTCTTCAGTGGTCTGTGCCCAAGCTCCCAGGGTCCTTCCTTCTTCAGGCTTCTAATTGCTGATAAACCCAACCCCTTCCCTGTGCAGCCCTAGCCCAAGGGATGGGGGTTGCTTTCCCATTATTACTACCTCTGTGGTATCACAGTGTTTCCTTTTTGCGTGTTTAACCAATTCCTTATGTTAAATACTGTTTAAACAACAGAGAAGGATGATTGCATCTTTTTGGGCAAAAGTATAAACATTTTTTAAAATCATTTTATAGAATTTCAAAGATGTACAGAGGAGTGCACATATAAGCTAAGTAGCCAGAGTTGAAACACGTTGGTTCTTGAGCTGTTCTCTCAGTTTCCAATCTACCCCTTTATTCCCACCTTTGTGATCTGGGGCTTTGCCAGGTGGATGACCAATAGATTCTGTCCAAAAAGTGTGCTACAGGGACACAGGAAGCTAGAGAGGAAACAAGGGACTTGCTTTTTTTCTGCTTTATTTCCTGTTTCTATCAACATCACCCTAATAATAGTTCTTCACTCTATAAGTAGTGATTGATTGCCTGTAGGTTCCAGTGACCCCGCAATCCCAGTAGCAGCCTCCTTGTTCCCTCTCAGAAATTCCAGTACAAGCTGCCTGGGCTGCTCTCCTCTGAGGTCTGAGTCCCAGCTCCATGGATTTGCTGAACTATTTCTTCCGCTGAATTCTTTTCTGAATTCCTGAGGCAACAGCACCCGTTAGGCTGTGCCCCCTTCTCCGAGGTTTACCAGTTGTGGCGTCTTTCCTCCAAACTTCTCATCCCAGTGGCCTAACTCCTCAGATGTTGGGATACAAACTCTCCCTCAAGTTTTTAAATCCCATTAATCCCAAGTCTTCTCTTGGTCTCCACATCCCAGAGGAAGGTAACTACTTCCTGCAATTACTACCTTGGTGATATTTTCCTTTGGAATTTTATAGCATAAAGACATACTTATAAATGATACCAATTCTTTTCATGTCAGATATGCTATATTACACACAGGTTATTTTCACTTTTCCATGCCAATTTCTTTTGTCTTATACCTACATTTTCAGAGATTTTCAATAAGGGCTAAGTTATAAATGTGCATCAGTGCTTATGAAATGGGAAGGATCTACAATAATTATTATTCTCATGTTTGCCTCACTTTGTCCAAGGGACGACGTTACGGAGAGACTGAGAAATGGAAGACAAGAGATTCTCATATCCCTCATGATTTGGGGAAAGTTAGCCTTTAGGAAGCTAAGCCTCCTCATCTATAAAATACAACTCACAGATTATTGTAGATCTCTAACAAAGCGTTTATGTGGAAGCACTTTGTAATCACAAATGGTGTGTAAGTTTGTTTTTACTAGATGGTAAAAGAAAAGATGATGAAATAAGAGAGGTGGAAAGAAGAGAAACAACTGAAGAAAGTATTCTAGAGAAGTTTCTACCCACTCAGAACTCCACTGGGAATCAGTTAAAAAAAAAAAAAAAAGAGGAAGAGCGTGGGCCTCTGTTTTTCCCATTCCATGCAACCCTGATCCCCACTCTACACGCCAAAGGTCCCTTTTGCCAACGAGACAGAAGCCATTTATTAATGTACGGCAAATACTGTTTATTGCAGACTTTCCAGCTGACTCATGTGAAAAAGGCACTATGAAAATTAATGAATCTAGATAATCTCTCTAAATGGATTTATGTTAAAATATACAACATTCTTACATAACATCTGTTTTATATATGTGAAATAATATAACATTTAATGACAAAAATCATGTTTTCAAAAATAACATTTGTTGAAGGTTAAGTCTCTTTCTTTTCTCTACCTAGAATCTTTCACAGGATTAAAATATGTGTATATTATTTCTTATTACCGGAAAAACTTGACACAGATAAACTCATAAAATGGCCCCAATTTGCTCTTAACTACGTATATCAATATTCAGGACTGAGGCCTTCATTTAGCAGAATACTGTAACACACACCAATGCAGGCTATTTCCTGTGACAGAGTTGGAATGTATGTGACCTCTTTTACACTTGTGCCTTCTCATATATAAGAACACAGTATAGATAAGAAGAAGAATATAAACGGAATCAAAATACAAGCTATACAAGGAATTGTGATCAACAGAGCCACGACAGATAAAATGTCTCGGGGATGCTCCAAAGGTTTCTATTTGTATGTCCAAGGCCTTGCTGCATTTTACAGTTCATTCAATGTTTTAATCTTTTTTAAAAACTGTTGGCATTAAGAACTTTAAATAAATCTAAACATTCTATTACTGAGTATGCTGAAGAAGAGACCTAAGTAAGCAGAGGCTAGCCTAAACTAAGCTACACCCTGGATGATACCTACCATAGTCACAGGCAAAACTGAAACTGTTTAGATTTTGAATCATGGGCAATATCTCTGTTTTGTTGCAATAAATAAACTCACCACTGTCAAAAAAAAAAAAAAAGTCTGCTTAGGCATTGAGATGGGGATGAAATAATTAATCCAATAAAGGAAACCTCACCTTGGTAAAGTAGGCAAAATATTCCCCAGGTGAGAAATTCTGTTTAAAATGTTTTCATTTTAATAAAAATAACGGGCCCAGGAGCAAGTCGTCTGCTTACTTATGTTTGCGTTGTTTCTTTATGGCGATAAATTCTGTACACCAAGAAATGAGAATCTGACATTCCCTTCATGGCTTCTTAAAACAAAGCATGTTGGAATAATGCCAAGAATAATGGAGTTTAAAAACTAATTAGTGACTGCTTCCCTCATCAAAAGATTCCACTCCTGAATCGCTAGCAGCAGCACTGATTTTTTCCTGTCGTCTTCGCATGATTTCTTGCAACTCAGAGCTGCCGTTGTTATCCTGAAAAACAAACATGGTTCGGACGAGACGGTTACTGGTTTGTGAGGCTGCAAATCATGTCATGAAACGGCTTAGGCTAAAAGTTCTCTGTGTTTTTCTTCTCATGTCTCTAAGGGGAAAACTGAAGGCCGCCCTTCATATACGTGATGATGCTGGACTTTACTAACATCACATTTTCACTTACACTGTCTTAAGGCAATTCATTCACCATGCCTTTCACTTGAACCTGTTAAAGATAAATCAGTAATGCATGTGGAATGCTCTAGATTCCCTGGGGGAAAGAAGAGATTGTACAAGAAGCACAAAAAGATGGTAAATTATCAAAGAACGCTCTTTAGGTCAAGTAAGATACTCATCTATCTACCTTAGGGGATTCTAAATCAGGCCCAGAGACTGGGCTCGGAAGACACCAAGTTTCCTCATACCAAAGGGTTCTGACCTTCTGACATCTTGTTGGCTTTTGTCCTTTCCAAACCTGGCCTACAGTCCCTATGCACCCTCCTTATTCCTCTCTCATCTACAGAAATCTCTGGCAACACAGGTGAGTAATACGAACCATGAACTAGATGCAAGGGAAGGGCATGATGGGAAGGTGCCTGGGGAAGACAAAGCACCTCAGGTAGGAAGTCTCTGCCTTAATTCACATCCAGAGGAACAGGAGCTAGAGGCCCCGAGCACATGGGAAGTCAGGAGAAATGACAGTGATAGGGAGTCTGGACTGAAGGAATTCAGAAAGGTTAGGAATATGGAACTTTCTATCATAATCCTTAAGGAGGAATTTATACATTCTCAACAAAATTAGAAGGTATAATGGTAACAAAACTGCCTCAGAAAAGATATAATCCCGACTCACATTCAATATACAAAAAGTCTAATATAGACTATGTCGTAGGAAAAATTTCCAAGGGAAATATAATTTCTCCTGAGTGAGAATGGTTGCAGGGTTGTATGCACGAAGCTATTTTACTGAGTTATTTAACTGTTGAATTTATACAATAAACCTGCTAGAGATAATTACGTATTGATTTCACACCAAAGCCTATACCCTTTCATTGGAGTCTAAGTTTAATTTTCATGAAAGCTATTGAGAGCTGTGAGATGTAACAGTTAGAAACTACTACCCTTACACAGCCCACGTTAAGTAGAGTAGGATATTGAAACCTTAAGAATAGCCAATCTAGAAAACATTTACTCTTTTTCTTTCATAGAAACAGCTATAACTAAAGAATTACTCTTCAGGGCCCGCTGTTTGCAATGATCCCCACCTAATATTTTCCCTCTGATTATTTATATGTATAAGCAGGCCTACGGCACACAGCCACGGTTTTAAGACTTGACAACCTCTAACCTGCTAGAATCTCCAAACTAAATATTAAGGACAGGTAAAAGAGTTCCGGCCTCTTAAGTCACTTACTCACCCGAAGTAAATGAGTAAATAAAATTCCTACAGAGGTAGTGCCCGTAAAATGAGAACATGAGGCTTTTCATTAGATATCCAAAAGAATATGGAGCTCAAGCTTCATGTTATAGGAGCACTAATAACAAATTAATCTCCCTGAAAATGCTCGCTAATGGTCTCCAGTGACAGATTACTAAAGTTGAATCGAGTTGAATTCAGCTCTGCATGAAAGGCAAAGAAAGCGACCTATATGGACATAAATACTGTTTCCAGAGCTTTCAAATTGCAGTCCATACTCTTGACTAATGCAGAAAAACACCACCTTAGGTTGAGAAGTCGTACCTCTAATGCAGCTTTCTGTACAGTAATTTGGCTAAAGACTCTGGCCCCTTCAGGGCAGACGGTTCTCAGTTCATCTTTATTGAGAGAGAAAAGTTGTGCACCATTTAATACTCCAAGACTATTGACAGTTCTGAAAAAACAAAAGGAGGAAAAGAGGGAAATAGAGCATTAAAAATACTGTCTGGATTTGTGGTTGCCAAGGGGGAGGGATGGACTGGGAGTTTGGGGTTAGCAGATGCAAACTATTATATAGAGGACGGATAAACAACAAGGCCCTACTGTATAGCACAGGGAACTACAGACAATATCCTGGGCTCAACCATAATGGAAAAGAATATAAAAAAGAATGCATACAGGTGTACAAGTGAGCTACTTTGCTGTACAGCAGAAATTAGCACAACATTGTAAATCAACTATACTTCAATAAAAACTAATTAAAAATAGGGCTTCCCTGGTGGCGCAGTGGTTGAGAGTCCGCCTGCCGATGCAGGGGACGCGGGTTCGTGCCCCGGTCCGAGAGGATCCCACGTGCCGTGGAGCGGCTAAGCCCATGAGCCATGGCCGCTGAGTCTGCGCGTCCGGAGCCTGTGCTCCGCAAAGGGAGAGGCCACAACAGTGAGGGGCCCGCGTACCGCAAAAAAAAAAAAAAAAATTAAAACAAACAAACAAACAAACAAATAAATAAAATATTGTCTGGATAAAACAAAAGAAAGATTTCTGGTCCTGCTACAACCTCTCTTCTCTAGGTGTCCCATACACTGGAGCTCATAAATGGTACTAGAGTGCTTAGGGCAATGACAGGGGACGGTCATGATGACGACCCTGAGGCTATATAAGATCACTGATCATGAAGTGTCAAAAAAGAGTCAACTGGGTTTATTATCTTTGCTGTGTATTACCAATTTCTTGAAATTTGGTGTTTCGTAGAAGGAATGGATAACTTTCTAGTAGCCAAGCAACTGACTAACCAGTGTACCTCATGTTTTCAGTCACACTGGGTGAGTTTATAATGTGTCCAGTGCTCTTGAATATGTATTAGTCAAATAGTTCAAATACATGTATTCAAATATGTTTACCAAATACACGAGAAAATGTTTACAAGTTTTTAATTATAGACAAATAGAAACTTCACTGTGGCTTTCCTAAAGGAAAGCTCTATTAGATTATAACCTACAATAAGTAACGTCACCTATTTTTTATTTGCCTGGGATCTCTATGCTGCAGCAGGAGGAAAGGTTCTGCTTTATGTCCTCTGCGGTCTGGGGAGTCTAGGTAAGACTACAGACCTAGCCTGTGTGACCCTCTGAGGCAGAAAGACAGCCAGCAGCCTCAAAGCTGCCAAGAGACTGCTCGAGGGACCAATGATGAACAGACACCACCATCTAGAAAATAGGGTACCATCAAATGATAGTTATTTCTCCTTCCTCCAATTTTTTTTTTTTAGCTAAAAATGGCTAGAGTCATTTCCTGAGCATGGAAACAGGTGCAGTTCGGGTTCTCACATTTTCTAAGAGTCACTTGTGACATCTTAGGGATCAAATTGAAAACACTGCATGTTATACACACAGAACTGTAAAGTATCCCCAGAGAGACTTACACAGGGTTGAAGCCCTTTGACTGCAACCATGTCTTCACATCCTCTGGGGTGGAGTCATAAGTGATATTGATAACTGGCACATTCTGCCGTGGCACGTGGAACTTCTTCTGGGCGGCGCTCCGACCAATGGTCAGTCTGTGGACGAGTTCATCCTGCACTTCCTCCATCTGAGATTTCCTTCCTAGATACCAACACAGAGGAGGTTAGTTTTGAAAGCCCTAACAGTTGTTGCTCTCTCTAGAACCCCAATGCCAAGAATCCTTTGACCCCAACAGGACTTACGATCTAGTATTCCTACCATCTTTCCTTTCATCCTCACCAAGTATAAACTCTGTGATCAATTATTAAAATCACTCCCTGTCTCTCCTTTCTTCATTGTGTTCATCTGGCAAGCCCCCCCACCCTTGTTAAATCTCACTTTCTGTTTATTCTGTGCTGCACCTGCACGCCAAATAGAACACAACAATGCTGAGTGAGCTCATGTTAAATTCACGATCATGAACCTCCATTGGGCTGTTAATGGTCTGTGACATTCATACTACATTTCCTGAAGCCAGTGGCTTTCAACTGGGGGAAATTTTAACCACAGGGTACATCTGGCAATGGCTAGAGATACTTTGGGATGTCACAAACAGGGGGCAAGGGGGAAGGAAGCTACAGTCATGCAGTGGGTAGAGGCCCGGGATGGACAAAACATTCTGCAGTGCACACAGGTCACGTTGCTACATCAGAGAATTATCTAGCCCCAAATGTCCACAGGGGCTCAGGTTGAGAAATCCTGCCTGGGACCGTATAACTGTCCATGGTCAGACAAGTATTTCCTATCTTCTTCCTTCTGCAAACCTCCAGTTCCCAGCCCTCAGTCCTCTCCCTGAGCTGATGATTTCACTTGCATAATTTCTGAGTAAAATAAAGAAGCTAAAAGAAAACCTCCCGAAGTTCCCCCAGCAGCTCTCCTTACCACCAGCACTTCCCCCGTACACTCTGCCAGCCTTCCTTCTATTACATTATAGATGAACTGTTTCCACTCTCCTCAGGCCAGCCCCTCTACATGTGCACTAGACTCCGTGTCCTCTGTCTGTTTGAATACTTTGACAGTAACTTCCCCCCTGCTTCTCCCATGTTATCAATTTTCCTCTTTTACTGAATCATTTCATCCGCTTACAAGCACGCTATTATTTTATTTCTCTCATGTTTAAATAAGCCCTTTCTTAACCCCACATCCCCTGCCAGCTACTGCCCATTTCTCTGCTCCCCTTTTAGCAAAACTCCATGAGAAGCTGTCTATACCAGCTGACTCCAATTCCCATTCTCCAATTTCCTCTTGAATTCACTGCCATCAGGCTTTTGGCCCCATCCCTCCATGCCATTTTGCTAAACTCCAATGGTTGATTCCCAGTCGTTTCCTCATTTAATCTATCAACAACACTTGAAGAAGGCGCTCCCTCCTTGAAACACTTTCTTCTTATGGCCTTCAGGACACCACACTCTCTGATTTTCCTCCTGTCTTCCTGGCCTCTCCTCAGCATCCTTTTCTCAGATGCTCATCTCATCTCCCCAACTCTCCAGGCCACAGTCCTTGGACCTCTTCTGTGTCTGCACTCACTCCATCAATGATTGTTGTGCCTGGTCTCCTGGCTTTAAATGCCATTTAAAAGCTGATGACTACCCAAATTATTTCTCTAGTCCAGACTGGTCCTCAGAACTCTAGACCAATATACATCAACTGCCTATTTGATATATTCATTGGATGTCTATTAGCTATCTCAAACATAACATGTTCACATCTGAATTACTCATCTTCTTCCTGAAGCTTACTTTTATGCTAGACTTCCCACCTTGGTAATTCTATTTTTCCAGTTCCCCCAACAAAATACCATGTAGGTATGCCTGACTCCCCTTTGCCCTCGATTATATCCACTCCATCGGCAAATCCTGTCGGTCCTACCATTAGAATACACCACACAGCCCAATCACTTCACTCCATTTTTTTCTATTAGCAGCCTGGTCTGAGCCACCAGCCTTTTTACAGGTCTCTCTGCTTCTACTCTCCATGAACCCACTCTTCACTCTCCATCCTTTTCTCAATATAACAGATAAAGTGATGCATTTAAAGTGTGAGTCAGATACACACACACGCACACACAGATACGTTATTTGTATATCACCTTCAAGAATTAAGTGCAAAGAACTGATATAGTAAAATCCAGTTAACTACTTGGCAAGTGGCAGTGGCCTGTCACTAAGGAGGCTTTTGTGACCATTGCTCTGATTGTTGTTTTCAGGGAAAGTATTTTTAGAAAGTGTGTGGTGCCCCTGGGAAATAAATGAAAGTGTGAAATAATCCAATAGCGTTATTTCAGCCTAATTTTTTTAATGCCTCAAGTACTCAGGAAACCTTTTGAAAAAGAAAGAAGTCAAAAGAAAGAGAAATAAGAGAAGAGAAATAAGAGAAGGGAAGGGAGGAAAGGAGGGAGGAAAGGAGGGAGGGAGGAAAGGAGGGGGCTAAAGAGAGTAAGAGGGAATATAATTGATTGTTATATTTAAGTAACACAGGACATGCATTTCATTAGTTAACTCTTTTAAATCAGTACAATGTAGTCACACTGCCATACAACATAGGAGTACATCTCAAAGAAATACAAGAGAAGAGGTATAACCACACTAAAATAGTTATCTCCTTATCTGTTGACTTAGCCACTGTGGGATCATTTCCAGTCCACAGCATAACCTCTTTCCAGGGAATATAAAAACCTCTTCTAATGTGTTCCTGGTTTTGGTTTCCATTTGCAATGTTCTAGCACATAACAACACACCAGACGAACTTTACACCTCTTTCTAAAACAACACTTCTGATTACAAAAGATTAAACTCATATAAAAGGACTAACATTTCAAAGGAAATGGAAGACATGCAAAACAACTGAAGCATTGATAGCTTCAGAAGTGATGAAGAGAACCTTTTTGAATCTTACAAGTCAAACTGAATAGCTTATATGACACAGGGCTCCAAGCAGCTAGTTTGAATAAACGCAGTAAACACTTCAGAAAAGGAGCCGGGTTCTCGCTACTTGTGACATTTTAAAAATAGGCCTGTTGACTTTTTTCCCTTGTTCATAGCTATTTGGTAACATTTTTATGGGTGAGTATTCAATTTACAGCTCCTTCCATTTTACTCTTATCAGAAGTCTAGGCCATAAGCAGAGAACGCAAGTACCACAAAAGGTATATTTTGAAAGAGACCCGGTTACCAGTAAAGAAGCATGTCTATTTGGTTCTAAAAAGACTGTTGAGAAGCCCCAATATTCGTTCAGTAGAAATGTTCTTCAAAAAAGTGCTCAAGAAAGAAAGCTATCAAGAAAATATTTGTTTTATAAAAAGGACTAGAGTTAATGTCAAACTATACTTCTGAGCTACCTTTAAAAGGAACATTACATAAGTAAACGCAAAATTTTATTAGTTTAAGGAAACAAGTACATGTGTAAATTTGGGGACATATGTTTATGTTTTACATACCAGTGTCACCCTTTGACTTATGAAAAACAGACTTGAAAATGATGAGTCACAATTATTAGGCGGGTTCTCTATCTTTAAAGTATTCTAACCATGCCTCTTTCCCACTAGGTTATTCTTAGTTTCTTAGACTAGGACAAAGAACAAACTGTCCCAGCCCACAGACTGTTCCAAAACTGGGCCTGGATGCCTATGAACCCTGACCCCAGGCCTGGAAAAAGAGTGCCACTGTGTCAAAGATTACCGCGCTGACGTAACAAAGAAGGGAGATGTTATAAACTTGTGGGAAGAATGAAGAAAGTTTCTGAGAGGAAAATTTTCCTTAGGGAAATCAATAAAAACATTTACAGAACTTTCTCATCTCAAAACTATGTCTTTCGTGTCTGAAAAAAAAATAAAAGCATCTTTTCAAAAAATACACAAAAATATTTTAAAATTTACTTGCCAGTTATATTTATGCACACACACTCTCATACACACACATGCACAGGCATACTTGTTTTTGCCGCACAGAAAGAGCTAATCATTTTTCCAAAACTTCAGTTTTCCATTAGTTCTTTGGTAAGGTCACGATGAGAAGGTAATTTTAATTGGCTATACTTCAGCGGAGAAAGTAATATATAAAAGTATGTTTGTGCTTATTGCATTTAACCAGAATTTCCAGAACAATTAAATAGTAATAGTGTCAGTGTCTTCTTTTTAATTTTCTTTAAATCAAGAGTGACCACAACTGAAGAGATAGGGCTATGATTTACTGAGATGAGAACTTGAATCTTAAGTTCCAATCTCAGCTATAAAGTTAATAGTTCAAAACTTGTATCTGGACTCGGGCACAGGGAGCCTGCTGAGCTCCCAGTCTAATCCCCTGCCCTTTCCAGGTCACGTGGGTCCTTGGGGGCATAGGAAGGAGGCCGAGGGGAGAACAGGAGAGGCAGGCGGGAGACGCCCTCCGGGAGGAGTGGGACAGAAGCGGAGGGCGATTGCCCTGCACACTCAGGCACTGGGAGTCTGCTGAGCTTCCAGGCCGATCCCCCACCCTCCAAACCCCCTTCCAGGCCACGTGGGTCCTTGGGGGCATAGGAGGGAGGCCAGGGAGATCAGGAGAGGCAGGCGGGAGGGGCCCTCCCAGAACCCAGACCGGAGGAGCAGCAGAGGAGAGGAGGGCATTTGCCCCACCCACTCGAGCCCAGGAAGCCTGCTAGGCTCCCAGGTGAGGTCTCCCGCCCTCTGAGACTGGGGTGGGAGGCACGCCTGGGCCCCTTCTGTTCCTTGAGCCTAAGCCCCACCGCCCACAGCCCCCAGGGCCTTTTCCAGCCCTGTGGGCCCTGAGCATTGGCCCCACCCACCACCCAAACCTCACCCTTACTTAGGCCCCACCCTCCACAGCCAAGGTCTTTCCATCCCCCCCCCCTTTGTTTTCCTTTCCCTCCTCCTCTTTTTTTACTATTGCGGTACTGATGTACCTTCTGGTTGTTGATTCATCTATATTTTTATTTTTACATTCTTTCTAACATATGTTAGTTTCCTAGCCTGATTTTATTTTTTATTTTGTTATTTTTCTCTCTCTCTTTTTTTGTTTTTTGCCACCCCACGTGGCTTGCAGGATCTTGATTTGCGACCCTGGGGTTGGGGAGAGCTCCTGCAGTGGGAGCTCCAAGTCTGAACCACTGGACTAACAGAGAACCTCAGACCCCAGGGAATATTCATCGGAGTGAGGTCTCACAGAGTTCCTCATCTCAGCACCAAGACTCAGCTCAACCCAATAACCTACAAACTCCAGTGTTGGAAGCCTCAGGCCAAATGACCAGTAAAACAGGAACACAATTGCATTAAAAAAAAAAAATGAGATGGCAAAAAAAAAATGTCATAGATGACAGACCAAGGTAAAACCCTACAAGACCAAATAAATGAAGAGGAAATAGGCAATCTACCTGAAAAAGAATTCAGAGTAATGATAGTTAAGATGACCCAGAATCTTGGAAATAGAATGGAAGCATGGATTGAGCAAATACAAGAAATGTTGAACAAAGATCTAGAAGAACTAAAGAACAAACAGAGATGAAAACACAGTAACTGAAATGAAAAATACACTAGAAGGAATCAATAACAGAATAACGGAGGCAGAAGAATGAATAAGTGAGCTGCAAGACAAATGGTCGAAATAACTGCCAAGGAGCAGAATAAAGAAAAAAGAATGAAAAGAATTGAAGACAATCTCAGAGGCCTCTGGGACAACACCAAACGTACCAACATTCAAATTATAGGGGTCCCAGAGGAAGGAGAGAAAAAGAAAGGGTCTGAGAAAATATTTGAAGAGATTATAGTCAAAAACTTCCCTAACATGGGAAAGAAAATAGTCACCCAAGTCCAGGAAGCATGGAGAGTCCCATATAGGATAAACCCTAGGAAAAACACACCAAGACACATATCAATCAAACTAATAAAAATTAAATTCAAAGAAAAAATATTAAAAGCAGCAAGGGAAAAACAAAAAATAACATACAAAGGAATCCCCATAAGGTTGTCAGCTGACTTCAGTGGAAATTCTGCAGGCCAGAGGGAGTGGCAGGATATACTTAAAGTGATGAAAGAGCAAAACCTATAACCAAGATTACTCTACCCAGCAAGGATCTCATTCAGATTCAATGGAGAAGTCAAAAGCTTTTCAGACAAACAAAAGCTAAGAGAATTCAGCACCACCAAACCAACTTTACAACAAATGCTAAAGAAACTCTTCTAAGCGGGAAACACAGAGAAGAAAAAGGCCCACAAAAACAAACCCAAAACAATTAAGAAAATGGTAATAGGAACATACATATCGATAATAACCCTGAACGTAAATGCCCCAACCAAAAGACACAGACTGGCTGAATGGATACAAAAACAAGACCCATATGTATGCTGTCTACAAGAGACCCACTTCAGACCTAGGGACACATACAGACTGAAAGTCAAGGGATGGAAAAAGATATTTCATGCAAATGGAAATCAAAAGAAAGCTGGAGTAGCAATACTTGTATGAGATAAAATAGACTTTAAAATAAAGACTGTTACAAGAGATAAGGAGGGACACTACATAATGATCAAAGGATCAATCCAAGAAGATATAACAATTATAAATGTTTATGCACCCAACATAGGAGCACCACAATACATAAGGCAAATGCTAACAACCACGAAAGGAGAAATCAACAGTAACACAATAAGAGTAGGGGACTTTAATATCCCACTTACACCAATGGACAGATCATCCAAACAGAAAATAAATAAGGAAACACAAGCTTTAAATGACACAACTGACCAGATAGATCTAATTGATATTTATAGAACATTCCACCCAGAGTGGCAGAATACACTTTCTTCTCAAGTGCGCATGGAACATTCTCCAGGATAGATCACATCTTGGGTCACAAATCAAGCCTCAGTAAATTTAAGAAAGTTGAAATCATATAAAGCATCTTTTCTGACCACAATGGTATGAGATTGGAAATCAATTACAGGAAAAAAACTGTAAAAAGTACAAACACATGGATACTAAACAGTGTGCTACTAAATAACCAAGAGATCACTGAAGAAATCAAAAAAATACATAGAAACAAATGACAACGAAACATGACAACCTGAAACCTATGGGACGCAGCAAAAGCAGTTCTAAGAGGGAAGTTTATAGCAATTCAATCTCACCTCAAGAAACAAGAAAAACCTCAAATAAACAATCTAACCCTACACTTAAAACAACTAGAGAAAGAAGAACAAAGAAAACCCAAATTCCGTAGAAGGAAAGAAATAAAGATCAGAGCAGAAATAAATGAAATAGAAACAAAGAAAACAATAGCAAAGATCAATAAAACTAAAAGCTGGTTCTTTGAGAAGATAAACAAAATTGATAAACCCTTAGCCAGATTCATCAAGAAAAAAAGGGAGAGGACATAAGTCAATAAAATTTGAAATGAAAATGGAGAAATCACAACTGACACTGCAGAAATACAAAGGACTATAAGAGACCATTACAAACAACTAAATGCCAATAAAATGGACAACCACAAAGAAGTGGACAAATTCCTGGAAAGGTACAATTCTCCAAGACTGAAACAGGAAGGATTAGAAAGATAAACAGACCTATCACAAGTAATGAAATTGAAACCGTAATTAAAAATCTTCCAACAAACAAAAGTCCAGGTCCAGATGGCTTCACAGGTGAATTCTATCAAACATTTAGAGAAGAGCTAACACCTATCCTGCTCAAACTCTTCCAAAAAATTGCAGAGGAAGGAACACTCCCAAACTCATTCTACGAAGCCACCATCACCCTGATACCAAAACCAGAAAAAAGATATCACAAAAAAGGAAAATCATAGACCAGTATCACTGATGAACACATATGCAAAAATCCTCAACAAAATATTAGCAAACAAAATCCAACAGCACATTAAAAGGATCATACATCATGATCAAGTGGGATTTATCCCAGGGATGCAAGGATTCTTCAAAATAGGCAAATCATTCAATGTGATACACTACATTAACAAATTAGGGAATAAAAACCATATGATCACCTCAATAGATGCAGAAAAAGCTTTTGACAAAATTCAACACCGATTTCTGATAAAAACTCTCCAGAAAATGGGCATAGAGGGAACCTACCTCAACATAATAAAGGCCATATATGACAAACCCACAGTAAGCATCATACTCAATGGTGAAAAACTGAAAGCATTTCTACTAGGATCAGGAAAAAGACAAGGATGTCCACTCTTGCCACTCTTATTCAACATAGTTTTGGAAGTCCTAGCCAGAGCAATCATAGAAGAAAAAGAAATAAAAGGAATACAAATTGGAAATGAAGAAGTACCACTGTCACTGTTTGCAGATGACATGATACTATATATAGAAAATCCTAAAGATGCCACTAGAAAACTAGTAGAACTAATCAGTGAGTTTGGTAAGGTTGCAGGATACAAAATTAATGCATAGAAATCCATGGCATTCCTATACACCAACAATGAAAAATCAGAAAGAGAAATTAAGGAAACACTCCCATGTACTGTTGCAACAAAAAGAATAAAATACCTAGGAATAAACCTGCCTAAGGAGGTGAAAGACTTGTACTCAGAAAACTATAGAACACTGATGAAAGAAATCAAAGATGACAGAAACAGATGGAGAAATATACCACGTTCTTGGATTGGAAGAATCAATATTGTGAAAATGACTATACTACCCAAAGCAATCTACAGATTCAATGCAGTCCCTATCAGTCTACCAATGGCATTCTTCACAGAATTAGAACAAAAAATCTTACAATTCGTATGGAAACACAAAAGACCCCGAATAGCCAAAGCAATCTTGAGAAAGAAAAACGGAGTTAGAGGAATCAGGCTCCCCAACTTCAAACTATACCACAAAGCTACAGTAATCAAGACAGAATGGTACTGGCACAGAACCAGGAATATAGATCAATGATAGAGGATAGAATGCCCAGAGATAAGCCCACACACATATGGGCACCTAAGTTATGAGAAAGGAGGCAAGAACATACAATGGAGAAAAGACAGCCTCTTCAATAAGTGGTGTTGGGAAAACTGGGCAGCTATATGTAAAAGAATGAAATTAGAACACTACCTAACACCATACACAAAAATAAACTCCAAATGGATTAAAGACTTAAATGTAAGACCAGACACTATAAAACTTCTAGAGGAAAACATATGAAAAACACTCTGACATAAACCACAGCAAGATCTTTTTTGACCCACCTCCTAGAGTAATGGAAATAAAAACAAAAATAAACAAATGCGACTTAATTAAACTTAAAAGCTTTTGCACAGCAAAGGAAACCATGAACAAGACAAAAAGACAACCCTCAGAATAGGAGAAAATATTTGCAAGTGAAACAACAGACAAAGGATTAATCTCCAAAATACACAAACAGCTCATGGAGCTCAATATCAAAAAAACAATCCAGTTAAAAAATGGGCGGAAGACTTAAATAGACGTTTCACCAAGGGAGACCTACAGATGGCCAAGAGGCACATGAAAAGATGCTCAACATCACTAATTATTAGAGAAATGCAAATCAAAGCTACAATGAGGTATCACCTCACGCCAGTCAGAATGGCCATTATCAAAAAAGGTAGAAACAATAACTGCTGCAAAGGGTGTGGTGAAAAGGGAACCCTCCTACACTGTTGGTGGGAATGTAAATTGATACAGCCACTGTGGAAAACAGTATGGAGGTTCCTTAAAAAACTAAAAATAGAACTACCATACGACCCAGCAATCCCACTACTGGGCATACAGACTGAGGAAAGCATAATTCAAAAAGAGACATACCACAACGTTCACTGCAGCACTATTTACATTAGCCAGGACATGGAACCAACCTAGATGTCCATCGACAGATGAATGGATGAAGATGTGGCACATATATACAATGGAATATTACTCAGCCATAAAAAAGAGGTGAAATTGAGTTATTTGTAGTGAGGTGGATGGACTTAGAGTCTGTCATACAGAGTGAAGTAAGTCAGAAAGAGAAAAACAAATACCATATGCCAACGCATATATATGGAATCTAAAAAAAACCCAAAACAAATGGTACTGATGAACCTAGTTACAGGGCAGGAATAAAGAGGTAGATATAGAGAATGGACTTGATGACATGGGGTGGGAGGGTGAAGCTGGGGCGAAGAGAGTAGCATGGACATATATACACTACCGAATGTAAAACGGTTGGTGGGAAGCAGCAGCACAGCACAGGGAGATCGGCTCTGTGCTTTGCGATGACCTAGAGGGGTGGGATAGGGAGGATGGGAGGGAGGCTCAAGAGGGAGGGGATATGGGGACATGTGTATGCATGTGGCTGATTTTCTTTGTTGTGCAACAGAAACTAACATAGTATTGTGAAGCAATTAAACTCCAATAAAGATGTATTAAAAAAATAAAATAAAATAAACTTGTATCTGGATGCCAGAGATGAGATTTGATATGAAGACAAATTTTCAAGTCACTCCTTTTCCAACAGTATAAATAATAGAAAGAAATGAAAATAGAGTGATCATCTACAGTAAAAGTATGTTTATATGAGAAAAGAACCCAGAACTGAGCCCTAGGAGAAGCCATTTGAGAGAATGAAAAATATCCTTTACACACACATACACTTTATATATTTTTATCATATTAAGGAAACATCTTCCTGGCTCTAGTCTTCCAAGAATTTTTATGTATCAAGTATCGATAAAGCAAAGTAATTTTATAATACTTTGAAAAACATAATTTGAAGATTAAACAGACAAGATAAAATATGCTACAAGATAAAACAAAATAAAAATTATCTTAGAATTATCTTCAGTTTTCAAATTATCCACCCTGCTGTTCCCAAGTACTAACAAGGATAATCCAAAGTTGGCCATAGGGTCTTTTGTTTTAACTTATTTAAATCTGGTTTTCAGGTTTAACCACTCACATGAAAAATAAAACTTCAATTTATGAAAGTATGAAGTCTAAAATTTTGAATTTGGAGGGCAAATTTGAAAGTGCTATTGGCAGGTTGATTATATTAAGCTAGTGTGACTGTGTGTGTATATAGACACACACACACACACACACACTATATATATATATATATATATATATATATGGCAAATATTAGGAATAGAAGCAGGAAGACTATGATGGTGATACTGATGACGATAAGAGTAAATATTTACTAACTGCTTATAATGTGTCATATTGGTTAAAATCAATCAGGCTTTTTCAGCCTTAGTACCATCGATATTTTGGGCCAGATGATTCTGTTGTGTGTGTGTGAGCGGGGGAGAGGGAAGCTGTCCCGTTCATCTTAGGATGTTGTTAACTACATCCCTAACTTCTACTTATTACAGTAGATGCCAGTAGCATCCACCCAATTGTGATCAAAACATGTCTCCGGACAAATACCAAATGTCCCCAGGGGAAGGGGGCAACATCACCCCTGGCTGAGAACGACTGGTCTAAATGCTCTATATGCATTATTTCATGAAATCCTCACAATTGTCCTATGCAGTAGATATCACATCCCCCCCTTTTCAGATATTAAAGCATACAGAGGATCATCAAATTCTTGACAGTCTCGTGGCCAGCAAGTGATATTTCACGATACAAACTCAAGCATGCCTGGCTCCAGAGTCTGTATTCAATCACCACAATATATTGGAATATGTAGAAATACACCCATTAGAGAGTAGACAGAACTTCCTGTTTCTCAGGATTACTTGGAGGATGAGAAATGAGGTGAAAATCTTTGCAATCTATGAAGTACCGTGCAAGGACTATTCTGTATATTTAATAATATTTATTACCAGCAGAACCAATAATAAACAATTTTTACTTAGAGTGCTTTTAATTCCCAGGAGAAACTGTATATTTTTTGCCTCCCTAGGAAACTTACGGTCAACAGGAACTTGTTTTTGTCGTTGGCTATCTCGCACAACACTGCCACCACTCTCACTGGAGCTGCTGTTCTGACGGGTTACATTTGCTGGGACCTTTGACACAGGTGCTGAAGCAGAAGGTGGGAGGGGAACAGGAACAGGAGCTGGTGTTGGAGGAGGTGATGGAGCAGAGGGAATGTCAGTTGCTCTTGGACCATACTCCATCCTTTGTTTCTATAAAAAGACAAATCATTAATTCGGAATTGTGAAAATATAAACCTAGGCTAGGAAAACAAATTATACTTTGACAGGACCCTGTTGGCTATTTATTTGTAAACTTCCTTGCAAATCCATAGCAAATTTGTGTGTGTTAATATATATACATACATATATATGTATGTATAGACAGACATGCACAACCCTCCAATCCTACCTGATGTAATAATTATTAAAAATTATTTTTTAAATATTCCACACATTTGTTCACAATCAAAAAGGATACACCAATAGCAAACATTAGTACTAATAATAGTAATAAATGTCAAGAAAACTAAATTTGAACCTGGAATCACACAAGATCAGGGTAGGTCAAGAGATTTCTGATTATTTTATAGTGTCCGTTAATAAGAACTTCTAACTGCACTAGAAGCCTAAATATCAATAACAGAAAGCATTACTTACTCCTTATTTTAAATGTATATTATATACAAAAGTGTTTAATTCTGCTGTTTCCAAGTAATTTGTTAAGAAGAGGGGTAATATTTCAGTAGATAAAAGGAGTATGCTTTAAAATAAACAAGTAATTTAAAAGTATTGTTAATTTTTTCAAGCCATATCCCTTTCGGCCATCATCTTAATGCTAATTTATTAAATTTAGAAAGTTTCCTTGTTAAAATAGGAATGTGGTGAGGGTAATGGTATGGTCTTTAATTAAATGTTTATGACTATGAAATTGTTCTATGACAATTTCAAAGAACTGGAAAAAGAATAGATACGTGTATATGTATAACTGAATCACTTTGCTGTACACCTGAAACTAACACAACATCGTTAATCAACTGTACTCCAGTATAAAATAAAAAGTTAATAAAAATAAATAAATAAATAAAAACAAAAATAATGAATTGTGACCAATTTATCTAGGTTTGACCTAGAAATAAAAAGTGATTAAAAATTAGGAAATTTGTCTACATAATACATGTAAATAAAGTTAAAGAGAAAAATTCTTAGAAAAAGAAAAAGTTAAGAGGATCCTGGACTTTTCACTATGTGAAACTACCTAGTATGTGCCTCCCTCTGGATTTTTTATTATGGGAATAAAGCAACCCCCTAATTACTTAAAAAATGTTTATGACTACACGTCAAAAGCATATTATGAGGAAAAAAGTCCACAGGGGGATTTGTATTAAAAAAAAGGTAGATGTGACAGAATATATAATAACTTTCAGTAATTTTTAAACCATGATTTAGGCTATTATAAAATATTATTTGTGCATCTTCCCTATTAAACTACACACAATAGTTAAAACTTTAAACAAAATAATCTTAATAACTGAAATAAGTTCCAAATTCTCAAAAGGCAAATTTTTTGTATAGAATCAAAGATACAGAGCAGTGACTTATAATTTAGGTAAAGTTTAGATACTGCACTGGCACAACTTTAATTATTCTAAAATTCAGGATTAGTAGATGAAATACAAAAAGCAGGCCTTTTGGTAATCTGGTCCTTTGGCTAGAAGAGTATTTACATTTAATTTCTAAATTGGCCCAAATATAAGGTCATATTGATTGTAAAAGAGGCCTTCCCAATTTCCACAGAGATCAAAAACATCAAAATACACACCACACACACACATCACTTTGTAATTCTTGCTTAAAAAACAACACACCACCCTCAAAGGCACCTTCACAGCAAATGAGTAACACCTGTGGAAACCAGAGGGGGGAGCAGCCCTGGTTCTCTACTGCCTCTTTAAAAGCCACCGCTCACCTGCCAGTGGGTGGGGAAGGTGGGAGGGTATGAAACAAGGATGGGAGAAGGACTGAAAGAAGAGTTTATGTGCTGCTATTTCTTGGAGGGGGATGGGAGGGAGAAGGAGAGAGGCAAAGAGGAAGGGAATGAGTAGGGGTTAAATTCACAGAGCAAGCCATGGAGTTTGATGGGAGAGAAACAGATATTGCTGACCCCTCTGCAATTCAAGGCCTGGAAACATTTCTAATATATTCAATAATCGAGTGTATTATATTATTATTATTCTCCACAAAACAATGTTCCTATATTTGGGCCAATAAAATAGTTTGAGCAATCAAAATACAGCAAACGTCACCGAAATGTAATACTTAGCACACACCAAAGTCATCAGTGTATATGCAATGTACCCTTAACAAGAATGTCCTCGGCACATAATTTCATGAAGAGTTAGTGAATTCTCACATTAGGATTTCAAAAGTGTCAGAGTTTAAATTACTGCTTTTAAAGCTTAAACAAAACAAAAAATGCTTTCAGCTCCGCATTCCATGATGATTCACATTTTTTGCTTTCAGAAAAACAAGAACAGCTAGCGTTTGGCTAGCCATCAAATAATACTGTGAAAAACTGAAAACCTGTGTTATTGTCACAATCAGGCCTGCAGACAGGCTCACCAAATCTTCTGTGCCTTGTTTCACCCATCTGTCATTGCTACGTAATGCGACTTTATCAGTATAACCTATCAGAACTACAGACTTAAATATTCATATAATATACAGAGCAACCCTAGGAAAATTTTTCATGAATTAGGTCATAATTTTATTTACTTGCATATTTTCCCCTTTTTCTTGGTCCTCCTTCCTGCCTCATCCTTCCAACCCCTGGAATGAAAAAGTGGGGGAAGGGCCTTCCTCAAATCATGATAACCTGCTCTGAAACAGAAACCAAGGTGGCTTTTCCATGGAAACTGATGTCATCCTCCACGAGGAGGAAAGGGAATCAGTCAGTAGTGACTCATGAAATCACCTGGCTCTGTCCCCTGCTGCCTTCTCCACTCCCTTCTACTTGCCACCCAGTTACTGCTCTTCCCCCTTTGCTATTACTGTCTCTTGGTTATATGAGGCTGAAGGTAGAGAACTGATGGCCCCTCAACGGATGGCAAGTCTTGGAGAGCAGAAGTCCACCCCAAACCTTCTTCTGCTGAACGAAGGGTGCTGAATCTCCAAATCCAAAAAGAAATCTTGACCGACTGTTCCCAGTTTGCCTGGGACTCTCCAAGTGTCAGAACCAAGAGTCCCACATACATCCCTCCAAACCCCTCAGCTGTGAGCAAACTGGGATGATGGGTCACCTTGGTGTGGCTGTACTTTTGTACGATCACCGTCACTTCCTAACTCTTGCCTTTTATCTCTCGCAAATATAAAGTTCTGCTTAAAACAAAAATCTCTTTGTTTTTTTTCTTTCTCTGAAAGAAGTCAGAATTACTAGACCCTGTGGAAAATGTACTTTTCTGTTGACAATTAAGTCCAAATGAGTCACTTTTCTTTAGCCACTAAAGCTGAGTAGAAATTCTCAAGGATTAAAGAAAGACATGTGTAGATAAGCTCCTGATTCATGCAAGATACTGCTTCAGAAGGGAATTTATGCAAGCAAGCCCAACAAAGCCAGTAAAATTGAACTGTTCTTAAAAATGGAATCTACACATTTTTTCCTCTAAATTTAGTCTCTTTGGCACTCTGCAGTGAAAACTAGGCACAGCTGGAATGTTTGGAGGGTGTTAAGTCCAGAGATTGAATCCAAAAAATTACATTAAAAAGAAGTAAGTGCCTTGAGGGAACAAATACGAATTACCTCTGACAGCTCGCCAAGTAATTGCTATTAGGAAAATGGAGCAAATCACATCAAATGAGAAGATTTAACATAGGAGATGGAACTAGATAATATCAATTATACTTTACATCAAATATCAGAAACCGTGAGCAAATTAGTTTTTGACAGTAAGATTACCTCCCAACAAATCAACCAGGGAAGGAGCCTGTAAATATATAATTAATTTCCACCACTATCTAGCCATGGAAAACTAATTATATAGGCTCACACTACAGTATAAACCATGTACAGTATTTCAGTAGATATTTGTGTATGAGTATTGTGTTTTAAAAATATTAAGATAAAGGTTCATCTTATTCTTATAGCTTATAAAGAATTCAATTAGAGTACATTTAATGTAAGACTAACTCTTAAGCTGATTTACAAAAGGAAATATATATCATGGTGTGTTTTAGTGAACTTTAGTTGAACTTGTAAGCAGTTAAACAAACAAAATTTTATGATTCTGTAATATGCCTTTTGGGCAGTAATTTATATATATATGGAAAGAGAGAGATAGTAGGTATTATTCAAATTATTGCAAGAAGTATTTGGAAAAATGTCAACACGTGAAGCAGAATAAAAAGTAATCATCCCTGTCTAAAGACCATGCCTCTAATTGATAGATGAATAGAGTGTTCTAAGATTAACTTAAAACATTTTTTTAAGAACGGAATATTATCAGGAAGTTGGTCTGCTGGAATGAAAATAAAGACATCTTTAGTAAAACTGTCCTCTCTGTCCAGCAGTGTCTGAATATCTGGATTGAGCTTGAAAAACAGAGCATTCATAACAGGAGCTAAAATTAGTAGTGCTAGTGGTCTACTATTCACCTGAAGAAAACATTTCCACTTTTAACTTAGGGCTACTTTAACATGTATATAGAAAAATAATAAAATTTTATATCTAGACTGGATTGTGGAGAGCATGAAACTTGGCCCCTTCCATTTCACAGCTCAGCAAATTGGAGCAGAGAAAATGAAAACGTTTTCTTTAAGGTCATACAGCTAGTCAGTGGCAGAGCTAGGACTAGAATCCTCATGCACCAGGACCTAGACTGGAGCTGTTTCCACAATATCATAATATCTCTTGCTCGGAAACAGAGCAGATGGGGAAACTTTGTGTTGAATTTACAGGACCATAATGACCAGACATTTAAAATTATTTGCATCTTGTAGAGTAAACATATCTATAATAATAATAAGCACGTGGACTTCATAATTAATAATAAATAAAAGAGTTCTTTAGTCAAACCTCTGAAGATACTGGAAATAATATAAGGGCAGGGATTGGTTTCTGCTCTTGGTGTTCGACATGGGAATCTACGTTGGCAAAAGGGTGATTCTGGTAGATGAACAGTCAAAGTGCTAGAGGTCAGGGAATCAAGTCAAAAGACATATCAGGAAACTTGATGTGGCAGGTAGTTTCCAGGTGGGCAGGAAGTACCCTGGATGTCCATGTGTTGCCCAGCAAAAGTACTCTAAAGTCCTGGAATGTTCTATAACAGAATCTTCATCAAAAGATATGTCATTTATCTTCATTTCTCCGTAATCTCTCATAAACATTTGCTTCCTTGTCCCTGTGGTTTCAACCAATCTATTTTTTTTATGTTCCACATCTTTCGAAAATTCTTTATTACCTCCCTCCCCTTCATTTTTAAAACTTTGCTGAAACCCTGGTGAAAAACACTTTCGGTGGGAACGGTAGTCTTTACTGAGCTGTAAAAACTCACTCCAAATGTGAGGATATTAAATAGCCTGGACTCGCAGGGACAGCGGGTGGCAACTCAACACCTATTGACGGCTGGTGCCAGGTATGATCATCCCTGCCAACAGAGAAAAATCTCTAACCAACAGTGTGTGAACTGCAGGCAAGGGCTGCTCTTGTGCCCTTCCCCCAGCACCTGCCATTATTTCTACATATTTATTTACAGGAGATGTAAGTATGAATCTAACAGTCCTAAGTCTGTGGCTTTTTAAAATTTGGTGACTTGTAGATGCTACGTGGAAATCGTTCACATCTAATTCCCTTATGCCCACCATTCCAAAAAAGCCTACTTTCTAAGTGAATTACATAGTTTGGATTATTTTCTTAAATGATTAAAAAATGAAAGAATTAATGAAACCCAAGTGATGGAGGCATAAAGCAAAAACCCAATTCCAAGGGTGATGACTGATCAGATCAACTTTGATCACAGTACAGTGCAAGGTAAACCTATTCTGAGAAAGTGTCACTTTAAGCATTCATACAGTGAAAAACTATATGTCTGTACAAAATGGGATATCAGTCTTTTTTTCTTTTTGAGAGTTATGTTTTATTCAGCAGGAATTTTTAGGACTTCAAGCCTGGGGGGCAGCATCTCAAGTAACCCTAAGAGAACTGCTCGTAGGAGGCAAGTGGGGAAGCCAGGTTATATAGAAGTTTTGCAACAAAGGGCAGGCAGTTGGGAACATCAAAAGATTATTGTAAATTAAAGAAAACCAGATATTCCAAGTTAAGGAATTTAGCGCTTCTTTTCTAAGCATTATTCTTCATGACAGTCGAGCATATCAGAGCATAGGTTCTGATTCCAGAGTCCTGGGACCCCACTCTGGCTTCATGCGGCCATGTGACTGTGGGCAAGGTACTTCTCTGTACCTAATTTTCGTCCTATATAAAACGTGCCTACTTCACAAGGTTGTTGTAGGAATTAAAATATACTGGTATTTGTGAAGTCCTTAAAGGACGTGGCATAGAGTCTGAGCATCTTTCTGTAGTACAGTACAGGGATCCAAAATGTTTTTGTGAGAAGTTTCTTTAAACTTCTGTAAAATTTTGATGTCATTGGATGGACGAGACAGGGCGAAAAGTGTCAGCCACTTCTGAGCAGACAGAGGGTCACTGCTCCTGATACACAAACACAAAGGGAGGGGCAAAGCCAGGGCAGATGGCCTGGATATTTGATTCTGGGAGGCAGGCTATAATGGAGGAACTGCTCAGTCCTAGGATTTCTGTCTTTCTTTTCATCAAGTGCGAGATGCTGGCACTCAAGTGCGAGATGCTGGCACTCAATAAATATTGTGGGGTGAATGAATGAAAAGGTAAATAAGACATAGAATTGCTTTTGATATGTTTGTAATCCAGTGGAGTTCTATGAGATTAGGGTGTTAGGATTACCTGAATCTATAGGAATATGGTGGTACCTTTACTGTCATTCTGAAATAAGCCGCAGGATTTTTCTTTAGATATTTTAGATAAAAGTGTCTGGTAACGCTGTTGTAGAGATATGAAATAATTGGCATATATTTCTGAGAGTGATTTTTTTTCATCTTATTCTATCTAGTCATTTTTTTCTGGTGTGTTATAAATGCTTTGAGAATAGGAATCCTTTTAGAGTCATATTTATGCCAGATAACAGATAGCAGATTCTCAACCTTGCTTATTAAAATTTTACAAGATTTCGGTGGTTTTGTTGGGCTGAGACCAAATATTTCAGGAGATGTTAAAAAGTAGATTGTTTTTAGTACCTTTTAAAAGTAGAGCTTTCAACCTAAACACACACACACACACACACACACACACACACACACACAGCTTCTATACACATTTCTATGTACATCACTGCATTTAGAGCTGTATCCAGAAAATTTCAGCAGACAGTCAGATAGTGTTGAAACGTTTAAAAGGAAACAGCCCGAACAAGCAATCCCTACAAGCTTCTATTTACATAAAGTAGCCAAACAAACTCCTGAAACTTGTGAGCACTTAAAAAATTTCTTGGTTTTGCCAAAGTTGACAAAAATATAAGCTGAGGCTCTGTTCAAGAAAGGAGAAATAATTTTATGTTCTCAAAAAGTACTCTACCTATGATATGTATTAATAGTTTGGGTTCAGCTTTACACAGAAGCAGCCTTTAAACAGAGTAGTCAACTTATGGCCCAAGCTGGGAATCTAAATTGAAGAAAAAAACAAGACTGAACAGTAAACAGGAAAGGGAAGAGAGGTTAAATTCCCTAGGAAACCTCAGGTGGGGAGAATACTTAGAATTCACATTAGTATTTGCAAGTTTTAGGGTATCTTATTTTATGGGAGTTTGCCATTCCTAGCAACCATGCACACAAATAAAAACAAATTTGGCTAAGTGTTTCTAACATTTTATATATAAAATCTGGGCTTCTGCTCACATACAACAACTAGGGATATCCTTTGTAAATAGTGCTTCTTACTGTTTATCATGAGTTAAATATTAAAAACAGTTCAGGGGCTTCCCTGGTGGCGCAGTGGTTAAGAATCTGCCTGCCGATGCAGGGGACGCGGGTTCGTGCCCCGGTCCGGGAAGATCCCACATGCCGCGGAGCGGCTGGGTCCGTGAGCCATGGCCGCGGGCCCGCGCGTCCAGAGCCTGTGCTCTGCAACGGGAGAGGCCACAACAGTGAGAGGCCTGCGACCGCAAAAAAAAAAAAACCAAAAAAACAGTTCATATAGCTCAAAGGGTATGCACTCCATCACTGGTTTAGGAATACACTCTTTAACACTGCTTAAGGCATTCAGTGAAAACCTCTATAGGAAAGAACACAAAGAATTGGTATTTACAAACCAGACAGAAGGCTATATTATGTCAGGTAACCACATCACAAAAATCAGAAAAGATAGAACTTAGGAAAGAAAAAGGTATTAAGTCTAAGTTAGAAAATTCACTTCAAAAATCCATGGGAAATGGAGTAGACCATACCTTGAATAACTCAAACTCCTTCTTTGGCATCAATAGCTAATGACAAATGATGAACATAACATAAGTACATAATATATATGCACATCAGGCCAGCCCAAACATAAGCACAGCAAACAGCATTCCCACTGCCACCGCTTTAAGTGATCAAGATCTATAAATTGTACATCAATCCTTTATTTTAAATGTTTCCTTGATTCTCGAATTCTAATAAGGCCAGAAGTCTCTCTGGATAAGTGCAGGGCCTGCGCTGGGCTTGAATGCCATGAGGAGGCAGAAATCCTTACAGAATGGTCATAGCAGCCCGTGACCACAGTTCTAGGTTTGGACAGTCTGCATTTTACTTAGCCTAGGCATGAAATTTCACTATTTCACTGCATATTCTATGCAGTTGCAGCTTCTGCGCAAATTTATGACATCATTATGGGGTCAGATGTGATCTTTTGCTCAAGATTCTGAAAATGAAAAGAATTTTCCTGGGGGCATGAGAAAGTAGCTTCCACAGGTTCAGAGGCTAAGCATGGGACAGTCCATCCATTCCGTCTCTGCCGGCAGGTGTGATTCTAGAGATCCTGTCACAGATTCAAAAGCACATGGCGGCGGCCCTGGTCTCTTGTGATTACCACATCTGAAGAAAGATAATGGCGCTGAAACTTGGGTGGAGGGTCTACCATGTGAAGGCAGTTTTTAAAAAAGGATTAGGATTCGGTAGTTGGAAAGTTGAAAGCAAACAGGCTATAATCAAAGTCTATATAGAGGATGAGAGCAAAGGCTGGTGAAGATGAACTGGTACACACTCCAGCCACTGTCTCAGGGCCATCCTCTATCAGGCCCCTTGGGTAGGAGGGCTCTGGGTAAGAGTAAAGAGGCAGAAATACTATTTCTCCAAATGTCAAAAATATTATAGGGTAGAAAAACATAGCATTCAGAGGAACAGTCACTGAGATAAACATTTTGAGCAATTTCCTGAAGAAGTAAATCAGAAAAACATATGTATAATTCTTCCTTATGTCCCTAGCCACTGTCCCCCTGTTGCCTTAGGAAAAAGGTATAAATTATACAGCCAATTAAATCTCAAAATGACTAACACATAAAAAGTGTTTAAGTCCTGTTTAGGAAAGATGAACTTGAAAATTCGAAAAACTTAAATTTTGCTCAAAAATTGTAATTACCTGTATGGTATGCGTGTAAGGTGGATCTGCACGCCCCAGTCCAGACTCTGGAGGTCTCACGATATCCAAAATGTTGTTTGGCACAAATCCAGAATCTCCACTTGCATTTAGAACTTTCCACCATTGCTTCCTATCATCAAGGATCTGTCATCATGCAAGAAAATAAAGGCGGCATTTGTGTACCAAAACCGAACTACGAGGGAAGTTCGATTTTTATTCTTAGACCAAGAAAATGTTTTCACTTTTAATACGCTGACTCAGCATCAACATACTGTGGGTTAAATGATTGTCAGGAATTACACTAAGAATTACAATTACTAGTATAGAACAGCTTTGGTACCACTCTACCCAAGGTCCATATTACCTCCCAAGAATGCTTAGCCATTTGCGGTATCTGAAGTACTTAAGATGAGTTACTTGGAAAAGGTCTATTGTCTCCATCCTTAGAATAGAGAGGAAAGGTATAAAAACATTTTTTTTTTACTATTGTAACTATGCCATATTATATATTAAAGAAGATGAAGTCTCAGTTATAACTGAAGAAAGAAATTTGAGAGTCATGGGAGATTGTTCCCAAAACCATTAGCACACTCACTGCTGGTTACATTTGTGCAAGGGTCCTAAAATAGGAAGGAGGAAATGTTTTCTCTTATTAAAATATTATGGTGCATCAACATTTGAAGAGATGACCAGCCTTGATTCCAGAATGAATAAAGGCCAGAAGAAGGAAGAGAGCAAAGTAAGCCAAGAAATCCACCCCCCCCCCCCCGCAAAGAAACAAAAAACAGATAAAGGAGCTACCCCGCCTAAACAGATATAGGTATCTATAATATGCTGTGTATCCTTGGTAAAACAAAATAACACTGAAGAATAATTTCTTGACCTCAGCGTTTCTCTGAGGAAGGTTTAGGTACATACCAGAAAAGGAATACAATAAATCCACTTTATTAAGAGTATAAAAAAGGTAAAATTCTATTACCTCTAAGATATCATCCTTTTGAACTGAGAGCTCACTGTTGTTCCTTGCCACAAAGTCATACCTGGATTTGGCATATTTCTTGGGTTGTGGATCATAATTTCTACAAAAAGAAAGAAAAAAGATAATCACTCTGCTAGCTTTTCCTAAAGCCTGAAAGCAGAAGTGAAACACTAAGGCATGCCAGTGCCTATCAGAAACCATTTGGACAAGTTACTTAGATAGTGGTTAATTTTATTATATTTTATAGAGTATGAGAATATGAGTACTTAACTTGATTATATTTTGGAGATTTTACCATTAAAATGAACAAACTATGGCTAGGGTAAAAATAAATAATGCAAAATTACAAAGCTAGTTAGTGCTAAGCCAAATCTAGAATGCAAATCCATGAATTCTTTGTCTATTAAATCTAATATCCAAATACTGGATACTGCTTTGTTAGCCAGCATTTCTACCATGAAAGAACCAGGATAATGGTTGATGTTACCATTTTTCATAAAATTAAAGGAGACTAAACATAATGTCCAAAGTGGTAATTTAAATTATATGTTGATTTCACTAATCCAAGCAATGTCTTCAATTCATTAACCAAATATATATGAAAAAATTATGACTAAGTGTCAATATTCAGGAAAGCCCTGTCCAGTTATCCAAATTGCAAAGGAAGGTATGGGTTAAGTAATAACACTTCTTAGTTAATTTGTTAATGGGTTAAGCAATAACACTTCTTAGTTAATTTGTTAATGGGTTAAGCAATAACACTTCTTGGTTAATTTGTTAATTAATTCACTATAAACTTATTTTAAGAGTAAGAGTAAGAACAGGTGTATTTTTTTAAAAAAGAAAACTTTAAAAATAAACTACTACTTCTTTTTTTTTTTTTTTTTTTTTTTTGCGGCACGCGGGCCTCTCACTGCTGTGGCCTCTCCCGTTGCGGAGCACAGGCTCTGGACGCGCAGGCTCAGCGGCCATGGCTCACGGGCCCAGCCGCTCCGTGGCATGTGGGATCTTCCCAAACCAGGGCACGAACCCGTGTCCCCTGCATCAGCAGGTGGACTCTCAACCACCGCGCCACCAGGGAAGCCCCAAAATACTTCTTTTAATCATTAAATGGCCATTAATAGATTTAACAACATAATTTTAAAATACTTTTATATAATATAATAAAACCTGGTATATCAACAACGTAATAATATTCTCTTCGTTTCAATAATGAAATAATAACTTTAATTATTTTTTAACTAATTTTACTCCCTAATCTTCTCCTCCATTTACATCCCCACATTTCCTTTGTAAGAGAAAAAGCAGGAAGGCACTAATGATGTTTGGTCATCCTTCCTCTGTCAAGTGGCCATTCTGCTTGCTGCCCACCAAGATTGTCTGGAATACTGAGTCACAGCGGGGCCTGCAGGACAGCTGTGGGCACAGTATATCTTGTCATCATAGGTAGTCTGCTACCTCTTGGATAGTAACTCCAGGAGAAGAGAAACAGGAACAAAGGAAAATCATAGCCTGTAAACCATATTGGCAATTTTTGGTATATTAAAAAACTAAGAAAATGTGGAAAAAGTGAAATTATGGCCAAATAATTATTATATATTATTAACAATAATAAATTTTAAACTGTGTTCCATGGACTTCTTACCCCTATCTCTAGTTTTATATGATCACGTTCCATTAAAATTTCATTTGAGGGGGAAACGTGTTTCAATCACTCCAAAGGTTAGCAAAACAGTAGTACCTTCAATTTTCTATCTTTCTCTCCTCCCTCATGTTCTTCTCTCCAAATCACTGCTGATAACAGAGAGTTGAATGTACTGTTTAGCAAAGGGAAGAATAACTCTCTGCCACTGTGTATATCAATCAGTGGGTTGGTTAAAAGAAAAGTTGACTGTAGTTCTCGTTGAAGTCTTTGCTATCTTGCATGTCTCAGAAGTGACTGCCCAGCATGCACTTGCAAAGTGCTTTAGAATTTACAAATATTTATGGTTTATAGTTTCTTGCCCTCTATAGATTAAATGTGGGTGTGACACTGACCATAGTTATCAATCTGAAAATCACACTCTGTGAGTTTTCAGATGTACCAAAGTTTCTTAAGAGATCTAGAATATATCAAAATGCATGGTCTCCATTTCTGATTTGGAGTTACAGATACCCAGCTGATACAGAGTCGACACAGAGATGGCAATAATCTGAGACGTCTCTAAAACATGAATTGCTTTTGAATAGCAGCAAACTATAATCCATCAAAGGTGAGGGTGCTAAATTCAGTAGGTGGTTTCCCTAAATGACACTGTAATTTCACTGAAGAGTGAATATACTTCATATGGTATTTAATGCATTCCTGGCATGTAACAGAGTTTAAGATGAATAATAATTACTGTAAAAACAAATTCCAAACCTCTGTATTACGTATCAGACCAGAACTTTCAGACAGTTTTTTCAATAATTATGACAAATTTTCTTAGCAACATCAATGATCCAGGTGTCTATTAAACTATCCAGCTCCTATTATAATAGCCCAGGGGAGAAATTGGACCCATAAAGGCAACTGAGATATACAATTTACTCCTTTTAAAAAAATTATTTCTCTGGCTAAATATTGACAGTCTTAAGATCTATATACTTGAATAGCCCTTCATGGAATTTCCTTCACTAATCTGAAATAATTTCTAGAATACTGACAGCTAAGACAGAAAAAAAAGGAAAAAGAAAGTACTAGGATGAAGAACAAGTTTCTCAAGAAGAATTGCCATGAAATAATTTTTAAACTTCAAAACTGATTTTCACCTGTATCTCCTAAAAATTGAACCTACAATTCAAACTTCTTTGATATGTTGGCATTTTCAAAATGTATTATTCATTGACGACTTTTCTTTGTACTGAATTTAATACGTTACTGGTGCCCTTAGAATAATAACTGTATCATTTCCACATCATTTTACTTAAGTATTACCTCTGTTATCATCCCTGACAAAAAACCAAAATTTTAAATCCCACCTTCTTTAGATTCTATTAAGAAAACAATATACTGAAGAGAAATTAAGGGCATGTAACACTCACAGTAAGACAGGCTTTGAGGTAGGAAAGTACCTCAAAGTGGGGTAGGACAAGCTCTCTACCCCACTTCATCTTAATGATCATTCTCCCATATCCTTGTTATCAGTATTTCACCTTTTTTCTTTCTCTTATGTGTATGGGTTGGCCTCTATGTAAACCTCACATGCAGTTTACACTGCAAACAAGATTGAAAAAGTGACCCTATTTCAATTCAATTTATTTCTTCCCTATCTCAATTCTCCATTTTTGCCTATAGTGAATTTTTGGAGAGAGAAAAATATGGGAAAATAAATGAAATGTAAAACTGGAAAGTGAATATAAAAAATGAAATGGTAAAAATGGCAAATAAGGCATTGATTCTGTTTAAATATTCAGTTTATACTTAGTTTAAATACTTCTATCTAAAGGAAGGTTTGTTTGTTTTTATTGGGGGAGATAAAGATGGAAATTATTTCCTTTAAAAGTTACTGAGCTGGAAAGCTCCTTAGAGACCATCTGGTACAAACTAGAGAGTTTCAAAACAATTCTTCTTAATTCACAGATTCTGTCAGAGGCATCTTTTAAAAAATGGAAAGTTATCCAATGGCATTTGCACTAAGTTAGAATTATAGACTGGAGACTTTGCTCATCAAAGCCAGCTCTATAAAGGAACAACTGAAATTTTAACAAACAATAGATGGAAAGCTCAAAGAAGTAGTGAACAGTGCAGACACTAGCACCTCTATTTGCACTAAACCAGAGATAATCGTCCACAGCTCTCCAAATGATGCCCATGAAATGTTACCTATCTACATGGCGTTGAGGAGTTGGCTTAAAAGCAACAGCAGCTTCCCCTTGGTCCAGATGGGGCCCTCTTCCATAAATGTTATTGAATACTGTATACCCATCAGCTGGAGGATACTCTGATACACTGGAGTGCTGAAAGACAGAGGAGGAAAGATTAAAGAATCACCAATACTATTTGAATGAGCACTGACGTCAGTTAACAAGAACCCTCCACTACATTGTGGTCAGTTTCATTTTCAAGTGATTGACTATTATATGTCAATAAATTATGAAATGAGGGTTTTTGTCCAAGACCTAATTATAATAAGAAAAGTAATTAGTGCAAAGACTAAATCTTAATTCAGGAAATATCCAATGCTTTTATTGTATAAAAGCAATAAATTCTTTCCTCTGGAATTTCAGTAATAGGTGATTTTGGTATTAGGCAGACTTTAACAGCTTGTATAAAGTAAAACTGGTTTAAAAACAGCAACAATGAAACCCTTAACTTTTGCTTTCTATGTTTAAGAAACAGACCTGGCTTGACTGCAAGCGGCTGTTCGCTGAGGGACACGGGCAGCTATGGTCTCAGACGAAGATGAATTGAATCTTCTGGTTATCATAGTTGATACCAACCCAATTTGGTGGGGAAAGCAAGCATTAAAGGAATCTCAGTTTACTTTATCAAAATGCATAGATGCAGTGATGGTGCTAGGAAATTCTCATTTATTCATGAATCGTTCCAACAAACTTGCTGTGATAGCAAGTCACATTCAAGAAAGTCGATTCTTACATCCTGGAAAGAATGGCAGACTCGGAGACTTCTTTGGAGACCCTGGCAACGCTTCTTCTGAATTTACTGCCTCAGGAAGCAAAGATGGAAAATATGAGTTGCTAACAGCAGCAAATGAAGTTATTGTTGAAGAGATCAAAGATCTAATGACCAAGAGTGACATAGAGGGTCAACATACAGAAACTCTGCTGGCAGGATCCCTTGCCAAAGCTCTTTGCTACATTCATAGAATGAGCAAGGATGTTAAAGATAATCAGGAAATGAAATCAAGGATATTGGTTATTAAGGCTGCAGAAGACAGCACGTTGCAGTATATGAACTTCATGAATGTCATCTTTGCAGCACAGAAGCAGAATATTTTGATTGATGCCTGTGTGTTAGACTCCGATTCAGGACTCCTCCAACAGGCTTGTGACATCACAGGGGGACTGTACTTGAAGGTGCCTCAGATGCCCTCCCTTCTGCAGTATTTACTGTGGGTTTTTCTTCCTGATCAAGATCAGAGGTCTCAGTTAACCCTTCCACCCCCAGTTCACGTTGACTACCGGGCTGCTTGCTTCTGCCATCGAAATCTCATTGAAATCGGCTACGTGTGTTCTGTGTGCTTGTCAATATTCTGCAACTTCAGTCCTATCTGCACTACATGCGAGACAGTCTTTAAGATTTCTCTCCCTCCTGTACTGAAGGCCAAGAAAAAGAAACTGAAAATGTCCGCATGACAGTAAAAATTGTTTCCCCATCACTTAGAGCTATTAATAGAAATTACATGGCAGAATCTTTGTTAGGAAGGCGCTGAAAAAAATAGAGATATGTGTAAGATAAATTTTAGTGAACTTTCTTACAGGAAATATACTAAAACATCATCCTCATCCTATGCTTCCTGGGGGCTGATTTATTTGAGGGAGTCATTCTATGCAATGTACCCTAAAATTTTTTCTGACTGGTTTTTGTCCAGAAATGGAGGAAGAAAGCACAAATTTGTGATTTTTTTTTTTTTTTTAATGAGGTGATCGTTTGTCAAAGCCATTCTGTACTGACTGATTATAAGCGTCAGAACCTACCAAGTCTAGGTTCTTACTGTGAAATGTATGATGTGAAATTTGAACACAGTTTTGGAAAAAGTGACTATTTATGGAGTAATGGCATTAATCAAGATAGAACATGTTACTTGAGTCAACACTTCGACGGTAGTCACATAAATAAAATCCTTGTTTTCTAGATTGAGATTTAGCTCCAGATATTAGCAGATACTTATTCTTTTGTCTGACATTAGTACATGTTTGGGCAGAGTTATCCAAATGATAGTTTGTCACTGAATATCTCTAAAATCTGATTTTAAGTGAGTAAGGAGAGTGAGTGCAGTAGTCTGGTGGGAACTTTTTCTTTAAGAACAGTTGTGTGAAGAGCTTATTTGTGAAAGCCAGGGTCTGGGTTCTGAGGGGGAATTTCTTGGGGAGAATGGATTCTGTACAGTGAAGTGTTGCCCCACATAGAATTCATCCCTTTTTTAATGAGGAGGGGGAAAGCATTAATACTGGAGAACTGTTCTCTAGAAGTTTTGGACTTAATACTGAAAAATTCTATAAGTTCAAAAGAAAAATTATTTGAAACAATAAAAAACTTATTTTTCTATGTAACCTTGAAGTTATTAAAAGTCCTTTTAAATTCCAGCAGAGTGTAGGAAGCGTTTTTAGGAATGGTGGCCAATTTAATTTTTTTTTAAAAGTAAATTGACAAAGACCTATTTGTGTATACAACCTTGTATATAAATAAGATTTTAATTTTCTCTTGATACCATCTCAGAAACTGAGTCTCATTTAAGCAATTTGGTGTTTGGTTGGATTATTTCAAGTAGATTTTATATTCTGCATTTTCAATTTTGTTAACAAATACACAAAGATTTTGGTGATCACTTTGCAAGTATTTGCTAACCTTTAAGAATCTGTTTGTCTTTTAAAAATAATAATTAATATTTCACAGCCTAACTATGTGTAATGGAGATCTCTATTTTAAGTCTAGGAAACAAAGAATCATATATCTAAAGATGAATAATTTCAAACAAGCTGATAAGGTTTTTGTTATTACTTTTTCATTTGACATGTTTTATGAACTGGCCTAATTCTGTTTAAATTTTATTTTTAACAGTTGTGTTTGTTGTTTATTTTGTATAAATGTTTATAATAAAATAATTTAAACTTTAAAAAAAAAAAAAAAAAGAAACAGACCTTTACCACCCTAGCAAAGTAAATACTAATCACATGAAAATCATCTGAATTCTATGTGTTAAAATTATACCACCCTCTCTCATTATTCTCATTTTTTAAATGTACATGGAAACTATTTTTTATTTTTTTTAAATGGCAGCACTATTATCAGATTTACTGTTAAGGAAAACACAGAAACGCAAAAACACATTGATCCTGAGAGTCAATAGTCCAGGATAAGACAAAGCTGGAACCACTTCTTTTTGCAGTTAACACAACGCAGACATGAGCCTAATGGGCTACCAGGAGGGAGAACCGAAATCTATGGGTCCCATTAAGCAGCATGGCTTTAAAGCTATGGGGCTAAAACAAAGAAACAAACCAAAAAAGTTCATCTATGAATTTTGTATTGTTTCCTTAGGTAAAATGAAGTATGGTGGATGCACAACAGACCCTAAAGCGTTGGAATTTCAATTGTTTATGGATTCACTGGGACAAAATATTTGAAATTGGGAATGTTTTAGAAAAGTTCTGAATGCACATTTACTGTAGTTAATTCAAATGACAAAGTTGGCAGGAGTAGGGCTGAGTTCATCCACAGACAGTGTAGGTGAGGTGTCTCCAATGGACTGCTATTGATGTCAAAGTACCCGCATTATATTACTCCTGTGGAATATATATCAGGATACTGCACTTAACGTACAAATACAGATAAACAACTTTTACCATTTCAATACCTTAGCTTAAACCAGCAACAAAGTGAAAAGGCAATCTACAGCATGGGAGAAATCATATACCTGATCATATATCTGATAAGAGGTTAATATCCAAAATAGATAAAGAACACATACAACTCAATAGCAAAAGCAAATAATCCAGTTAAGAAATGGGCAGAGGAACTAAAAAGACATTTTTCCAAAGACATACAAATGGTCAACAGGTATATGTAAGGGTGCTTAGCATGACTAATCATCAGGGAAATGCAAATCAAAACCACACTGAGATATCACCTCATACCTGATAACAGCTATTGTCAAAAAGACAAGAGAGAACAAACATTGACAAGGATGTGGAGAAAAGGGAACCCCTGTGCCCTGTTGGTGGGAATGTAAATTGGTGAAGCCATATGAAAACAGAATGGAAGTTTCTCAAAAAATTAAAAATAGAACTACCATATGATTCAGCAGTCCCACTACTGGGTATAATACGGAAGAAAATGAAACTAGGATCTCAAAGAGAATTCTGAACCCCAAGGTTCACTACAGCATTATTCACAATAGCCAAGATATGGAAACAACTTAAGGGTCCCTCACAGATGAGTGGATAAGTAAGATGTGGTATGTATGTATATACAATGGAATATTATTCAGCCATGAGAAGGAAGAAAATCCTGCAATTTATGACAACATGGATAAACCTTGAGGACATTATACTAAGTGAAATAAGAAAGACAAACACCACATGATATCACTTACACGTGGAATGTAAAAAAAAGAGTCAAGCTCATAGAAACAGAGAGTAGAAAAGTGGTTGCCAGAGCTGGGGGTGGGGGACAGAGGGAGAGGTTGGTAAAAGGGTACAAACTTTCAGCTATAAATGAATAAGGTCTAAGGATCTAATACAAATGTGGTGACTATAGTTGATGACACTGTATTATATAATTAAAATTTTCAAAGAGAGTGGAACTTAAATGTTCTCAACAACAACAGATAAATATGTGAGGAGATGGATGTGTTATTTAGCTAGATGGGGGGGAGTCCTCTCACAGTGTATACATATATCAAATCATTACGATGCACACTTTAAATATCTTATATTTTTATTTGTCAATTATACCTCCATAAAGCTGGAATTAAAAAATAAAATAAAGAACAAATGGCTTAATTAATTCAGTTTAGCACTTCCCTACATGATCAGGCCATTTTTTTGTTGTTGTTAAATGCTGTTATAAAAGGGAGGAGTTGAGGAAACAGAATCACCCACACCTTCTGCCTGGCTCTGAACATAACAGTGAGGTTGGACAGTATGAAGTCACTGGGTCCTGAGAGTGACTGGGAATATGAGAAGGGAGGAGAGAAATGATGACAAGTGACTAACTGTGATGACTACACAACACTGCTCAGGGTGGCTGCTGCTTCAGAGGAAGGAAAGAAGCTGAGTACTGCCACCCATATTTGTCATGCCTTGTCACCTATGCCACCAGATCCTGAATCACCCAAGTCTTGTTCTGAATGCATTTATTATAGGTGCAATAAAGTATAATAAAATCTCTCTTCTGGGGACGACTGCATGTTACACATTTTTAAGTCACCATTACTTTGGTCTCTTTTCCAACAAAATCTTAAGATATAAAGTCCCATAGAACTGCTAGCAGGTGCTTTTCAATTCATTTTTTTCAAACCTCTGAATAAGTGCTTAAGCCATAAAATGGACAATAGTTTACAACAGGAAAATGATAACTCATTACGAGGAAGAATTCTCAATAATTCTTCTTTGAAAGTTACTTATTCTCTGAGAGTAGACAAACTTTTATACTGGAAGCCAGAACACATTACTCTCTCTTTAAATAAACAAATTGAAAAAGAACTCACAAAAGTGAATTTCTGAGGCATGCATTATAAAGTGGATATATTTTCTTATTTAAGATATGAGGACTGTAAACTAGAAATTTCTATGATTTGAAAATACTCAGCTATAACTATGGCAACAGCAAGTGTATCATAATTTCATGTTTGATTACATTTTTTTACTCTAGAAAAGTTTCCCTTTATGAGGAAGGAAAATTCATTGTGATGAGGTCTGAACTATAAAATACAGCTAGGGACATATGTCTGCTAACCTGCACCCAGAACTGTGAGGTCACCTTCTTAATCACTCAGTTAGAGGGAAGGGCAGTTACAGAATCCACCGGTACCATTATATGCAGCCAGAGGAAAAAATAATTACCGTAGAAAAATATTACTTTCAGAGAAGTATATTTGCTTTATTTTTAAAGTTTCAGAATTTAAGCAATCTTCCATAATACTATGGCTATTGTCGAAAGAAACGATTTTAAGAAATTTAATTTATATAAATGTTTCTCCCTGAAAGTCAGGATATACTCTAGTTTCCTAATTCATTCCTTGATATCATATTTGCCACATTGTAAATACCCACAGGGATCGGAGAGGATTAATCTAAGGAATTAAATAAAGGAAATGAACAGGACTACAAGGAGGACCTAGTCATTAATTTTCTGTTGCTTCTTCAAACTAGACCTCATTCATCTAACTCCTTGGGTTGTGATCGTCCGCTCAGTTTGGTTCGGCTTTAGGTAGCGTTTAATTTTCTTTTCTGTCAGAACAAGAATTGTCATAGGAAAATCATTTTTAAGGAATGTGAAGAGATAATCATACCCAATTTCAATCCCTCAATTTGCTCCCCCAATAAATCATCATCTAAAGCTTACTAAAGATCATAAAAGATACACTATATTTTATGATCTCCTCAGGATGTAATAGTGTTATAAGTCATCATTTGGACCTGGGACTGGAGTCCAGGAGGAGCTTTGGTCTTCTAGCCAGGCTGATAGGACTTTGGGAGGTTTAGAATGAGGCCAAAAAATAAAAGAAAGAAAGAAAGAAAGAAATGGGACATTCAGGAAAGAGCTGCTTGGGAGGGGCTTAAAGGTCCTGGGTCAAGGAACTGTCTTGAGGGTCTGATGACAGGAGAGGAAAATAGAAAGAACAGACCAAGCAGCAGTGGGGCAATTCCCTGATAAGCAGGGAAAGTACACAGTCCAAAGGACGGGATCACCAGGGCTCAAGGAGCAGAGCTGGCAGGCTGTGAGGTGTGATACAGGCTGGGTTTGGGCTTCACAGGGAAACAGAGCAACTGTCACCATGACAAAGAGGTGAGAGGTACCTAAGAGCAGCAGGACATCTAGTCATTGATTTGAGAACAATCTTCAGATCAGTAAAGTGAGAACTCACAATCAGAATTGCAAGAGAACACACAGATTACTGCACTTCCCACAAAAGATGATATTGAAAGACTACCTCCGTGGATAATCTTTTTGTTTCTTGCTTGCGATGCTGTTCTGCTGCATTTGCCACGGACTCAGTCAGTTGATAGAGATCCGGCTCCACCGATGTTCCCATGAAGTTCAGCATCGGGGGCTCCCAACCACTGCGGAACCGTGGGACATAGGGTGGGATAAACTGTTCTTTTGGCCACTCTGCTCTGCAGAAGGACATTAAGACATACGAACAGCAAAATTAAGAAACACCTCCATGCTCAAAATGATCTTCAGTAAGGCTAGCCACAAAAAAACAAAAACAAATAACAACAAAAACAATTCACACGTAGTCTGCCGTCTTTCTGTCCAAACAGAGAAAGTAAACATGTTTATGCTAGTATTTAATGCTGATACAATGAAAGGAAGTCTGAATTCTACTTTATGATCTGCTTTCGCTACATTGCCTCAATTCTCCATTAATTCAACCTTTTAACATAAATATACATCTTTGACAATCTGAGAAAGGAATGTGAAGCTAGAAGTCTGGTGAGAACTTAGGACATAAGCTTCTCTAAGCATCAAATCGTTTCTGATCCTCGTCTTTCCCTTCACTCCCCTCCCATCATCATGAAGCCTCCTGATACGAGATGTATTTTTCAAAAGACAAACAGCAGACAATATCCTTAAGGCTCATGATCTTTTAAGTTATGAAGTCTCCTAAAATGAAGCACATTACTGATTTTATAAATTGAATGGATCAGCTAGGTTTTCATCAGTAAAATCAAGTTAGTACTAATCTGTAATATAATCATGACCCATTCATTACTTAGTAACTCTGAGACTTATTCCTGTAAGCTCCTAATCACTCATGAACCACAAAAATAACTGGGAGAGACATTATTAAATTCTGCTAAAATATGTTGTTTTATCTTTCACACATGATTTAATTCTTCAGATTATACTTCTACTGTGATGAAATGATTCTGGTTATTATGTTCCTTTAGGATTCTTTTTTATCTTTATGAGTTTTTAAGTTGGTATATTCACTTCCTAATACTCTAAATAATTAGGATCTGAAATGACCATTTTCTCATGTCAAGGGCTAACAATATGAGTTCCTTTTGATGTAGGTTTCCTAATAGTCATTAATTTTCTCATTTTGAGGTAGGACCCAAGACAAAGAAATTAAAAACCCTGAACTATTTTAGTACTATGAGATCTGATAAATTTAATAGGGTTTATGGGAAAAAAATGAAAAGATCCCTACCTAGGCTTACCATAAAATCATAACCTACATAAATCTAATAGATTTAAGAAATCTATTTAACCAGTTTTTACATAGTATGATATATAAATGATACAATATGCTACATTAATATAGAAATAACATGCAGAAATAAATTTAGATAACATTTTCAATCAAAAAAGCAACAACTGCAGTGCCCTTAAAGAATCTTCTGTTTGGTAAACCACTCCATGTGTAAACCATATTCCCACACAAGCAGTTACCAAAGTCCAAAATATAAGTGGGAATGGTTTATATACATTTCAATAGAAGAACAGCAGAAAAAAAATATGAATTGGTCCATTACTTTCAGACTAGCCTAAAAGCATTACGAAGACCAACTTCCAAGTGACCATACTGAATGATTTACTCTAAGTAGTGAGAGAAATAAAAAGATTCAAATAAATGAGGAAAGCAGAAATTATTTAATCACATATAATGAAATGAGAAATATTTTTATAACTTGCTTGGCTCAGCAAACTTGAATCCTGCAGTTGTTAGTGACTTCTTTTCCACAGTCACCTTACTGATGAGATACAATTCTTAAACTTATCCCCTCCTCTTTTCCATTCCCACCACCATGGTTCTAGTCCCAGGGAATGCTGATTAATAAGGAACCTCTACTATTGCATTATCATCCCAAGGGGCCTCACGCCTCTAGTAACTTTTGTCTGTGTCCTTATTAGACTCAATGACCAGACTGATCTTTCGAAGGTCTGGTTGTGTCGCACTCCTATTCACAAAGCTATTGGTTCTCCGCAGCCTACAGAACCGTACTCCAGCTCCTTAGCGTGGCACTGGGAGCCTGAACCCAGCCCTGCTCATTTTTGTACACCTCATTCATCACTATTCCTCTGTTCCCCATTCTCCACAATCCCCCACTACCCAAAGTCTATACTCTGGCTAAACCCACATTCACGCTCCATTCTCTTGACTTTTTGCTTCATGGCTTCAGTCATGCTGCTCTCTCTACTGAGCAGGCCCTTTCCCTGTTACGTATTTGTGGAAATCCTACTCATCCTGCTGAAAGGCAGCTGAGCAAAATAATTACAAACATCTATTTCAGGGCCAGGTTGCCTGGATTCAAATCCCAGGTCTGTCGCTTATGAGTTGTGTGGCCTTGGGCAAATTACTTAACCTGTCTTTGCCTCAGTTGCCTCACCCGTAAAATAGCATAAAAATGGAACCTATGTAAAGTGCATGGAAGAGTGCCTAGCAAACACTGTATGTCCACCCTTGTTTATACACATATACCTCCTAGTGTTATTATCTGTTGATTTTAAATGCCAGCTCTTCTTTGAAAGCTAAGCACCCTCCTCTCTAAACCCTCTTCCTGACGGCTCCATCTTGCCAAGTGACAGCAGTTTATTTATGAGTCACCCCTGGTACTCATCGTATCTTACACTGCACACTTCTATGTTCTCCACTAGACCTCCAGCTTTTTAAGGGTTTAGCCTTTTTCATCTACAACACCTACGCCTTCATACATAGAAGGTTAAATAAATCTCTCACTAGATTCACGTACTAGACAAAGAACAATACTTAAAGTATTATAGGTATTCGATGCTAGACTCATATATATGTTTACCTGGATTTCATCCACGAGTCTCCCAATGACACCCACAGCTGCCTCTCATCGACGTTGACAGTGTAACTCAAGAAATCGATTGTGTCCTTAGTCAGTAGGGGGCTGAGTACTGAACTGGCTAGTTCAGGACCTCCTGTGGCCTGCACAACCTAAAATGGCAACAAATCATTTTTTAGCAAGAAGATGATGATTATTTGTACATTTTCAAAATGTGTAGATTAAAAAAAACCTATGATAAAAACAAGCAGCTTTTATATACTCAAATTAAATCTTCATCCAGAGCAGTCTTTCCAGCCCAATGGTGCCTAATCATCTAAAATGAAAAGTTAATAGTTTAACAACTTTCACAGGATCTATCTATTGGCTTCATAGGACTGTACGTTGCCTGGAAAGTACTAATGGCTATCCAGAGAATTCTAAGTCAGCTGATTTAATGATCGCTGCCTTAAAAAAATATATATGTATTTCTACTGGAAAATCTATTATGTCAAACTTGAACAATATGGTTCCAGAAATGAGTACTTTAGGGAGAAGCAAGGCTCGAGTTAAGTCTATGGCTGTGCCTATAAAGACATAAAAAATAAAGGATCCAGAGAGAAAGGTGAGAGAAAAGATGAGACGTGGTCCTCCGAATCTATGGTATTTCTTCCCAGAATTTAATTCTAGGAAATTGCCCTGATTTAAAAGAGATAACTTAATGATTAGCAAAAACAAGTAAACAGGTGCAACTCTCTGATAAGCAAAATGATGATAAGTAGGTGTCTGAACGCTGCTCCAATATTATTACTCAGGGGCTATTTCCTGGTTAAGGAGCAGTAATCTCCTAGAGCAGGAACCAGAGGCCTTTTATAAAAATCTCACCTTCCCAGAGATACAGCACAAGAATAAAGGGATTTTTTTTTTGAATGGCTCCTGACCAAGAGTCAATTTCTCTCCAGTCATCCAGGTGTGCTGAGCCTGCTATGCTGTATTATTCCTCTGTGTCTCCGCACATGCTGTGTCCAAGCCCTCAGAAGGCCCTTCCCCATCATTTTAAATAGAACTCTCCTCGGGTATCACCTCTTCTGAGAAGCCCTTCTTAACCCCACAGTGTAACTCTGAGGCACCCTGGGGTCCTCAAGCATGCATATCAGCTACACATGCCATTGTAACTTGGGCCTTATTTTTCAGTTCTCCTCCCTTGAGAGCTTGGACCAAAACTTATCTGACTTTGAACTGCAGAAGACACAGGGTTAGGGGAATGAATGAGAATAAGTGAAAGAAAAGATGAAGGATAAAGGAGGTGGGTAGACCCTTATTTGAGAACAAAACCTACCCTGAAAGCCTGGCATAGTGATTTTTTTTTTTTTTTAATGTCCAAGCCCTATAAACTCTAATAAATAGGCAGGAATAACAGAGCGATAGTAAAGAAGTAAAGAAATATTAAAGATCTTTGGTTTAACAGTGGGAATAGGGAATGGAACAAAGGAAAGTAAATAAAAGGCTATGGGCCATAGTTCCCTCTGAAGAATGTAAGTAGGCACACATGCCTGCGTGTGTGCTGTGGGTACGCTTGCGTGGAGATGCTGAGGATACAGGGAGGGACACTCAAGGTTTAAAGCCACTAAATTTTGTCTGACTGGTAGCAGGCCCTGAATTAATGTTCCTTTCCATCTCTCTTGTCCAAGTGAAATGTCTGGGACTCCGCAGACAGAACATTAAAAGAAGCAAAAGAAGTACTATGTTTGGGAGACCATTAATAAGGAGTCATTTTTGAGAAAAGAAAATATAAAATAAAGCAATGTTTTCAGATACATAGCCTGATCACAAAGACTAATTTTTGTGTGTTAGGGAAACCAGTCCCACTATTTTATAGTTCTACTCTGTGTAATGTCTAGATATCTACTTACGATCTGTGAAAGACTTGTGAAAGGAATGAGAAGAGGCGGCAAAAACTGCTTTATAAACAATACTTCCTAACACTCAAACTAAGATAGTATCAAATGTGTTGAAGAATAAAGAATAAAAATTTTGTTAATGAGCTAGCATCACTTTATTTGCATATGGATGGCCTTGATCTAATTTTTAAAAGAGCTTAAAAAGCAACAATTATTCAACAATAACTAAACAAGTAGAAATCGGATACTCTATTTATAGCAACAACGTGCGGAAGCATTCATAAATTATTGATGTAGGCTTGGACTTTCACCTTCCAATTGCTTATCACCCAGTTCTGACATTCATGCTGATAAGGTTACGTACTTTCCTATGTTTGCAAGCAATATTCATTTCATATTCTACTTCAGGTCTTGTCTAGTTACGCTTGGGGAAAGAAGGATGAGATTTATCCCTTTTTGATACTTGGATTCTTTGTCTCGTTTTTTTCTGATAATCAAGCAAAACCTATGAGAAATGCTTGAATTTGCTCCATTTTTTATAAAGATTAAAGAACTCAATGACCATGGTCTTCATATGCTCCAAATCAAATTAGTGAAATTTATCTGCTTCACAGTTACCATTCTTACCCTTTAAAAAAAATCATGGAAATAATCACACTACTAACAATTATCATTGCTGCTATTATTATTCTACAAAGCAATTATTTGCTCTTTTGACAGGATGAACCATTCAAAACCACTCCACATGGGCTTCCCTGGTGGCGCAGTGGTTGAGAGTGCACCTGCTGATGCAGGGGACACCGGTTCGTGCCCCGGTCCGGGAGGATCCCACATGCCGCGGAGCAGCTGGGCCCGTGAGCCATGGCTGCTGAGCCTGCGCGTCCGGAGCCTGTGCTCCACAACGGGAGAGGCCACAACAGTGAGAGGCCCGCGTACCGCCAAAAAAAAAAAAAAAAAAAAAAAAACCACTCCACACATCCCTGTCTTGGCCCATCAAATACGAAACTCTGTCCTCCGAGAAGTATTTAAAAGAAAGAGATTCTGCCTTCTTTCCATTCCTCTCTCACTTGCCCTCTCCACAAAAGGAGGAATGACCTATCAAATTTGTGGTCTTGTGGAATTGTAGCAAAGGGTGACTTGTAGCCCAGTCTCTTTTGGAATCTGTCAGTATGTAAGGCCAACAGCTGTTCCGTCTGCTTTCTGTTGCCATGCTTTTCCCAAATCCCAGCACTTTTCTTTTTGCACTCAAATGTTATTTCAGCTAATTCTCCCAGCTGTCCTGTGGAGAAGATGGTGGTATATGTTAGCTTGGAAAAACCACTATTAGACCGTTTGCAAATATAAGAAATAGAAAATGGGAAGGGAAGTATATTACTGCACCTATTTCATTAAATGTATAAGAAAAGAACATACCTGGGTACTGAAAATCTAGAAAATGAAAATGTGTATCTTGGATCCCGGCCTATGAGACAAGTGGTATAACCTTTTGCTGGACAAACTCATGGAAACATCCAGTTCCTTCACAGAAGGAATTGTTCCCAATGCACCATTTTGTTATCTTCAAAAATTATACCTTATGTAAAAAAACACATGTGCAAGAAGGGAGTTTTCCAGGGGAAAATCTGTATTATGTACATATCACTAGACCTGGCACATATGGGCCTCCCAAAGACTGATAATTGTCCCCCTAGTATCCATTCTCTTCTTCTCCCTTCTAGAAAGAGAAGCCCCTACATTTTAGATGGACACATAGTCACTCTGGTGGAGACTACATGCCTTTGGTGTTAGGGATGGCCATATGAGGGAGCTCCCGCCAACTGGATAATAGCAGAAATTGTCTAAGTTTGGAGTCACCTCCTTAAAGACAATTCTTTGCCTTTGTACTGCTGTTACAAGGACAGGGAGGTAAGTCAGCTTCCACCATAGAAATGCCTGACAGAGTATCTCAATTCCTCCTCTTGGAAACAGTTTCTTCGTTTGGCTTACAGAATACCTACCATGATATTCCTGTTTTGCTTCTCCTGACTTCCTGCTTCTTCTCACTCTTCTTTGCTGGTTCTTCTCACTCTCCAATCACTGAAATTACCTAAGGCTCCATCAGCCCTTGTTCTTCTTTATTTATCATCACTCCCTTGGTGACATCATCCAATTTCTTGGCTTTGCATGCACAGGATTTATAACTCTAGGCCTGATTTCTCCACTGAACTCCAAATTCATACATTCAACTACCAATGCAAATTTCTCCATCTGGATATAAGTCACTTTTGACACTGTCTGAAGGGAATTCCTTACCTTCTGGTCCAAACCTGCCTTACCCACAGTCTTCCCCATTTCAGTTAATAATTAGTCCATCCTTCCAGTCTTAAGCCAAAACTTTGGAGATATCCTGGACTCTCACACAACACTTCCAACCTACCAGCAAATCGTATTGCTTCTGTTTAATAACCAGAATGAGGGACTTCCCTGGTGGCACAGTGGTTAAGAATCCACCTGCCAATGCAGGGGACACGGGTTCAATCCCTTGTCCGGGAAGATCTCACATGCCGCGGAGCAACTAAGCCTGTGCGCCACAACTACTGAGCCTGCGCTCTAGAGACCGTGAGCCACAACCACTGAGCCCGTGTGCCACAACTACTGAAGCCCACATGCTCTAGGGCCCGTGCTCTGCAACAAGAGAAGCCACTGCAATGAGAAGCCCATGCACCGCAACAAAGAGTAGCCCCCACTTGCCGCAGCTAGAGAAAGTGCACACACAGCAGTGAAGACCCAACACAGCCACAAAAAAAGAGAAAAAAATTAAGAAAGTAAATAAATAAAATAAAAAATTAAAAAAAAAAACCAGAATGAAATCTCACCACCTCCAATGTTACGTGGTCCAAACAACATAATCTCCCATCTGGATTATTTCCATAGCCAGCTCAGTCCCTTCTTCCCTCAAATTTCTAAACATTGCAGCCAGAGCAATCCTTTTCAGCTGAAACCCCTCCCAAAGTGTCAAAGGTTTCACAATCACCTATAAAGACCAATAAGATACGTCCTCCTGTTTGCCGACCTCATCTCCCTCTAGTTGAGATCTCCCCCCTCATTCTATTCAAGTCACGGTACCTATTTCTTCCAAGAACATGACTTGTATGTTACCATCTCAGTGCATCTGCATTAGCTGTTCTCTGTCTGGAATTCTCTTCCTTCAGAAACCCACATGACTCATTCCTCACTTCATTTACTCAAATGATACCTTCTCAGTAAGTCGTTCCCTTAACCAACCCTACTCAAAAAGTGTAATACTCCACAACACACACACACACACACACACACACACACAGAACTCCCTGTTCTCCTTCTCTGCTGTATTTTTCCACATAGCATTTATTTTGGGTGAATTATTTATATATTATTTAGGTTATTGACTGCCCCTCCACACTACAACATAAGTCCCGATAAGAATTTATGTGTTTTGTTCCTATGCCAAGCACATAGCAGGCTCTCAGTTAATATTTGTTGAAAAAATGAATGAATGAATAAGTGATTGAATCAGAGATAGCTCAGGAGATGGAGGAACACCTCACTGAAAGAAATCTGGACCTCTGAGTGACTTCACGGAGCAAAGATATCCATCCAGCATTGCACTCCTCACACCCAGCTTATTTTGTGAGAAAGAGAAAATTTTCTATATTGTTCAAGCCATTTATACTACATACTAGTATATACTGAAACACTAGTATCCAATAAGTCTTTATTTCTTTTCATTTCCCTAGCTCTATCAGAGACATCAGTTTCCTCAGCTATAAAATCAGGTGTTTGGACTAGATGATTTCTAAGGTTCTTTTCAACTCTCAAATTTCACATACTCAGTGTTCACAGTAGATGGCAAAAGAAATAGTACCCATGCAAGGCAAGGAAGAAAAACTGTCTAGATAATCTAGACAGACACGTGGGGTTGAAAACATGCTAAGAATAATTACTTTCTTAAATTAATAAAATCTTACCATATTTAATGGAGTAAATAAAAAGTGAACCAAATCTGCAGCACTAGGATTCTGGATGTGAGACTTCAATTTGGCCTGTAACATTAAAAAATCAGGCAAGCCTATTACTATGATGTAATCGAGACAAAGGCAGACATTCAAAAAGGTTCAACATAGACTCAGAGAAGAGGTTTTTACTACTAGTTTCACTCTTTTGTATCTTAATTAGCAAGCGTGAGTTAGATTAGGAGAATTTCATTTTAAAAGACTGGAGTCATTCTTTTCTGATTAAATCTCTTAGATATACAGATTTTTGCAATCTGCTCTTCTAATGAAAGGCAAATCAAAACACACATACAAAAAAAAAATCTATAACAACAATTTAATCTCTTAATTTGATCAGGTACATCCTGGCTAGACTTTGATCTCTTCCGTTTGTTTCTCTTAATTGTATATAAATAAATTTCACTTACCAGAAGGTTAAATCCATGTTTAAACTTTTGGAAACAGTCAATAAATAAGTCAGGAGGTGGAGGTTTTGCCCTCAGTGTTAAAACACCCTCTAAAGAAATAAATGGGAGGAGGGGTAGATGAGAGCAGAGTTCCAAGAAAACTTATTCAATGAAAAAAATTTAAAAACACATTTATGTTTGTAAAATTTGATGATCACATCAGATATCATGCTACCTAGTTACCCTCCCACATCTCATAGTCTGACTGCAACAAATTAAGGTGATCCAACATTTGAAATGGATTCCTCTACCCTTAGACACTATCAGATTACTCATCAATTCCATAAATTTATATTGTAGCCCTTCTATGTACCAATCATTGTGCTTATCACAGTGAAGGCTATACAGAAGTATAAGTTACTCTTAAAGGCCTTAAAATCTATAGAAGACATGAATCAGATAAGTAACAGAGAGATGTCAACTGAGAGCTTAAAAGGAGACTACAGATGGGGAAATGTATTCTTAAAGATGTTTCATGGGGAAAGCAGCTTTTAAGATGGGATTTGAAAAGTTTGTTCCAGGGCAATTTGGTAAGAAAAACATCATGGTTGGATAAAAACAGCATTAGCAAAAACATGGAAAAAGGAAATTGCATGTACAGGAAACAACAAACACAAAAGCAAAGAAACATGAGAATGGAAAAGCAGATCAAGGTTAAGATTGTGAATGACCTTGACTGCCAGACCTCAACCGCCAGAGTTTGACTTATATCAGTAGAACATGGGATTAACATGCTTTCCAGCAGAAGAATGAAGTGACCAACTTCGAGCTTTAAGAAGACTGTCCTCATAGAATGGAAGACTAAAGCCTTGAGGGTTGCTTAGAAAGCTGGGTAAAAAATGAGGCAGCTGGAAGCAGTGCTAGTTATGAAAATGAAAAAGGAAAAAACTGGGTACAAGGGACCGAAAAAATAAAATCAATGTTGGTTATAAGCTAGAGAATGGACTCATAAAAAAAATCTATGGCTTTGAATCTGGATGGCCAAGAAGATAGTATACCCTTCGTAAACAGTACAAGAGGAGTAAGTGGTTTGAGACATCAGAAAGCAGGAATACTTGATTTCAGAATGTATGGAGGTGAGGTATATCCACATCCATCCATCTAGAAAACAAGTCTACAGGTCACATGCTTATGATATAGACAGAGCTAGAGAAAGATTTGGAAGTTATGTGAAATAAAAGGAATATTTATTTACTATTCCCTTATATATTTCAATCTATACCATTTTGTTCCATAATTATAATTTTATACATTTTGAGGTCATTTTAAATAGCTGAACCACAGCACACTTAAAAACTGCTTGTAGGTGACCCGAATGTACTGTTTGGTGTTTTGTGATAAGAAATTAAAATTCACTAACATTTTAAACTATTTTAATGAGAAAAGTCAATCCTTTTATTCAACAAAATAATGAGGTTCTATATTTACAATTAAATAAATTCCAATATGGGAAGAATGGTGCTATGACTTTCTTTAACAGACATTACTTTTACAATGACTAATGAAAACTATAGACAGATGGTCACTACTGAATCTCAGAGTCTCTGTAATTTAGGTAAAGTGTCCTAGAGTCTTTCTTTACTGTAGCCAACTTGGGACCAAATGGACTCTTCCCCAGGCTCATCTTAATCTCTGCCTACATCACTGGTGCTATCTCAAAACCAGAAAAGGGACCTTGGTCCCTGCTCAATGGAGTCTTATTGAACAACTCAGAAGGGCAGAAACTCTGCCTAGCACTGGCATTCTGAATGGTCTTTAGAAGGTTAAGAAAATCCAACTTACCTCCTGGTCCTTTCTTTTTACCTTTCTTAGTTTTCTTCCTTTTAGAAAGCTCAGAAAATGCTTCAGCTGCTTTTTGGAGTTTCGTGATAAAAAATTCAATGTCATCCAAAATGTGGTTTAAGATTTGCTGGAATTAGAAATTACAGAATAAAATATTAAACAAAAGAAAACTATTTTTGCCTTAGCTGTACACTGTGAAGGAAAATCAGAAAGTTAAAAAAAAAAAAGAAAGAAAGAAAAGAAAAAGGAACACCTCCCACATGCAAATTTCAGGTTTATCACTAATTCTAAGAAAAAGTTTTGAACTAAATATACCTGTGGCTAAAGTCTAACATTTACATTTTTCTTTAGCTTAATTTTGTTCTATTTTCAATACCATAAAGAAAGCATTCACAATATCTATTCAGATTATTAATTATTTTCAATTACTCTGATTTTTTCATTGTGTTCGCCCACATAAAGTTAGGGGGAAAATTTCCAAGAAACAGTTTGTTAGAACAGCACTGAGCATTTCTGTTTTTCTAATAAATTTTCCAGTAAAGCACTGACAATGTTATTTCATGGAATTAAAGGGCTCTAGAGTGTTATGATAAATAAACACATAGATAATTTGCAATAATAGGCATTAAGAAGCATTTCTTCTGGGTAAAACAGAAATAATGATGCACTATGCTTTCAGAGATCATGAGATCAACTTTGATTATACTATATTGTATATTATATTATACATATTATATTATACATACTATAGTCTTACTTGACTTTCTCTTTTATGTGTGACACTTGACATTCTTTTAACTAAAGAGTAAAAACTGAGGTTAAATAAGCTTTTAAGTATTAAAGTTTTAAGTATTAACAAGTAATACTGTGATGTAAAAATTAAATTCCAAACTTCAAATTCCTCTAAATATTTGTTTCCAAATAAGCTGAGAACATAAGTAGAGTATAAAAAGTAATTATGCTGATGTCATATTTTATGATTATGTCACAGGACATTGTCATTCTGCAAGGAAATTACTATGGAGAAATAAAAACAAATACAGCCTTACCCTTTATAAAGCATTAAAATGTACTTATCTACCCTTAAGAAATGCCACATAACTTTTATCTTTCGGGCATTATAAAATATTTTAGAGTAAATGCCAGGAAGACAAATTTAGAAGATAGTTCAATCATGGGTTACAAACTATGAGAAAAGAAAAACCCCTCAAATCTTGATGATTCAGCTTAAATTCCTCTGCAAACCAGTTGATAAGTCTAGTTCTATCACAGCCTTAGTCTACTAATTAAATATTGGCATAAAGGCAAAAATAGTTTAAAAAAATAATTCAAAGGGCCTAACCACCACTGGAAAGAGAAAATATGGTTTCCACAAAATACCTGTATTTAAATCAACTTAATTTTCCCTGTTAATAATTTTTCCTTTAAAAAAAAAGCCAAAGATATAAAGATGACTATTTCACTTACCACATCTCTGTCAATGCGGGCTGCCATCACCTCAGGTGTTTCTTCCTGCTGATAATAATTCCTTTGTTTCTCAACTAAAGAAAAGAGAATCATGTATCTTTCAACCTGTTGCTTAAGTGATACCAATATAGATAATCAAACATGCAAATTGGCTAGAAAAGAGCATCATTTGCAAAAGGAAACACCTCCACTGGGTACAAAAGTCAAAGCTGTGCCCATCATCTCTGACGTGCATCCTTGCTACCACACTTGGCAGGGCTGCAGTACTGGCTTTCCATTTGTATGGGACTGATTTACACTGTAATTTCCCCTCTATTCTCTCTCTTTCCAAAGTCAGCTGCCAGTGGAACCAACCCTAACTTAGTACCCTTTAATTCCTACACAAGAAAAAAATATAAACCCACGAGGTCCTGGCCGTGTTTCCCACCACTGGCACTCCAAGGTCCCGGGGGACCAGGCCCAAGCCGTCTTTTCTCTCCTTCCCACCCCGCCTTGCCGACCAGGTGGCTTCTCAGAGAACAGGCCCCAAATGGGTTGTTTTCCTCTCTCCCACTTTGGGTTTATGCAGCCCTGCCGGTGACGAGGGGCAACACCTGGGTTAGGCGATCAGGAGGATCAGCTGCTTAAGTGTGGACAGAGCAAAAGGACAGAGCAGCCGACTGTCTACATTTCCCGGGCTTGCTGTAAGGACAGATGGAAAAGCACATCCAGGGGTCTGTCCCAGGAGCATCCCCATGGGAGGACTATCTCATTTCCTCTCCAAGCCCCCGCTTGTCACGTCCGAGCACCGGCTCCGACTCAGCTGGCGTTTATCTGCCTGTGAAAAGCCAGGAATTATGAGGAGGCGGCGAGGGCTGTGGCTCAGCCACTTAAGCTGCTTCTACCACCGGACACAGCTGTCCCGGCCATGCGTGCGGCTAAGCACCTACTTCTTAAAATGGGCCGACTAAGTTCTAAGTTCTAAAGCTCCTAATTTTCATACCATCTAACATCATGACAACAGTAAAGCTTTGGGGGTTCTGATAGTAAACTGCTTCTAAAATTGTAGTCTAATTAAGCTTAAAACCCACAATGTTGGGTTCATTATCATTTTAAGCCATAAACTTTATAAGTAGAAATACCTACAAGAATTTGCAAATTAAAGAACCAAAGTCTTGGGCTTCCCTGGTGGCGCAGTGGTTGAGAGTCCGCCTGCCGATGCAGGGGACGGGTTCGTGCCCTGGTCCGGGAAGATCCCACATGCCGCGGAGCGGCTGGGCCCGCCTGTGCCTCCGGAGCCTGTGCTCCGCAACGGGAGAGGCCACAACAGTGAGAGGCCCGCGTAACGCAAAAACAAAAAAAATAGAACCAAAGTCTTGCATTAGCTCAGTTGGCTAGACCATGATGTTAATCATGATCATTATCATGAACTCCGTCCTGGTACAGGTCAGTTAACACTTCCACTAAACACAGATACTCATTCAAAGACTTCTCAGTAGATGAAATGAAAGAAAAATGGATGGATGAAACAGAAAAACTGTATCATCAATAATGGAAATACAACTCATGATGGATCATCATGACTCTTGATGTTCAATACAGAGAACTGCAAAAAATACTGAAAACTGCTATGCCTCCTCTATGCCTAACTTTACCCTTAAATGGAATACCTGCCAAAAAAAAGGAAGAGATCGCTCAGTCTTACGAAACTTAATCGGTGAAATTTCAACATATGAAATCTTGCCAGTTAGCTGCCGCTTTACACACGGTTAGCTGCTGTCTTGGTTTTAGTGCACTCCAGAGGGCAGTAAGTTGAAGCTGAACTACAGCTATCAGGAACTCCAGGAGGTCCCCAAATATCATTCAGACGGCACAGTGAGAGAGATGCGGTATTTCTCGGATTTTTCATAATCTGCAGCGCTACTAGCATCCCACTGCCACTATTCTACAGAGGTCTGTTCTGGAGTCAGGGGTAGAGCTACGTTAAGGGTCCAAAGAAGGAGTTGTCCAGCCTGAGTCAGCTGGAGCCTTCAGAGGGACCAGGGGGATACTCCTCTTGGAGGGTTTTCCAACTGGCCTGGAGCCTGCACGCCGGACAGAACCTCATGTGGTAAGTGGTGTGTTCTGTTTGACCTGGTAGTAAACCAGAAGTTCTGAAAACCTTACCTAACTGTAATTTAAATAGATGAGACTGCACAGAGTATTTCAGACGAAATCTAATGAGGGCTCAGAAACTCCTGGGAATAAATTTTTGTTGTTGTATATTACATTAGGTTTTACAGATGTTTTTACAGGTTTATTCAGAATGTCTGAAAACTTAAGATGTCTTATCCTTCCTCAACTTCAAGAAAAACCATTTTGACTTCTCTCAAAATAAAACCTACATCCCCTCTACAAAATAGTAACAGTAGCAAAAATATTGTAAGTACACAAGAAGTAGAAAACACTGTAAACTCCCGTTTAGTTTTTAAACATAAAATTGTAAATACAAAGTGGATTGACAGAAATGTGTCTAATTCCTAAAGACAGAAACTGCTATAACATTACAGTAAATAATAATTCTGTTACTTTATTTTTGAAAAGCAGATGCTTCAAAGATTTCTTCCTTTCATCTGTTCGGTAGCTGGGTTTACATGTAAAGTGAAAATAACTTTAAGAACATGGGAATCTAAATAAAATGGAAAGCAATTGATAAAATAAAATGAACTCAATTTGGCAAAAATGAATGTCTACTATACTGTTCCAGGTACTATTATAGACATTATTTGCTTTCAGACTCACAGCAACATAGGAATTATTATCCCCATTCTGCAAGTAAGGCATAACTTCACAAGGTCACACAGGTAGGTCCCTGTCTTGCTCCAGAGCCCAGATTTTGGCTCTCCAGACTCAAAGTACAGTCCAGTTTCACTCATTTTGGTAATCAAGTTCCGTAGGTTAACTACACTGTTAGATTCTCATGAATAATGCTTTATTAGATAAAGGATAAGAGATTTAAGAAATCACATTGAACTAGGAGGCAAAAGAATGAGGCTATGGTCTCCATCAAATTCAGACCCACTGGATCACAATTTATTCACCCTTAAAATGAAGAGATTGGACCAAACATATTTTAAGGCATTTTCCAGTTATAAAAATTTCAGACTTAGTAAAACATTCTGTCAGATAAAAGGTTACACTATGTTCCTTGCCATGATTATTTGTTTTTAACGAAGAATGTCATGGTAAAATGATGGTACAGACATAGGGTCCATTGGGCAAGTTTACCCGATGGTGAATGCATTTTAGCCCTTTTCCGTCACCCTACCCCTGCCCTGACATCCTGTCCTTGTAACCACAAACAGTTTGTCCAAAAGAGGACAGTGGTAAGATAATAATAATGGAAAGAACTTGAAGTATTATCTTAAAAAAATATTGATCGTCTCCTGTTTGGTATATATAATATTACCATTCTTTTAATTGTTAGTTGAGTCAAACTTCCTCTCTTTGACTGCTTTAGAAAGAAAAGAGTCTACTCCTAACACCATATTTATTAAGACTGGTCTGACCTCTCAGAGACAATAATCTTACAGGGCCCAAGGCTTAACTTTCCTTTAAGAAAGATTTATTTTTACAAAACTAACCTCAAGTTTCAGCTCAGAAATCAGCATCAGATTTTGAAAACAAGAACTAGGTCACAACTCAAAGTAAATGATAAATAAGCACCAATCCCTGGAAATACTCACAGTCCCCTTGGTCAGCTGCCAACGCGGACCAGGCTGCCACCCGACTTCTAACATCCACCTGGGTCACAGTCCCAGGTGGCACAGGGGCGGGAGCTCTGGGTGGAGGCGGTATACCAGGGTCTGCTTTGGAAATCATCCTAAAAACAGATGAAAACAAGCTGAATTTTTACCATCTCTATTTCTACAATACATCAATTCTCTCAATTTTATGGTATTAGTTCTTCAACCTCAAGAAGAACTATGTCAAGGGGTAGAAAAACAAGGATTTCCTAACCATGCCATGTTATGTATATTTATAAATGTATATGAAATATAAAAATATAGAACATTTTCAAATCAGCTGAAAACCAGGTTTAACATTTTTTCTGTGTCTCCTATGATTTGCAAAGGCTGTTAACCAACTAGAGACCTAACATCTGTTTATAGTCCCTTTGGCTACTTTGCCTTAAAATGCCACACATTGGTTCATGGGTCTCTGTGACAACACAAGTAGAAGGAGCCGTATCAGAGAAAGACCAGAATCACGGAGAGAAAAGGCACACACACATATACCGACAAACTTGCGAGAGCAAATGAGTTGAGATTACAGGTTGTAATCTGCAAAATATAATAATATACCTTCACTGAAAATACATATTTTTTCATTTTTAGAGGGAAAAAAAGACTTAAAAACACACCAATTCTAGCCCTTAATTTCTTTTAATGTTTTTACCTCAGGACATCAGGCCGCCTCTTCTGTTTCCCTCCTTTACTGTCGCTGATTGCACTTTCAATATCTTCACTAATTAGGTTTGCCTGCAATGAAAGACAAGTTACCTGGGGGCTTATGGATTTTTTTTTGTCTTGATATGTAGGTTAAAACAGAAAAAGGGATTATGTTCCCTGTCCAAAACAAAAATGTCTTGATGCAAAGAAGCCATTTTATTTTTTTTTAAATCTGCTTTCGAAACATAACACTTCCAGTTTTTTTAAGTGAACTTTGTAATGACAGGATTGGAAAACTGAAGGAATTTTTAAAGATTATTTAATCCAGATTCCTTTAGTTTTTTTTTTTTTTTTTTAAAGCTATACTTGCATAAAGGCAAAGAGAAAAAGGATTTGCATACGCTGAAAGTATAAACACATGCTGAAAACGTAACGGGTTAATAGCTATGCCTGGGAAGAAGTGAAGGAATCAGAAGTACCAGCATGTGGAGCAGCATCCCTCCTCTCCCCCGTCCTCCCCATCCACTGGGCCCCCATTAACTGGTGGAAACCACTCAGTTGCAGCAGCGCTACTCCCAGTTTAAGACAAACCCACATTGTCACGGGGTGGACCCCAACACTAGGTTGTAACCTTTGTGATAACCCCTTTATTTTGTCATTGCACGTTAATAAAAATTAACTTTCTCTAAATGGTTTGACTTTTCCGATCCTTTTCCAACAATAACCCTTGAACGTTTAATTTGGTTTTCTTGGGAACCAATAAGAGATTAGCAGCTAAGAAATTTATTTTGTTTGGTTCTGAAGTTTATTTAGCCAGTGATTATTACTGCATATTAGGTCCCTGCTGGGATGTATTTATCTTCTATTTTGTGCCTGCTTGTTCTCTGTAATTACGTCTGTTTTTCTCAAATACATATATGCACACATACATACATACATATTATACTCTTTTACCATAAGTCCAGGTAATCATAAAATTTTAGAACTGAAAGGGATACTTAAAGATCATATAATCTGCTCTTCTTGTTTTATAATTAATAAAACTGAGGAATACTTATATGATGACTCGGCCTAGGTCACACGGCTATTAAACGAGAGCGCTAATGCATCCTAGTCCGGCTTCACTTCCGTAAGAACATCCTCGTTTTAGGAAGACACTACGAACGTCATTTCAAAGGCTTTCTATTATGTGGGAAAATAAAACTGAAGATGCCTAGGAATCCTGAATTTCCTATGGGCAGGGTGTGGGGTTGGCCATCATATTTCTAAGAAAAAATTTACTACATAGGTGAGCAGGAGTTTTGTGTAAAGTCCCCTGATAAAGAAACTTTAAAACACAAAACTGATGTTGCAAGACGGCCCATAGAAAAGAAACCACACATTTCATTGCATTTATATTTTTAATAGGGCAAGAAAAAAAATCCATCTCATATGTGCACCAATGGGTAAATGCATATAGCTGTGTAGTGGTCCTTGACTTTTAATGAGGACAAAACAGCATTCAGTAAATCTGTTTTGGACCCATCAATATCATCATGCCTTATCAAATAAAGCAAACCTTTTATCCTCAAAACTGAAATCCAGAAACTTCACTCAGCCCAATAACTCTTAGTTTCCAGGGAGGGATTTTAGAGCGCTGAAGCAAACACCAGATTTAAAATGTCTTTTAGCATAGTTCTCTGTTTTTAAAATGTTTGAATTAAATTTCACTATATTTTCAGAGCAAAATATTCATCTTAATCCTTACTGATTTAATAAATCTAACCTTGCAAAATTCTTAATACGCTTTATGACTTTCAAAGGGCACTATATAAAAGTTTGATGAACATTACGTATACAAATTATCTACTGCCACAATTCTTTTCAAGTAAGATGTTTAGAAAATCATTTATGACATAAATTGAAATTAAAAGAAAATTATAAAATACACAATTCATAGTCAATCTTAATTTACCTAACATATTTTAAGGTCAAAGAATTACAGAAAAGATCAAGTGACACTTCATGCTAATCTCCCGGCATTTCTTTATAAGATAAAAACTGCCTGTATATGTTATAATATGCAGTCACAGTGATAAAACACTGCTTTGGCGAAGCACCAATCAACTCAACCAAAAATGATTTCCCTTTTAGAGAAATCAACTCATGAAATAAAGATTCAAGTTTGAAGATAAATTCTAATGTCCAATAAAACATCACAAGTTATAATCATTTGAAAAGTACAGTGTACTTTGAAATACAAATCTTCAGCGTATGGCATATTATTACTGGTAACTATGCTCAACTATTTTCACATTATCAACAGGGGATTACATATCTTGAGGAATTATTCCAGTCACATAATTAAACAGTGAACCTTAAATAGATATCATGGAAAATGTCCAAGTGTTTCATTGCAATAATCCATGCTATGTGATTACTGCAGAATAAAATAGGATGACATGATTATTTATTGTCCATGAAGAATGATTTTTGAAGAATCAATCTTTAATTATAAGTCCAAGTCCCTCAGTGAAGAATTTAATGTATTATCCACACCTTTGTTTTAATAAACAGAATGCATCTGATTTCTTTCTTTTAATACTATTCTATCTCCTCTTTATTTACTTAGCCTGGAAACCCTAGGGAAGAGACCGAGGTATTTGTTTTCCTTACAAAATCCTAAGAAACTAAAAATCTAGTACCTACTAGCCATGTGATTGAAGTAGATAATCAAAAGCTGCTGGAACATGTGCTTAAAGGGAAAGAAAATTCACCCTTCTTTTACCTTAATCTCATCACACTGGAAAAGATGAAGATCGGGCTTGTTCTGAGTTGACTCTTTGCACACGAGGGCAAGAACTGAATCATAGTTACAGGAGTGCATCACAGCCTGGCAGTGTTGGATTGTGTTCAAAGGAAAATTCTCCAGTTCATTCTACAAAGTAAAAATATAACTTGCCTTATTTTTCATTAGCTATATAAAATCTATCCCACAAAGAGCTCTAGGCATCCTACCAATAATTTTTAAAGTATGCAAACCACATTGACAATGGATGCTAGTAAACACGGTAAATTTGGAGGATGATTAGGTACAAGTAGGCAGCAAAGATAACAAGCCTGGTGGATGGGAGAAAGAGCAACAAAAATGGAAATATTTAACAAAGGAATGTAGTTGTGTTCTTAGTAAACAGAAGAAATACTGAAATTAGCATTACTGATTTCCTAAGATTATGGGCTAGAGATGATGCCTTTAAGAGCAAAATAGGTAAACTGAGGCCTCTTTCCACAATTATTCACCATATTACCTGGTATTCTTTTCCCTGTGGCTATGTAGTTTTGGTTTTTTTTGTTTGTTTGTTTTACTTGAACACTGTACAGTCATACTCTTAGTTTCTACCTTCAGTGATCACAAATGTTAGACTGAGATGAGAATAACACATCATTTGTACACTTTTTATTTCACTGAATCTCTCAGATGAAAAAATTCACTGTGTAAGTTTTTCCAGCCAAAAATGTCAAACAGCATGGTCAGAACAATCTTACTAAAAAATACATTCTTCAAAATGATTAAGATATTTGGTCTTGTGAAAGTGAATATTATTTAATGAGATATATTTAAGGTGCTTATCCTAACACTAATGGCCTTACACAAGTAGCGAGTGGTGTCATGATGGAATTGACGGGAGAAATTGTGGGGTTTTTTAAGTAAACAAAATACAATATCCCTGATAACTAGAACATAAAAAATAACAATAACTTTTATTACAGACAGCACATAGACATCACACCATAAATTTATTCTAAGTCCTGACTCCCTGGGACCCAGAAAAGGTGAAACAAAAAATGCAGGTTCCATTAAATTAGAATGAAATTTATGAGCCATACTAGAGAGATAATAACTTTTCTTTCTTTGCAAAAGCAAATTAAATAATATCTCTCCTCTACAATTACTTGAAACTATGAGGATTAGTTGCTATTCTCTCACAGAATTCAATGAATGAGATGAAAGAAAGGGCAAATTTTACCCCGACTCCTATCAGACAACAAAGAGTTGTCTTTATCTTAGCAACTCAAATGCCTATTAGATGATGGAGCTCAGAGAAGGCCTTTTTTAAGAGCTCCAGCATCTTACCTGAGTAGCTGTGTAAAAGAAAGGTGCCCAGTGTTGGCCTGGTGGAAGTTAATGTACATACACACAAACCTTTTTATCCTAGTTCACTCACTGGGGTTCAAACCATATCACTGGGATATGGTTTGACATAGCATGTAATTAATATGTGTCATAAAGAATAGTGCCCTACAGGGCTTCCCTGGTGGCGCAGTGGTTGAGAGTCCGCCTGCTGATGCAGGGGACACGGGTTCGTGCCCCGGTCCGGAAAGATCCCACATGCCGCGGAGCGGCTGGGCCCGTGAGGCATGGCCGCTGAGCCTGTGCGTCCGGAGCCTGTGCTCCACAACAGGAGAGGCCACAACAGTGAGAGGCCCGTGTACCGCAAAAAAAAAAAAAAAAAAAAAGAATAGTGCCCTACAGGGGCCTTATTTTATTTTACTTTTTTGGTATCAGTGCAATTGTTTCTCTTTTTTTAATTTATTTATTTTAATTTATTTATTTTTGGCTGCATTGGGTCCTCAATGCTGCGCATGGGCTTTCTCTAGTTGCAGCGAGTGGGGGCTACTCTTCGTTGCGGTGTGCGGGCTTATTGCAGTGGCCTCTATTGTTGCGGAGCATGGGCTCTAGACGCACGGGCTTCAGTAGTTGTGGCACGCAGGCTCAGTAGTTGCAGCACGTGGGCTCTAGATCACAGGCTCAGTAGTTGTGGCGCACGGGGCTTAGTTGCTCTGCAGCCTGCGGGATCTTCCCAGGCCAGGGATCGAACCCGTGTCCCCTGCATTGGCAGGTGGATTCTGAACCACTGCGCCACCAGGGAAGTCTCCAGGGGCCTTATTTTAGCACGATGCATTTTTTCCTCAATTCTTCTATCTCATCATACATGGTTAAAAAAACATTGTATCCCTCTATCTCTAGTTTAAAAACATGATTTCACATGCATAAAGTACATTAAGTATGACATTTTTTCTTCAAAATGACTGACAAGAATATTTTACGTTGCTAAATTTTTACCCATTTTCAAACAACCTGATCTAATTGTAAACATAAATATTTGTGGACTTTCTTGAAAATAAAATAGTATAAATATTTCCAACTTGCCTTTGATTCTAAATCAATCAGGCTCACAGCTCTCTCGTCCACTTGAAGAATCATATCTTGAGTCCAAACTTTGCCCTTGGCATCAAGCAATTTCAGCTTCCTTATTCCATCGTCAACAGTTATCATAGCATCTTTCCGATCCAGAACAAAGGTAGTCAAGTGCTTATGATTGGCAAAAAGAAAAAACATAATACACACAGTCTCTTATTAAACATTTTCCAAAAAAATAGCAAGTTAAACTAACTGAAGTCAGCTAGTAGAGAGGGGAGAGACAAATACAAAGTACTCTAGAACTTCATGGTTACCTTATTGGGATAATAAGGTCAAACAGGTTTTTGTTGAATAGAGGAAATGATGCCTTGAATCATAAAATATCTAAATCTGTTTAATACTGAGCCTTGTGGAACTACATAAACGTGACAAAAACAAACTCTAAACAGATTAAATAACATTCTCTTTATTTAATCCATTTTATTCCATTTTGGTTATTTAAATGCTGAACAATAGAAGGCAATCTACAAGGCAGCTTGAAAACTACAGACATTGGTAATTGACAGCAGCAACAGCAATTCTAGTCTGTAACAACTGTCCAACTTTTCACTCTACTGAAACAAAACTGTTTAAATGTAATTAAGCATGCTTGAGGAGGTAGAAACTTGAAAATAAGAGCAATTTAAAAATTACTTCCTACTTAAATATTTTCCATTATAATAAGCAAATGTCCACCCAAGTAGATTCCAATTAAGAGCAAATATCTTAAAAGACAGCAATAGAGGAAAAACTAAAAAAAAGAAACCATTGCTTAAACAGAACTAGTAATGACTTTAGACAAAACTAAAAGTAAAACTAAACCATCCACTGAAACTGTCAAGGCTTATTTCAAGAAGATTCCATAATACAAAATAGAAGCCTTGGTCCTGTTTTTAACCAAAATAAGGCTGACAATGACAAATGACTAGTTATCATTTTAATTTATTCTCTATGAAAACAGATTAACAAGATACTTCTATATTTAACATCTGCCTTATAAAGATCTGAAAGAAAACATGTCAACACAATTTACATCATAGAAATGAAATAAAACATAACTCTGATTTTACTACCAATGTTTATGTCCCTCAAGCTTCATTCTAAAGTTAGCAAACATCAAAGCATCTTACTTCAACATGGTATTGGGATATATCTGACACGCTGCTGACACTATCCCGTGCATAATTCTTCCTTTGTTCTGGAAAAGAAGTTGAAAAAGCCATTATTTACCCATGAGTGGGCTGATGTTCATATATCAGTGTCTCGTGGCCATCTCTAAAACTAGTCTATCTCATATATAAGTACAGTAGTACAGTAGTATAAGTCACCACTGTGTGGTGTATCTGAAAATACTCATCATTCACATTAAATGAAAAAGTCATGAGAAAGCTTACATTATATGCAAGAACAATTTGACCCAACGTAAGTGTTCTGAATCCCAAAGGTTAACAAGATTATTAATGTTGTAAGAAAAAGTTATTTTGTGTAAAGATTTTATTAATCAGGGACCTCTTCTTTGGCAAAAAGATAAAAACTGGCTTGTAAATTTCATCTTTTAATGCACTGAGAACAAAATGGAACTGCAGATACTGTCACAGATGCTGTATTATATGAGTTAGACTACATTATTAAAATAATAAACACCGCAAGGAACATGTTTCACCACATCCACACCATGGAGAGTGTTAAAGGAGAGTCAATCATACTCACTGCCATTAAACTTTAACAATTTTCACACATCTACAGAACACACAAATGTGATACTCAGAATTGTAGATATAAGCTGTTAGAAAAAATAAGAAAGTTAGGTAGAAAGTTTCTGCACCAACTATTGAAAAAGCAAAAAGCAACCTTTGTTTTTCTTTTGTAAAATGCTGCAAAACCAAAATAAAATATGTGAAGGCAATATTTTGTATTTGCTGCTTTCTAATCAAGCAACTTGATTATTTGTAAATTTGCAGTTTTTTCTAAAGCAGTATGCTATGGTGAAAAAGAGCTCTAAGTGGGAACCAGAAGAGTTTTGATTCTTACTTGGGCTCTGTCATTAAGTAGGAGATTGAACTTGGCAAAACTCTGGATCTCAGCACCCTTATTGTAAAATACAAGGGTTAAAGAAATAAGATCAAACTTCAAGACTCCTACAGTAGTAAAATTCTGTCTCTCTGTCTCTATCTCTTTCTCTCTCTGTCTCACACACACACCTTAGCTTTCCTAATAACCATTTTGTTTTTCCTAAATATAAACCTGTTTCTTTCAGGTAGTATAGAAACTTTTAGATTTTCCTAAAACAACACAAGTTGAAAAGTTCTGCTGAACATAAAAGCAGAGCAAGTACAAAAATATAAAGCACATATACAGACTAAGAATGTTAACACATAGAATTTTTTTAAACTTTGATACAAGTAATGACTTTTCATTTACATTTATCTTAATGGTTACATGAAAATATGCCTTATATCACTATGATATTATTCCAATATATTCTATTTTTGCTTTTGCAGCATTAAAGTTACTTAATAAAAACAGACACACTACAAAATTCAGTATCTGCTACCTTTCTTTTTCTGTTTGGATGATGATCTGAAGAAGTATGATCCATCTGGTCCTACCAAAACAATGTGACCAAAAAGAAACATCTGGTTTCACCTAAAATTTTCTATTCTGTTATGACAAAACATAAACCTTAATTTACATATTTTAAAAAGTGAACAACCATAATTTTTCTGATTATTAGCTGAGGATTAATCAATGTGAGATATTAACAAATGGATAATTTTTCTTGGGAAAACCATTATAACTTTTAAAATACAATGGATAACTCAGGGACATATCTGAGAAAAGCACTTTTAGAAATAATCAATATTTCAGAATCACTGATTCATCGTATTCTAACACAATTCTCCACGGCCAACTCAGAACATGAGGGTAGTTCTGTTTCCTCTGGTCTTATCTGAGGACACTGAAAGAAATGGCAGTGCTTGCCATGGTCTCCAATTTTGAAATGGCAACACCAGGATGTTCAAATGCTTTTCTGAGTCTTTCAGATAAGTGATTGGCAAACACAGTTGAAGGTCAAAAATATTATGTTTTGTAATTAAATATTCTCATTATGAAATAGTAATACTTTGTTCCCCCAAATTTCCTAACACGTAGTTTCTCAATCCCGCAGAAACGTACTTTACAAAAATAGAAAAACACCATTTGATAGTATTCATAAATAGCATGATGTTAACTGATTACTCTGCTTGCCTAAAAGATATGGTACCATTTCTAATTTTCCAAATCAAGGATCCATTTTAGGAATTCCTAAGCTCTTTCTCTCTCATGTTACACAATAAATAAGATGTATGTGTTACAAGAAATTACCTTTAAAAATCCTAAAAATGTATAAATGCCATAAGATGGATTTATAAATAAACTAGTGGTTTCAGTGATTTAAGTCAATGAATAAATAAAAGTGACTATTAACATTTTAATAGGAAATTTTGAAAGAAGGCTCCTAACAGGCAATTATAGTACATTTATTTTTTATGAAAATCACATGTATTCTCAAGTACAGCTGTAAATAGGAATTATGCTCCTAAGCCTGAAAAATCTCACCCAAAGCCTTAAAACAGTGTGAAAAGCCTAAATAAAGTCTCCATGATACTCAAGATAAAGACTCTCCTGACGTTCACTACTTTCTCTAACAATGGTTCTCAACCTTGGAGGCACATTAGAATGAACTTTAAAAAAAATCCTGTGCTCCCCACGCCCCCCAGGATTCTAATGTAATTGGCCCAGGATGCAATCTGGGCCCTGGGATTTGGAAAAGCTCTCCAGGCAATTCTAACATGCAGCCAAGGTTGGAAGCGACTGTCACAAAATCTGTGTAAGTGGCAACTCATCTACCACATCTTATCTCCTTAAGTTGAAATTTTTTTCTTTCCAAATTAAGAGCGTAAATCACGGTCAAATAGTCTCTCTCTCTGAATCAATTAGAGCCAGGAACAAATTTTACTTGGTTACAGTACCACTGATTGTGTTTCACTGTTTTTCCTAATAGCTTTTATCCCATGGACCACAATATACAAACCCAGAAAGATGGAAGAATTCAGTCACCAAAGACGAAAATCCTGTAACGCATCATTTTAGCACTCTTGAGTTGATACGCTGCTGCGAAAACTGATATTCTACTTCCGGATCAGGAACTTAAACTTAGGTTTCAATGAACTTTGGATGATTATGATATATCACAATAGGTTCATGAGTTGTACCAGATGTACCGCTCTGGGGGGCTGGTGACAGCGGAGGAGGCTAGGCTGTGTAGGCATACGGGAAATCTCTGTACCTTCTCCTCAGTTTTGCTGTGAACCTAAAACTGATCCCAACAAAGTCTTAATTTTAAAAAATTAGGTTTCATCTAACGCTTCAATGAGTACAATGACAACTATAACAATATGCAGGTCTCAGCATTTAAACTGAATCCTCGTTTGCCTATATTGCTGTTTATGCATAAGAGCAAGATTTGAAACAGCTAACATTCAGAAAATTGTTATTTTCTCTTTCTCTGAAAACAAAGTGCTGCTTCGAAAATAAGGACTTGATTATTAAAAAGAAAAAAATGTACCACAAAAGCAGCTGCTGAGTAGTCCTCTCCCTAAATAAAACAATGGGCTACAGTTCATATTACTTTACACTTATAAAACTTTCAACCACAGTAAAGGAGAATTCCTTTCTCACTAGTTCAGTGTATAATTTCCATAGAAGAGAAGTGGCTTAGTGGGAATCAGTAAGAAGCACTGAGTAAAAATTATAAGCTCTCATTATCTAGGCAACTATAATCACGGATTGACAAATCAGTATCTGAACAAGATAACTTTTTAAAATCAAGGTCATTTTTACAAAACTACATTATTTAAGAATTAATTGTATTGGCCAGTCCAACAAGTCGTTAAAATAGCTTATCCCCGAGGAGAAAAGAAGCTTTAAAACTTTCAGCTGAGGTGGAAAAATTGCCAAAGTGTCTTTCTGGGTCGCGTGCACTGACATACTCTACGAAGCAGAATTCTGACTCTACCATCGCCCCACCTCCTGACAGTACATAATCAAGGGCCTTTTACTTCTTAAGAATTTCAAAAAGTTTTTTCTTAGAATATTTATTTTTTCCAAGTAAATCACACTTTGTAAATAACGAGTATGGCGATAAGAGAAGTGGGCTTTAACCCTTCAGTGCCACCTGAATGTATAAGAGTTGGCCTGAGCTTCAGTTAGGACAAGTAAACAGAGAGCCTAGTTCCAAACCAAGATCAGGAGACACAGAGAAACAGAAAGAAAAACAAAGATAAGTACAAGAAGAACAATACGTGAGGTAGATATCTAGTAAGAAAAGTGGTATATTCAGGAATACTGCTCTGAGAAAGTTGAGTCAAGCACTATGTAAAAAGACAGGAACGTTTACAGTCAAGTCAATTATACAGAATGAACTGTATAGTTTATAGATTACTTATGCTCACTTCTTACCAGTACCTCCCTGAGAAGACCAAAGAAAATCAGGAAAAAAACAAATATATTTTCCTACTTGCTAATATCACAAAAACGTTCAAACTTAAGGTAAAATGAAACTCGAGAGAGTGCCTGTCTGTCACGTTTATCTTTCACTACCTGGTCTCCCAACAATACTATAAATGTTGGTCATGACAATAAAGTATTACTAAATGATAATTCTGTGAAACTTACATTTTTCTGGAGACAGGATGACTTTAGACAGCTGATTATTTAAGGTAAATGGTCATATTCCAAATCCAGCAATATCTAATTTAAAGGAAAGTTATTTTTCTAGGAAGTTCAGCTGTTCAGCACACAGCAGAGAATCCACACTTAAATAAAATAAGCCCTCTGAGTGGCAGACAGAGACGTCACAATGTTTAATATTCAAATTTGCACATTTTAATGCATAAGGGGGAGGTCTCTCAATTCCCCACTCAGAACCCATGTACACTACTCACAAGATTTCCTATTAGTTTCTCAGCCCACACATATCAGAAGCAATGCTAGAAGCAGGCATGTTACCAACAGGGAAAAGTTCATATGGGGTTATTAAAGCTGCTTGGGACCCAGACACATGGGAAAAACAGCCTCAAGTACTCCAAAGGGAAAAGATTCTGAATGATCTGGTGTAAAGGTAAGGAATGCAGCCTCTGAGCACATGGCAGTACACAAGCTCGTGTGCACACCACTGACCCTCTGAGTCATGGACAAGAGGTTACACGAGCCACACCCCAACAGAAGGGAATGTTTTAATACTTTTTACAAGCATGTTCCTTAAAAGCAATTTTAAAGCTTAAAGACACTGACAAGCAGGTTAGCCAGAAAAAAATGTATAACATTTTCAATTCCCTGATTAACAGCAGACAAATGAAATGTTACTGTCATGAGATAAGAAAAGAAAGAAACCGTAGAAGAGAGAAATTAATACGTATTTCCTATTTATGTCGTCAGGGACTTTAGTGACGCAGAGCCTCTGACATGCTGGCTTTGACATTTCTTGTACAATAATAAAGAAAGGACAGTATAAGGTTATTAAAACTGCAGCACATTTTAACCATTTTCCTTGAATAAACTAACACATATCTAAAAGTAGCTAACGTATTGTCATAATCGTGTAGTTTGCATTTACAGGATTTATAAAAAAAAATTTCTAGTGATATCTGGAATGTAAGCTTAAAAACATATGATGAAAATTACCCCTTGGTCCTGTCAAAGTATCACTGTGATTAGATGTATAACATCATTTGGAGGTGACAGCAAAATATTAAATTTGAGAGCCTTGATGAATCTGAGGGCCCAGGACAAAAAGTGACTCTCCTATGCCCTTCCTCACTGCCATGAGAGGCTCATTACTTCTATTTTTTCCTATAAACTTACCACAATATTATTATCGTTTCTATTTTGTAGTTGAGGAAACTGGGACCAATAGGTTAAACCATTTGCTCAAAATGGCAGCCCTTTGGTAGAAAGTGTCATGATTCAGCCACAGATCGTTTGGCCTCCCAAACCCACGCCTCTCCGAGAGTCATCCTGAAGCAATGTGCATGGCGCATTATGGGGTCAGACTGAAAAGTGTGCTCATAAAAAAGACCAAGTTGCATGAAACTCCTGATACAGTGACTAGCCTGTGGTCGGTGTATAAAAAAACAGTGGTCATTACCGTGAAACTCATGTTTCAGTGCACTAAGTAATACCTTCATATCCCGGAGAAGTCCATGTACCAGTCATGAAAACAAATGAATTCTTGAAGGATTTATTCAACTGGTTTAATCATTGTGAAAGGAGAAATCTTCAAGAAAATGCATACACTGTGACACAGTAAATGACATTACAAATCTCTCCTTTACCAAGTTTCTAGTTACAAAAAACTACGCAGATTGGGAGGCTAAACACTCCCAATGTTAACTAAATATAGTTAAAACTTCAAATAGAATTTGTTCATTGCAAAGGTTTGTTCAAAACCTGGACGTGTTTCTCCACTGTCATTCATGCATCTGACCATTCATTCCATAGGCGTTTATTGGGAGCCTGTCGGAGAGAAGGCATACTGTGTGTGTGTGTTTGTGGACAGCAAGCTGGGAGGGAGAGGTGAGTATTAGCTACAAGGAGGAATGAAACATTACCTGCAACTTCAAGGGACTTAAAACCCTCTGACTTGTAAGCCTAATACACTGCTGAGTGTTCTTTCGTCCGTATAAATGTCTCTTGCATTTGCCCCTTTCCATCCCTCTATTTATGTCCCCTGTTTTACCAATATGCTGTTCATTGGCTTCACACTACACAAGATTGACTGTTATATTTTCTTGCCATCAAGATTTTTAAAGTTTTGTGACTTTGACAAATTACCTCACCTTAAAAAGGAGCCTCAGCTTGCTTTATACGTAAAAGGGGAGAAATAAAAATTCACTGCTTAAAAGCTAAAGATTCAATCATTGGAGCTATGATTTTATGAAACTGCTCCCAACACAAAATAAACATTAACATTTGCAGGTGAGTACCACTTTTTATTCCTTATTCCTTTCTTAGCTTTCTGAAAATAGACTTTGGGATCTATGGTATTTGTGAGATGATTAATATTCTTTCTCCTTAACAAAAATCTTCAGGCTATTATTTAGATATCTCACTTACCTACATTATTTAGGTCTCTGATTCACCTACTTCCATCCATGCTCATCAAATCCATGCTCAACTGCTACCAGAGTGATCCAGGATGGATATGACCTATGATTCCCCCAGTTAAAACACTTCAGTGGCCATTCCTTGTAAACAATGTCCAAATGCCTTAGTGTGATTTTTCCCAATGTCGTCCATGTTTATTTTTCCCATCTTATTTCCCGGTGCACCACCTTGAGCCCTCCAGTTAACACTTAACTGTTTGCAACTCATTGATGCATTATATTCATTTTACAGTTATTTACTGAGCATAAGTTATACATTAGCCACTGTGCTAAGCTTAGGGAATCCTGAAGTAACCAAGGCAAATGTGACCCACCTTCAGAGAGCTTATAGTCTAGTTTAAAAGGGTTCATACAGCTGTTTACAGCAGCCCCACAAATGCCTGGAGAATTTCAGAGCTGAATCTCTCTATGAAATCCCTCCTGCCTACCTGCCCTGCCCACATAGAAGAGCTGACCCTGCCCACATCCTCCATCTGCACTCATACACATTGCCATCCAAGCTTATCCAGCACTTTATTATAACAATACATGCACGAGTCTACCTCACCAAGACAGTGCATAAGCAATGACCATCTCCTATTCATCTTTGAAATGAATCAAAGGACATGGAAACAGACACTGTGAAGATCATGGCCAAGCACACAGAAACACGTAATAACCTTCTGTCTAGAAATGAAAGACTGAAGGAATTGATTATCTTTGCAAAAACCAAAAAAAGTTTTTCCCTTTTCAGTTTCTTCAAATCGTTCTGTAGAGTGCAAGTCCCTTAGGGTCAAGGACCATATGTTACTGGCCCTGTGCTGGGCACATACTAATCACAAAATAAGTATTTGTTGAATATATACTCTAGATATACAGTTCATAATGACTAGGCCATGGTAAGAATGTCACAATGTCGTACTCTAGAGAACTGAAACCAACGCTAATCAGATTGACAAGGCCCCAAGAAAATGTACCTGTGTACGGTATAAAATCCATTTTATGATTGTATCATTTGAGTCCTCAAGTCTAGTCACTGGACATATAGGCAGAGAAAGAATCACAAAACCTTAGAATGAGTCATTCTTACCACAGCCAAGATACTGTAGCTCTAGGTGACGTAAAAAGAAACGAATTTCAAATTTAGAAAATGCTATTGGTTCCTATAGTAGATAATAACAATAATAGCAAATATATACAGTGTTTTTTGCTTGCCAGGCACTGTTCAAAGCATTTTACATGTACTAACTCATTAAATTCTCCTGTCAACCCTACAAGATATCTCCACTATACACACAAGCAAAATGAGGGACAGACAGGTAAAGTAATTTGCTCAGCTGATAACTGGATTTGCACCCAGGACGTCTGGCTCCAGTGTCTTTGCTCTTAACCACAATACTAGTCTCATTCTTTATGGTTACATAATAATAAAAGGCCATGCAGACCCTGTGAAAGCAAACGCCTTCCTAAACATATGTGGTATATTTCAGGAGTCCTTAACTTCTTTGTAGTACTGACTTCTATTTTATATTTGAAGTTTACAAAAAAACCCCAGTATTTATAAGTGAGACAATAGAGGGAGGACAATGGAAGTTAGAGAAGGATCTGAAAGAAATTATATAAGGGCTGTTGGTCATACTGTAATACTACCTAAACAAACATATCATACATAATTAGATGGGAAAATCCACCTAAGGTACTGGTACCGTGCAAAAAGACTCCTTAGAAAGTACTGAATACATTTCATCTGTACAGCCAGCAGAGATTAACGGTGTTGGTAGCTTCTGTAAAAATTATTTTTAAAATAATCCTTATCTATCAATCGCTACTTCATTCCCAATAATATAAACAAGGCATGGGTTCAAGCTACGGCTTTGAACAAGTCATTCATAAAAAGTAAGTAGTTAGAAATAGAATTATACCCCATTAAATACACAAACATACCATAGAGAGCCTTTGCACTTGTTCTTGAACTGTGTTCTCTGTCCATGGAAAAGGTGGGTGGTGATCCGTAGCCACTGCAAAAAAAAAAAAAAAAAGGTCATCGTGCTGAGTTAAAGTCCAAAGTAAGCAATAAAATGTCAAAACTACAAATAAAAATTCCAGTGGACCACAATCACCATGTGTTTTTAAAGAACATATAGAGTTTATACAACCGGCTCTGTAAAATAGAGCCAGATACTGATCCAGTCAAGAAATAGGCTATTGGATCCTGACCCACCGTGGATGGAGGCTGGTACAAACGGCAACCTCTCAGGCATCTAGTCAGAACCGCAGCCAGGGGGATTCAACAAGGTTGAAGCTGCCTTAGAAAAATTTAAGTCTGCCATACTGAATTGAGCTGCGAGCAGTGACCCAACCATAAAAAGTTCTCAGTCATTTAGACTGTAACGAAACAGACACTGCTTTCACAAATACTTAAAATGCAGTTAATGAAAATAACACGGTATCATTAAATTTGACCAGCTTTACCTGGTACTTCTAGCTTACTGTTGCTGTTATGTGAAGCAAACATATTATTTGAATTTTTAAAATGTATTCAGTAAACATTTACTAAGCCCTAAAATCTAGAAGAATGAGGGGTGAGGCGGGGCGGGGGGGAGGGTACTGTTAATAAAACAAGTAAAAAAAAAGTTAAGAAAAGATAAATAAATAAATTAAAAATAAAATAAAACAAGTAAAATGGTTACAACAGAATGTGACATCTGGGTTAAACTAATAGATATAACATCAAATAAGGACTAAATTTTTATAAGGATGCCCAAGAAGGCTTCACTGGCATTTAAGCAGAATCTAAAAGAATGGAAAGCAGTTCTAGAGGCAGGCGGAGAATTAAGTGAGGAAAAAGCATGTAGATCTGGCTCAAGAACTAGCATGACGCCCGAGGGGAAAAGCATCTAGTGGGATTGGAAGAGATGCATGACTCGAGAAGTAGGGAAGGCAAATAGAGGCTTAAGGACTAAATTTCTATTCTCTAGATGGAGTAAATATCTTTATACTGGGAAGTAACATGATCCAAACAACTTTTTAAGAAAGATAATCCAGGAATTAATGGCAAGGTAACCAGATGGAAAGGTGCTGCAAAAATTCAGGTAGGAGATAAAGGCCACAAATAAAGTTAGAAAAGAAAGAATAGTATGGGATAGAATCAAGAGTTCCTTAATAGAAGAAATTATAATAAATTCATGATTAAATGGATATTTGTTATAAGAAAAAGAAAAAAATTGAGGGTGTGGCAAAACTTTCTGGCTTGAATAAATTGATGGACAAGATGAAGATAGTACTTGACATGCTCCCCTGGTGTCTCTTACCGACCAACACCAAAGGGATTTGCAATCATCTTTGTAAGAGAAAGGTGAAGCAATGTGAACAACCTGGTTCTGAAAAATGTGAATAACGTGGTTGTGAAAAATAATGAACTCTATACCATGATGGCCAATACAAAATAACAACAATATTAACCACAATATATAAGGCAATGGCCACTTAAGTCAGGGCGGTGATTTCAAATTATATCTAAAGCCATAGGGACTTGTCTCTTTTTGTTTTACACAATGGTAAATATCTTGAGAGACTGGACTAGATGACATTTAACTTTCCTCAAATGCAAATATTTTATGAATAACAAAAAAAGAATGCTCCAGGGGGCTTCCCTGGTGGCGCAGTGCCTGAGAATCTGCCTACCAATGCAGGGGACACGGGTTCGAGCCCTGGTCTGGGAAGATCCCACACGCCGCGGAGCAACTGGGCCCGGTGAGCCACAATTACTGAGCCTGCACGTCTGGAGCCTGTGCTCCGCAACAAGAGAGGCTGCGACAGTGAGAGGCCCGCGCACCGCAATGAAGAGTGGCCCCCACTCGAGGCAACTAGAGAAAGCGCTCACACAGAAACGAAGACCCAACACAGCCATAAATTAATTAATTAATTAATTAAAAAAAAAAAGAATGCTCCAGAGAAAGTGAAAGCTATGAAGTAGAGTATGTATGCAACTATGGAAAGCAATAATACATAAAATACCAGAACCAAATGTCTTCTATTAGATCACTATCATTGGGGTTGATATTACTTAACCATCTTTTTCTTAAGAGACACAGTAAACTTTTAACAATAACGTATCTTAGTGTTAGAAAGAAATTATATATTGAGGAATGAACTACATAAAGAAATGAAAGAGATCTTTTCATTGAAAATACAAAACAATTAAAACCACCAAATCAAATTTAAAAAACCAAGAGATTAAATATAAAATTTCCAACTTACTTCATTTGAGATGGATACATTCCAAAACCACTGGGATGATTAGAAATATGACCATTCATTATGACTTTAATGTTCTGAAAAAAGAAAGGTACATAGATTGAAGGCATTAAAAAGGTTGAGACATCTCAGTTTTAAAGTTTTTCATTCAACAAACTATGTGTCACTTCCAGGATGATGCTAGAAATATAAAGATCTCCACCCTCAAAGAGCTCAGGCTCCAGAAGTACAGATGGACATATAAGCAAAGATTAAATTGGCATTTAACATTAATATACTAAAATTGTAAGCAAATATAAAAAAGAAACATTTTAAATATAATTCTGAACCCTCTAACTACAAAAACATAATCCTATATTCCCCTCAACCTCATCATTGGCAGTTTTATGAAATGTTACTTTGTTTAATGTTTCATTATGAAAGTAATATAAGCTCATAAAATTAAAAAACTTGAGAAATATGGAAAAGCACAAAATACAAAAAAGTACAGAGGGGAAAAATATCACCCGGAGCCCTATCATTTAAAGATAACCATCAGAGGTTCCTTAAAGAACTAAAAATGGAACCACCATACGACTCAGCAATCCCACTACCGGGCATATACCCTGAGAAAACCGTAATTCAAAAAGAGTCATGTACCACAATGTTCATTGCAGCTCTATTTACAATAGCCAGGACATGGAAGCAACCTAAGTGTCCATCGACAGATGAATGGATAAAGAAGATGTGGCACATATATACAATGGAATATTACTCAGCCATAAAAAGAAACGAAATTGAGTTATTTGTAGTGAGGTGGATGGACCTAGAGTCTGTTATATAGAGTGAAGTCAGAAAGAGAAGAACAAATACCGTATGCTAACACATATATACGCAATCTGAAAAAAAAAAAGGTCTGAAGAACCTAGGGGCAGGACAGGAATAAAGACGCAGACGTAGAGAATGGACTTGAGGACATGGGGAGGGGGAAGGCTAAGCTGGGTGAAGTGAGAGAGCGGCATGGACATATATACACTACCAAATGTAAAACAGATAGCTAGTGGGAAGCAGCCACATAGCACAGGGAGATCAGCTTGGTGCTTTGTGACCACCTAGAGGGGTGGGATAGGGAGGGTGGGAGGGAGACACAAGAGGGAGGGGATATGGGGATATATGTAAATGTATAGCTGATTTACTATGTTATAAAGCAGAAACTAACAAACCATTGTAAAGCAGTTATACTCCAATAAAGATGTTAAAATAAATAAATAAATAAAAATAACCATTTAACAGTCCTGTCAATTTCCTCCAGTCTTTTTTCCTGTATCTAGTTTTCCTTCCTTCCTTCCTTCCTTCCTTCCTTCCTTCCTCCATCCCTCCCTCCCTTCCTTCCATTTTCTTATTTCCTTCTTTCAAAGTACATATGACAACATCCTATATATACACTTGGATACACCTTTTTTTTCAAGACGGTATTCATTTACACAACTTTTACTTTTCACAAGAAAACTTTTTAAATTAACACCATAAATTTATCTTCAGAAACCATTTTTAATCTGTTTCACAAATTAAACAAATTTCCTTCAAACAAGATAAATGCAAATAAGTAAAACTTCCTTACTGCCAAATCCAACGGCCTTTTTTTTTCTCCTCGACAGTACAGCTACACCTGAATTACTTCTATTCACCCCTGAACATGTGGCCCTTCCTGCTTTCTGTGGCACTAAACTATTTTGGATCTTGTCTTACTTTTCTGACTTCTGTATACATTACATTACTATGTCTTTTCAATAACTGAGAGGCAGGTAGGACATAGCCCAGCTTTATCATAAGACAAAGGCAAAGAGTAGAAATATTAACAACTACTGTGTGAGTTAACTGTCAGGTACTATGATGGATCCTGGCACTACCAAGGTGGTCAAAAGAGACATAGTCCTAGCTTTGGGCCAATAGTCTAGTGGGAAAAACAACATTTAGTGAATAAATATAAAATTTTAAATTGTTGTTACTATCACAAAGGGAAAATTCAGGGTCACTTGGGGGGGGGTATATAATATGGGAACTTAATTCAGATTGGGAGGGCACAGAAAGCCTGCATAAAGAACATTCAAGACCTAGTAACTTCCAGTTAATGCTTTCTCATTCTTCACATTTCAATTCAATCACCGTGTCCTCAGGGAAGCATTTACTGACCTCTGTGAATAGATAAAAGCCCACCACTATCAGATACTCTCAGCACAATACACAATTTCTCAAAGTATTTACCACAGTTGTAATTTCTCATTTGTTTAAATTAATTCCTGATTCTTCACTAGACTTTAAGCTCCATAAGGGCAGAGCTGCTTTGATGACTGCTGTTTCTTAAGCAGTAAGAATAGTACAAAATATTTAATATTTGAATTAAATATTAATTCAAATAAAGAAAGAAGGAAGGAGAGTCCATGTCCTACTCTTCAAAGAGTTTACTGTATTCTTAAGGAGACAAAACCAATCCATATGAAACACACAGTAAATAAGTCCCAATGTATGTGGCTCTATTTTAAACCTACTAGAGGTTCTGAGGTAGGAAATGCAAGGCAACTGCCACAATATTTTGAAGGGCTGGGACTTGACCTAGTTCTTAAAGAATGGATAGGATTTATAAAGGTCCTCAAAACACTCAAGTTTTTTTTTTTTTAATTTATTAGTACTTTTTAATTTTATTTATTTTTGGCTGTGTTGGGTCTTCGTTGCTGCGTGCGGGTATTCTCTAGTTGTGGTGAGCGGGGGTTACTCTTCGTTGCAGCACGTGGGCTTCTCACTGCAGTGGCTTCTCTTGTTGCGGAGCACGGGCTCTAGGAGTGCGGACTTCAGTAGCTGTGGCATGCAGGCTTCAGTAGTTGTGGCACAGGCTTAGCGTCTCCATGGCATGTGGGATCTTCCCGGACCAGGGCTCGAACCCATGTCCCCTGCATCGGCAGGCAGATTCTTAACCACTGCACCACCAGGGAAACCCAAAACGCTCATTTAATTCAACCTTTCCTGAAGTCTTGTCCATATTTATTCACAGCTTAGAAGCAAATTTCCAAATTAAGGAACAAAGAAATATTGACCTCTAACCAAGTATTGCATCCATAAAATTACATTACATTTGTACTATATTATCATTTGTTTTTATTATTGTTGTTTATTTTCCTTCAATTTATACTTAGATACAATCAGTATACAGAGGTAAACCAATTCTCCGGAGAAAAATAAACCCCTGATTTGTAGTACTTCCTGATTTCCTTGGTATAAGTATTCCCACCATGGCCCATTTCAAGCTAGCATTGGTTTAACAGCAGCTTACAAAATCCTAAATATTTCACAATTGGCTCTCACAAGTCTACAGAATCAAGTGAGAGCACATCACTGTTACATTCTGGAATTTGGGCCAGGACACAGGCCTGGGATAACATTATGGATCTAGAGCTAAAGGTTAGGACAGAGGCTTTCACAGACGCCTGGAACTTTTAACACCATTTCTGGCACTAGCTAGCCGAAAGGAAGTCAATTAAGCCTGTGTCTCAATTTTCTCATCAGTAAAATACAGATAATTCTTGGTCTTTCTAGCTCACAGGGCCAGTGAAAGATCAAATGAGATAGATGTACAAGTTTCTTCTAAAGTTAAAAAAAAAAAAAAAGAAGTATTCTTTTAAAACAAGCTGGTTCATTCAGCACATAAATTAAACCCCCAGGGTTTGCAGTCGTTTTGATCTAGTTTGCATTTTAAACCCACAGCAGGTGGTTTTAGTGAAAAGAGATAGCCATAACCGTCTCATCTTTTTCATGTTTAATTCTTCATGACAGTCAAATAAATTCGGGGTTTGTTTTGCTTTAAAATAGTGATCTGTCAGAATAAGAGAATAGAATAAACGGGAATAGAAAATGTTGATTTGCTAAACTGAATTTTAAATATAGAAACTTTTCTCTTTGGCAACCATAGTGTCATTTGTCAGAGATGCTCAGGTAGCAATATAGAAGGTTTCAGATATTTAAACACAGCAACGCAGGGCACACCTTGCAAAGGAAACAATTACAAATGTTTTCTCCCCTTTAGGCTTTTAAGAGACATATCCAATTTATACCTATATGGACTATATGTATATATAATATAGAAGAACCATCAGTCTTACTGAGAAATCAGCTGCTTTTATTTTTATTAACTCTTAAAACAACTTAAAAACTGAGACAAAGTTTTTCTTCATTACGTTTTTTTTTTTTTTTTTTTTTTTTTTTTTGCGGTACGCGGGCCTCTCACTGTTGTGGCCTCTCCCGTTGCGGAGCACAGGCTCTGGATGCGCAGGCTCAGCGGCCATGGCTCACGGGCCCAGCCGCTCTGCGGCATGTGGGATCCTCCCGAACCGGGGCACAAACCCGTGTCCCCTGCATCGGCAGGCAGACTCTCAACCACTGCGCCACCAGGGAAGCCCTCTTCATTACTTTTAAGGACTCACAAATTCAGTTAACTCTACTATATTAACTACTTAATTCCAAAAACGTGTACACTAAAATCTTCATAATAGCTTCCAACAAATCTGAAATAAGAATATCAGTTTCCTTATGAAAACATTTCTTGTAAGTCATAGTTACTATAATTTTCTCCTTATTTTCTCCAGCAAATAAAGTGGTAAATTTAAGATCTCAGTTCAACATACCCAAAATGTTGAACACTGAAATTTTCAAAGGAAAATAAATAGAATGTATGAAAATCATGGTAAGCAGAAACAAATGAGGCTATATTAAGGCTAAACCAGCAAGTTAAAATTGTATTGGAAAGTTTAAGATCCCAAATATAAATAAATAAATAACAATTTATATTTCCGTTTCTTTTCTTCACTCTTGCTTGCATATGGTATCAATTTTCAAATTGATGAATGAGTTTGCAGTCATCACGCAGTGTTAGAATCCCGTCTACCCAATCTAGCTACCACACAATGACTTGTGCTCTCAGAAAAATGTCACAGACACCTTTTTGTTTATTTAAGTTTTTGTTAGTCTGTTTGAGTGTACCTATCTTGAAGTATCTGTATTTCAGTTTCAGTTTAAGTCACATCTCTGGGTCTAAGTTATAACCAAGATAGGGGTGAGGAGATTGATTACCATCATTATTTAGGGTTTTAACTAAAAGACCGTTGAAATGTAATTTCTACCAATGCTTTGTGACATTGTCTACTAGTGATTGCGCTTAATTTACTAAAAGACAAAAAAATGTGCTTTAAACCTGCTAAATCATCACATATTCTGTCTCCTTCTGTGTCTTCTAGGAGTAATTTTCAATACATCTTACCAGTACTGTTGTCTGTAGAGATGTCACCTTCTCTATTTCTCTGTGTCATTTGGTCTAATATTTAGTAATAAAGAATTTGTGTGTGTGAATAAATTTAGGAAACTAATAACAGTAAACTGTTATGATAACAGTAATAATAATGATGATGACAATAGTAGCTAACACTTGTGAAGGTGTCACAATAATTTCTAGGCCATATGGAAGCACAATATTTTCTCAAGGCCAATATCGATGTAGAAAGAGTAATTCTTTGCCTTAAAGGCACAATACCTTGTAATCACTTAAAATAATTAACTTGACTCCTCTTTTTTTATAATTCCGAGAAAAATGTTTCACTGTTTATAGGTAAGATCATAATTTGGGGGAAAATATATGTTCAATTCAGAATGTTATTGGTTTAACAATTAGATGAAGAAAAATATTTGTTACTAAAATTTAATAAGCAGAAGAAGAACTACAATCCTGCAATCTGTGGAACAAAAACCACATTCACGGAAAGATAGACAAGATGAAAAGGCAGAGGGTTATGTACCAGATGAAGAAAAAACATAAAACCCTGGAAAAACAACTAAATGAAGTGGAGATAGGCAACCTTCCAGAAAAGGAATTCAGAATAATGATAGTGAAGATAATCCAGGACCTCGGAAAAAGAATGGAGGCAAAGATCGAGAAGATGCAAGAAATGTTTAACATAGACCTAGAAGAATTAAAGAACAAACAGAGATGAACAATACAATAACTAAAATGAAAACTACACTAGAAGGAATCAATAGCAGAATAACTGAGGCAGAAGAACGGAAAAGTGACCTGGAAGACAGAATGGTGGAATTCACTACTGTGGAACAAAATAAAGAAAAAAGAATGAAAAGAAATGAAGACAGCCTAAGAGACCTCTGGAATAACATTAAACACAACAACATTCACATTATAGAGGTCCCAGAAGGAGAAGAGAGAGAAAGGACCACAGAAAATATTTGAAGAGATTATGTCGAAAACTTCCCTAACATGGGAAAGGAAATAGCCACCCAAGTCCAGGAAGCGCAGCGAGTCCCATACAGGATAAACCCAGGGAGCAACACGCCGAGACACATAGTAAGCAAATTGGCAAAAATTAAAGACAAAGAAAAATTATTGAAAGCAGCAAGGGAAAAATGACAAATAACATACAAGGGAACTCCCAGAAGGTTAACAGCTGATTTCTCAGCAGAAACTCTACAAGCCAGAAGGCAGTGGCATGATATACTTAAAGTGATGAAAGGGAAGAACCTACAACCAAGATTACTCTACCCAGCAAGGATCTCATTCAGATTCAATGGAGAAATCAAAAGCTTTACACACAAGCAAAAGCTAAGAGAATTCAGCACCACCAAATCATCTCTACAACAAACGCTAAAGGAACTTCTCTAAGTGGGAAACACAAGAGAAGAAAAGGACCTACAAAAACAAACCGAAAACAATTAAGAAAATGGTCATAGGAACATCGTATCGATAATTACCTTAAATGTGAATGGATTAAATGCTCCAACCAAAAGACACAGGCTCGCTGAATGGATACAAAAACAAGACCCATATATATGCTGTCTACAAGAGACCCACTTCAGACCTAGGGAAACATACAGATGGAAAGTGAGGGGATGGAAAAAGATACTCCATGCAAATGGAAATCAAAAGAAAGCTGGAGTAGCAATACTCATATCAGATAAAATGGACTTTAAAATAAAGAATGTTACAAAAGACAAGGAAGGACACTACATAATGATAAAGGGATCAAGCCAAGAAAATATAACAATTATAAATATATATGCACCCAACATAGGAGCACCTCAATACATAAGGTAAAGCCACCAGCTATAAAAGAGGAAATCGACAGTAACACAATAATAGTGGGGGACTTCATCACCTCACTTACGCTAACGGACAGATCATCCAAAATGAAAATAAATAAGGAAACACAAGCTTTAAATGACACAACAGACCAGATAGATTTAATTGATATTCATAGGACATTCCATCCCCAAACAGCAGACTACACTTTCTTCTCAAGTGCGCACGGAACATTCTCCAGGATAGATCACATCTTGGGTCACAAATCAAGCCTCAGTAAATTTAAGATAACTGAAATCATATCAAGCATCTTTTCTGACCACAACACTATGAGATTAGAAATGAATTACAGGGAAAAAAAGCGTAAAAAACACAAACACATGGAGACTAAACAATACGTTACTAAGCAACCAAGAGATCACTGAAGAAATCAAAGAGGAAATCAAAAAATACCTAGAGACAAATGACAATGAAAACACGATGATCCAAAACCTATGCGATGCAGCAAAAGCAGTTCTAAGATGGACTTTTATAGCTATACAAGCCTACCACAAGAAACAAGAAAAATCTCAAAAAAACAATCTAACCTTACACCTAAAGGAACTAGAGAAAGAAGAACAAACAAAACCCAAAGCTAGCAGATGGAAAGAAATCATAAAGATCAGAGCAGAAATAAATGAAATACAAACAAAGAAAACTATAGCAAAGATGAATAAAACTAAAAGCTGGTTCTTTGAGAAGAAGAAACAAAATTGATAAACCATTAGCCAGACTCATCAAGAAAGAGAGAGGACTCAAATCAATAAAATTAGAAATGAAAAAGAAGTTACAACAGACACCAAAGAAATACAAAGCATCCTAAGAGACTACTACAAGCAACTCTATGCCAATAAAATGGACAACCTGGAAGAAATGGACAAATTCTTAGAAAGGTATAACCTTCCAAGACTGAACAAGGAAGAAACAGAAAATCTGAACAGACCAATCACAAGTAATGAAATTGAAACTGTGATTAAAAATTTTCCAACAAACAAAAGTTCAGGACCAGATGGCTTCACAGGCGAATTCTAACAAACATTTAGAGAAGAGCTAACACCCATCCTTCTCAAACTCTTCCAAAAAATTGCAGAGGAAGGAACACTCCCAAACTCATTCTGTGAGGCCACCATCACCCTGATACCAAAACCAGACAAAGATACTACAAAAAAAGAAAATTACAGACCAATATCACTGATGAATATAGATGCAAAAATCCTCAACAAAATGCTAGCAAACAGAATCCAACAACACATTAAAAGTATCATACATCATGATCATGTGGGATTTATCCCAGGGATGCAAGGATTCTTCAATATATGCAAATCAATCAATGTGATACACCATATTAACAAATTGAAGAATAAAAACCATATGATCATATCAATAGATGCAGGAAAAGCTTTTGATAAAATTCAACACCCATTTATGATGAAAACTCTACAGAAAGTGGGCATAGAGGGAACCTACCTCAACATAATAAAGGCCATATACGACAAACCCACAGCAAACATCATTCTCAATGGTGAAAAACTGAAAGCATTGCCTCTAAGATCAGGAACAAGACAAGGATGTCCACTCTCACCACTATTATTCAACATAGTTTTGGAAGTCCTAGCCACGGCAATCAGAGAAGAAAAAGAAATAAAAGGAATACAAATTGGAAAAAAAGAAGTAAAACTGTCACTGTTTGCAGATGACATGATACTATACATAGAGAATCCTAAAAATGCCACCAGAAAACTACTCGAGCTAATCAGTGAATTTGGTAAAGTAGCAGGATACAAAATTAATGCACAGAAATCTCTTGCATTCCTATAAACTAATGATGAAAAAACTGAAAGAGAAACTAAGGAAACACTCCCATTTACCACTGCAAGAAAAAGAACAAAATACCTAGGAATAAACCTACCTACGGAGACAAAAGACCTGTATGCAGAAAACTGTAAGACACTGGTGAAAGAAATTAAAGATGACACCAACAGATGTCATGGAGAGATATACCATGTTCTTGGATTGGAAGAATCAATATTGTGAAAATGACTATACTACCCAAAGCAATCTACAGATTCAATGCAATCCCTATCAAATTACCAGTGGCATTTTTTACGGAACCAGAACAAAAAAATCTTAAAATTTGTATGGAGACACAAAAGACCCTGAATAGCCAAAGCAATCTTGAGGGAAAAAAACGGAGTGGGAGGAATCAGACTCCCTGACTTCAGACGACACTACAAAGCTACAGTACTAAAGACAATATGGTACTGGCACAAAAACAGAAACATAGATCAATGGAACAAGATAGAAAGCCCAGAGATAACCCCAGGCACCTATGGTCAACTAATCTATGACAAAGGAGGCAAGGATATACAATGGAGAAAAGACAGTCTCTTCAATAAGAGGTGCTGGGAAAACTGGACAGCTACATGTAAAAGAATGAAATTAGAACACTCCCTAACACCATACACAAAAATAAACTCAAAATGGATTTGAGACCTAAATGTTAGACCAGACACTATAAAACTCTTAGAGGAAAGCATAGGAAGAACACTCTTTGACATAAACCACAGCAAGACCTTTTTTGATCCACCTCCTAGAGTAATGGAAAAATAAACAAATGGAACCTAATGAAACTTCAAAGCTTTTGCATAGCAAAGGAAACCATAAACAAGATGAAAAGATGACCCTCAGAATGGGAGAAAATATTTGCAAATGAATCAGCGGACAAAGGATTAATCTCCAAAATATATAAACAGCTGATGCAGCTCAATATTAAAAAAAAAAACCAACCCAATCCAAAAATGGGCAGAAGACCTAAGTAGACACTTCTCCAAAGAAGACATACAGATGGCCAAGAAGCACATGAAAAGCTGCTCAACATCACTAATTATTAGAGAAATGCAAATCAAAACTACAATGAGGTATCACCCCACACCAGTTAGAATGGGCAACATCAGAAAATCTACAAACAACAAATGCTGGAGATGGTGTGGAGAAAAGGGAAACCTCTTGCACTGTTGGTGGGAATGTAAATTGATGCAGCCACTATGGAGAACAGTATGGAGGTTCCTTAAAAAACTAAAAATAGAATTATCATATGATCCAGAAATCCCACTACTGGGCATATACCCAGAGAAAACCATAATTGAAAAAGACACATGCACCCCAATGTTCATTGCAGCACTATTTATAACAGCCAGATCATGGAAGCAAGCTAAATGCCCATCGACAGACGAATGGATAAAGAAGTTGCGGTACATATACACAATGGAATATTACTCAGCCATAAAAAGGAATGAAACTGGGTTATTTGTTGAGACGTGGATGGATCTAGAGACTGTCATACAGAGTGAAGTAAGTCAGAAAGATAAAAACAAATATCGTATGTTAATGCATGTATGTGGAACCTAGAAAAATGGTACAGATGAACCGGTTCGCAGGGCAGAAGTTGAGACACATATGTAGAGAAAAAACATATGGACACCAAGGGGGGGTAAGGCGCAGGGGGGTGGGGATGGTGGTGTGATTAATTGGGTGATTGGAATTGACATGTATACAATGATGTGTATAAAATTGATGACTAATATGAACCTGCTGTATAAAAAAATAAAATAAAATTCAAAAATTAAAAAAAAAACAACTAATACTAAACGTTCTTTGGGTTATTTGCATGGAAAGATGTTAATATAAATGTTTCAGACATTACATGAAATTCCTAAAAATCTTATATGTTCTGGTATAATGTTATAAGTCATAATTCTAGTTATTATTTTAAAATATATATCTCAGAAATAACTAAATTTCCTTCTCAATTGCATTATCATGAACTTTCATCAAATCTTTAACTGTGGTCATTTTTAAGTCTTTTGTCATTTACAGACAGTTCTGGGTGTACTCTGATGCTTTTGCAAAAATATTCCTATAAAAGGTTTCGTCTTCAAGGAATTCATGGAAAAGACTGACAAGTACAGGTCTCTGGTAACTGACTATACTGCTGAACTGAATGAATAAGCATTTTCAGAACTCTAATGGAAAACTGATGAACTCATAAAAGTGCTAACGAAAGATCAAGATGAAAAAAAATTAATTACATGGGACTCAGTGAACTGATGAGGATGACTATAATTTTTGTGACTTTCTGTTTGAAAAATAAAATAAAAAAATAAAAATTGAAGGTTTGCATGAAAAAAATTTAATGAACAACTAAAAAGAAACACTTTCGCCATAATTATATGTGTAATATTGTGATAGATTTGATAGGAAGGCCTAGTACAGAGAAGAATCATATATACCCTATTAGTACTATTTGAGTATTTCCCTCTAATTCTTGTTGCACTGATGACATCATCAGTGCATATACACTGCTTGGATATTAAACACAGGAAATGACTAATATCTCAGTTCAAAACATTGTTAAGGTCCTACTGTATAGCACAGAGAACTATACTCAATATTTGGAATAACCTATAAGGGAAAACAATCTGAAAAAAATATGTATAACTGAATCACTTTACTGTACACCTGAAACTAACACAACACTGTAAATCAACTGTACTTCAATTAAAAAAATTTTTTTTTAAATAAATTTATTTATTTATTTTTGGCTGTGTTAGGTCTGTCGCAGCCTCTCTTGTTGTGGAGCACAAGCTCCAGACGCGCAGGCTCAGTAGTTGTGGCTCACGGGCCTAGTTGCTCCGCGGCATGTGGGATCCTCCCAGACCAGGGCTCGAACCCGTGTCCCCTGCACTGGCAGGCAGACTCTCAGCCACTGCGCCACCAGGGAAGCCCCAATTTAAAAATTTTTAATAAAAATAAATAAATAAGGTCACATTCATAGGTACAGGGCAGTAGGATATGAACATATCTTTTGGAGGGACACAATTCAATCTGCAATAATGACCCTGTCAGTTTTCTGAGGAGTGCTGCATTTTGATATTCTGCAGGATGTCTCTCCGTCGGGGTTTAACTGATGTTTTTCTCATGATTAGAATGGGGTTACAGGTTTTGGAAAGGAAGACCACAGAGATATATGCCATTCTCATCACATCACGCCAAGACTACACGCTGTTAGCATGACTCTACATCGTTTATGCTGACCTTGGTCCTTGACTGAAGCAGCATTTGTCAGGTTTCCCCACTATAAAGTGACTTTCCTCACCACCACTCTACAGGCCTGTTGGGAAGGAGGTCATTATATGCACCCCACACTTAAGGGGTGGAGAGTTCTGCTCCACCTCCTTGAGGAAGGAGTATCTGCACAAATTATTTGGAATTCTTCTACATGGGAGATTGGTATATTCACCACCATTTATTTATTCTGTTTTTTTATATTGAAATGAAAAGATGGAGAAAGGAAAAAGAAGGGTTCAGATTCACCAAATAAAAACTCTTGATGATTCATTGCCTGCAAAACTCCTGTTTCAGTTGGTTCAGACAAGATCTGAGTTAGCTTTAGTTCTGTGCTGGGCATAGAATACTGCTAAAAAAGAAAGAAAGAAAGGAAGGAAGGAAGAGAGGGAAAGAAAGGGAAGAAAAGAAAGGAAGGAAGGAAGGAAGGAAGAAAGAAAGGAAAGAAAAGAAAGAAAAGAAAGAAAGAGAGGGAGAAAGAAAAGAGAGAAAGAAAGCAAGTGAAATCAGGGCATGAGAGAGATCCTAGCCCTTAACAAAAACCCTAGCTACCACCACCAAAAGATGATCAGAACTTTAAAAGGTAAACATTATCTAAGAAGTTCAAATCTTTCCAGAAGCAAAAATTGTTAGACATAGATTCTCAAGAAGAGGTAGGAGAATATTCACTATGGACATTTTCTCTCAGGGTAAAAATAAAACTATAACTTTTTCTGTCAATTCATTTCTCAATTGAGCAGAATTCAGAGAAGAACATTTTGGAAAAATAAGTCGAGAAGACCATCTCAGTAATTTTTACCCCACCCCCAGTAAGTTTCTTTCAAATCTCTACTTTTTGTAAATCAACCTTGAGGGTGAGTATTCTACGAACCTTGGTGGACGGTTTCCAAAATTAACCTTTGTGCCATTGACTAATGCAAAACAAAAGCCACTGAGGAATTAGGATCTCATACGACATATTTTTATTGCTAAACTTCCTTCTTCCCTAGTAGTGCCATATGCTACATTAGTACAGGTCAATGTATCTTACAAAGGCAAACAAAGCATTATCTGGGCCTGACGCAACCCAGCTGGGTGGAGAGATAGAAAAATATGTTCTAAAATTATCTTTAATGAAATCGAAACTCCTGAATTCAAATTTCATTATGATGTAATTAAATGGCCCCTAAAAATAGTAAATCAAAAACCTTACAGGTACAGTGAGAAGCGTTCTAACCCACGGATAAGATATAACATTTTAATATTTAACTACCCTGTTGCCACACGATTACCTTCCTCGGTATTACCTAGAGCAACGGATGTTAAACAATAAACTAAACGCGGCAGGTGATTCACTCTGAATTTTCAGTACAGCTCCTTAAGAGGACCAATGGTTTACAAACTGTACAACATCATTTTAGAAATGGTCACAACCCACAAAGTGGGAACTGTCACCTTTAAGCAACTGTTATGCTGAAAGCATCCCACTTTTCCAAAACATAAATACATCTCCCTAAGGTTATTAGAAATAAAAATGTTTAATTGTTAAACGATACAGGACTTTTTTTTTAAGAAATGCAATTCTGTACAAATGAAGGTTAAATCAAGCTTTCTGATGCATTACAATGTACATGTTTACATCACTCCCAAACTGCTTCTCCGATATTTTATAAAAAGATGCTACTTGTCATCTCAACTTCATCTCTCCCTGCCTGCCATACCACTCAAACATTGATTATTTTGATAAGAAGTCATAGAGGTCCCATATCTTATCAAAGACTATTCATTATTTCAATTTGTTTGATGTTTTAGCAAGATATGGTTTCACAGATCCAAACACCAGCATAATGGTTACACAGGGCCATGTATTTTGCTCTAATAGAATACCTTGTGTACTGCTTTAGGTATCAGAGTGTACCAAGTTCAATATACATAACTTTATAAGCCCATGGAAAGTTCATGACTAGGCAGATAAGGTAAAATTCTCAGATCGTTCTTAACTGCTTCTTATTCCTATTATTCAATACAGCTCAATATTTTGTTGACAAATATAAAAATGCACTCCTTTCAAAATACTGTTTTTCATTTATCTTCAGAAATAGAGGCAGTCCTAATACGCTGTTAGAAAGCGATGCAACCAGGAATAGTCCAAAAACAAAGCCAATTCCAGTAATCATCTACATTTGGCTGAATATGAAAAGAACTGATTGCCAGTAGATACTTTTACTAAAAAAACAAATCCCTGGCACCCCAACCAACTCACAGCAGACCTGTGACTAACAAAGACTTCCTTGAAAACTTGCCCATCTTACAAGGACATTTTAGGGAAAAGAAAGAAAGAAAAGGTGTATTTAGGAAATGAGCATATTACAGACAATGTAAGGACAGCACTGTATAAAGTTCAGGAGAAGCTAGAGTCGGGGTGGGTCTCCAGAACAAAATCTCCCTCAAAGGACTGAATCAAAGAAGGCAAGATAAAGACCTTTAGAAATGTATGTTTATAGTACAATGTGGCAAGTGGACAGGCAGAAGGCAAGGTGGGCACCTCCTGCTGGGAAGGGGAGGGCATTCAGTTCCTAAAAGCCTTCCTTCAGGTTTTGATGCATGAGCCAGGTAAGCCAGAAGAGAAAAGGGAAGAGTGAAGACAAGAAACAGCTTCATGCAGTTAGGAAACCACCAGCAATTCAGTTACTTAGAATAACTTAAGAAGTAGGAAGTAATGAGGATGAAGCTGGAGATAGAGTGAGAATGCACATCACAGAAGGCAACGTTACATTTATATCAAATTTGGTTAGACCAAAGTTTAGTGCATTGTGTCTGCGCAATTGCCATTCACAGTAGGCTAGGGTTAAATTTCCTTTTTTTTGGTACAACCTTTTCTCTTTATTAGAGTTAATAATTATTTTACCTTCGACCCTTAGTTCTCCTATGTACTTTTATTAATTTCATCCCTTTACTCTCCACCAGAAGTGTCTCCTTTGAGTACATTTAAACACCATCTATTCCATCATTTTTATCTTTCTGCGGGCATCTCTCTCTGATCTCTATATATTCCTGTCACAGTCGGAATCGATGACTCTCTAAGCCTCCTGCACAGCTTTTGTCGTGGTACCCAAATTCAACATCTTGTTCATTACCTTCATCTTTCTCCTATCTTAGATCCTTGTTTCCTGGATCCCGAGTCTCTCCCTTTCCTATTTTTACTTTCTTATCTTGGAAAAGCACATACTTCTGGAGCTTCCTGACAAAGAGTATGATGAGAAAAATAATTTCTGAAGTTTTATATAATTGAAGACATGTTTATAGTACTTTCGTAGATGATCAATAGTTTGTCTTGGTTTCAAATTCCATAATGGAAATTATTTTTGTAATCTTGAAGGCATTGTTCTTGTCTTCAGTGTTTTTCCTGAAATGTCAGGTGCCATTCTGTTTCTCAGTATTTTGTAAGGGACTATTTTATTGTCTTTCTGCAATTCTGGAGTTTGGGGATCGTCAATTTTCTCCCCTGATGTTTTGATATTTCATGACTACATCAGTGTAGGAGTTTTTAAAAAATTCAATACTTTAGAAACTCAATAGGCTTTTTCAAATTTGAAAATTATTGTCCTTAAATTCTAGGAAATTTTCTTGACTTATTTCTTTGGTAGTTTATTTACAACATTTTTTTTTTTAATTTTCTTTTTCTAAAAAAGTCTGTTATTCAGAATAGGACCTCTTGGACTGAGTGTCTAATTTTCTTGTCTCTTCTCTTCTGTTTTCCATTTCCTGTTATTTTTGTTCTACTTTTTGAGTGGCTTCCTCAACTTTATCTTCAAAATACTTTTTAATTTTTCCATGTCCTCTATCAATTTTCAATTATTTCCAGAAGTACATTTTTATGCCCTAAATGTTTCTTTTCTCATAGCACCTGTTCTTATTTCCTAACTGCAATGTATTCTTGGATGTTTCTGAGAATAATGATTGTATTTAAAAATGTTTTTCTCAAGTCATCATCTCTATTTCTGGCAATTTCCTTGTTTTCTCCAGGTTTGTTTTGGTCTCTGGATTTCTTCAAATGTCTGGTGATCATTGGTCGCTCCTCATCTTGAAGGTAGAGCACTAAATAGCTGACTGGAAAGTCTGTGTCAATGGGTGGGTCTTCTCAACAAGTGAGCTTCACTACAGAGCAATCTGGTTGGGCTGTTCCATTGGGAGACCTCCCCAACCATCAGTACCTACAGGTCTTCTGCACAGATAGATCAGATTCTTCAAAGAAGCATCTTCCAATTTCATCCCTGGAGAATACATATCTGCCAAAATTTGGGGAGGAGTAGAAGTACCCTGAGGGTGTCTCACTGCTTAGTAAGTTTTTCCCTTAATCCTCCCACCTCCGTATGTGCCTTGGTATCTCCCACTTGAGAGTTCTCTACTTCACATTCTCCACGGAATAATCCTGCTGGAGAGTGGGGAGGCATCTGGGATCTAAGCTCCATTTAAACACACTCATCCTCCTGTTTCAGCCTCACCCTCATTGTTGAGTCTTTCCGAGGCTCTGAAGTGAACCTCAGTGTCTCTCCCTAGCAGCGTGGGTTTCAGCTTCTCAGGATGTGTAGGTTAGTTACAATCATCCCTGGACTTTCCAGAGTCCCTTGGTCTCACTGACTTTCTGCATTTTTCAAATCCCTTCATTGTCATTTATTTAGTTATTTATTTTTTTGGAGAGACTGGAATATATGTATGTGCTTAATCTGCTGCTTTCTCTAACGTATTTTCATTGTCTAAACATTGACAAATATCTGTTAATGAAAAACTCAGGAGAAAAATTCAAAGTCACCTGTAATATGAACTTGAGAGGTTAAGGTGGCGGAGAAATATGAGTACAAGTTTATACTAAAAATAAAAGTACCATAACAGCCAGAGTGAAAGCACAAAAAATGAAGGAGATTTACTCTACATAACGTCAGGTGATATTTTGGTAGTGTACCTTTAACCACCTGCTATTTTTATAAAAACAAACGCTACTTTCAAATTCCAGGAAAGGAACAACATTATAATACGTAAAAGTGGGCAATATCTCTAGCTAACTCAGGCATTACAGTTAATGAAGAATTCTTTAAATGTTTTTCCAGAAATTATATCATAGCTTTAAATGCACAACAGAGTTAGGTTCCTAAATGAAACCTGAAATTCATCCTTAGGTAAATAACCACTAATTTATTCATTTTAATTAAATGGATTTTTAAATATATTTTTCCAAAGAGAAGCCCTTTTTAATAAATATATCTGGGAAACAAATTCTTTGTGAGCTACCCCAAAATAAAAGTCACAGATATCTGTGCATTAGTTTTAAAATTCAAGTTGCCTATAAAAGTAGTGTGAAGCTTTCTTTCCTTGAGAGGTTAGATATTTACATAGTCATAAAAATTAAAGGAAGAAAAAAATTAAGTCCGATGGGAAAAGTTTTTAAATCAAGGCTATGAAATTTCACATTTAAAAGATAATAAGTATAAGCTTTGACTGTGGATAGTACTACCTTTGAAAATGTCTGCCAAATTATAACAATGTGCGTTTTCAAAATTAGCAGTGAAGTTCTTTATAACCAACCCAGAAATTATCCATGAACTGGGGTCAATTTAGACATATTTCGGTTCACTATTGTAAAAAATAATAATAATAATGCTTATTCATTAAGCATTTTAATGGGTCGGCCACTGTGCCAATCACTATTTGTACATTATCTTACGTAATTCTTACCACCTTATGAGGTTAGAAGAGCTTATTATCCCCATTTTCATGGGGAATCTGTGACTTACAAAAGCTACAAGCAAAGGTAACTTGGTCATGATACCTACGTAGCATGTCTAAGATTTGATCACTAGTCATGCTTTTAACCACCGTTGTATACTTTCCTTTAACTAATGATAAATCCAGTATTTTGAAGTTGGCTGGGGGTATGTCAACACTGATGAATTAAAAATCAGAATGACCTCTGTAAATGCATCAAACAAGATTCAGCCAGTGTTAATTGGCATGAGCCAACAGCAGTACTCATTCATTCATTCATTCACTTGTTCACAAGGATTTACTATGTAACCATTCCATAGTTATCAGTGCTCTGGATAAGCCCCGTCAAATAAAACTTCCAGCTTTGCTGAAAAAGTACAGTATCATCACTGTTCAATACAGTAGCTGAGCACAAGTGCTGAACACCTGAAGTGTGGATAGTGCCACCGAGGAACTGAAATTTGCATTCTTCTAGATTTAAATTAATTTAAATGCAAATAGCTACATATAGCCAATGGCAACATTAGACAGGATAGCTCTAGACCCTAGGTGCACAATTAACGAAATATACATGGTTCCTATCTTCATGCTGCTAACAATCTAGTGGGGGAGTCAGCATGAAATAAGTAAAATAATAAATATAATATTACAACATTTGTCAATTGCTTAGAAGAAAAAGAATAGAAAAGATAGTATTTATGAGGATATAAAGTCAGACTGAGTCAAACCTATCTATGAACTTCTGAAAAGTATGGGACTGAGAGATTCATTCTGAAATGTTATTTCAGGATTTCCTCACTTAAAACCTAGGATAATTAGTGAAACTTTGAAACAAAGAATTTATGTAGTTTTTTGAAAGTGCTTTCAGTGTTTCAAGACTGATGCACAGAAACAGTGCCCTGTTGGCAAATCTATGCAAAAATCATCCTGAACAAGAATGTTGTTTTCAATCCTATTCGATAACAACCTGAATTTAAACGAAATAAAATAAAAGAGAATAGGGAAGAAGAATCACAAAAACTAAAGCAGTAAAATCTATAAAATGCTAACTGAAGGTACTTCAAGTTTAAGAGCCTGGGAAATGAGAGAGAGAGAAACAAATGAACAACTATTCCCACTTGGGCAGAAATGGGATTTGTTTATAGCAACATGTCCACTTTTGGGCCAGTGTCAATTTATAACCCCCCCCAAAAAAATTACATTCCTGGATTTGAGCACCTGCAATTGAAACAGAGCAAACACAACTCACTATAGTGAATTATTAAGTGAAAAAAGTGTTTGATTCAGCCAGGGAAGGGAGAATCACTCCAACCCGTCACGTTCCTGGATCATACTGTATGGATTTTTGTTTGGGAAGTTAAGATAGATCTGTTTGGGTAAGCAGGCTATTTGAGGTCTGAAGGAAGTGGAAATTTGAACAGGGAATTATCACAAGGGCTGGTAATGCCACATTTGCATTTCTTTCTTTCCATTCCCATAGCTTCCAACTCTGAGCAACTGGGAAAATGGCCCATAGGCAGAGGTAGGTAGAACAGACAAGGCGGAGCGTGATTGGATTTAATTAAAATGTATCGCTCATTACAAGCACAAGTTTAACATTTCTAAATAGCCCCCAGATTAATTCCAGCTCTTTAGTAAATAAACTAGGTATCATTTAGCTAGCATAATCACTGTCCCCCTTTTTAAGCCAAATGATTTTGTAAAATCAGTGCACTGCGAGAACTGAACTACTACTGCTATGATTGCTAATAGTAGTGATAGGAGGAGGAGAAAGATGAGGAGGGGCAGCAGTAGCAGCTAACATTTAGATGCACTATGTGCCAGGCACAACTCTAAGTGCTTTACATCTATTTATTTTCTTTTAATTGTCACATTAAACTCACGAGGTAGGAACCGTTACTACGCTCACAGTACGCATGAGTTAAGCTAGGTACAGAGTTTAATAGCATGCCAATGTGAGAAAGCTAATAAGTAGTTACATGTGGAATCTTAAACAAATGATACAAATGAACTTATTTACAAAACAGAAATAGACTCACAGACGTAGAAAAACTTATGGTTACCAAGGGAGGAAACGGGAGGGAGGGATAAATTGGGAATTAGGGATTAACAGATACACACTACTGTATATAAAATAGATAAACAACAAAGACCTACTATATAGCACAGGGAACTATGTTCAATATCTTGTAATAACCTATAATAGAAAAGAATCTGAAAAAGAAAAAAGATATAGGACTGAATCACTTTGCTGTACACCTGAAACTTTGTAAATCAACTAAACTTCAGTTAAAAAAATTTTTTAAGCTAATTAGTAGACATAGAATAAAATCCAACCATTCTGCCACAGAGAGGAAAATAATGGTTAGAGAGTTGTTTTTCACCCAAATTCACATAGCATCTAAATAGAACTAAAGGGACTTTCTTCTTTTGCTATAAATTTATTACAAATGATAGTGCATACATTTGTATAGAAAAGAACTAACAGTCTAGTTTACTTATAAAGAAGAAAGAAAAGGACTGGATTCTGGATATTTATGAAGTAAAGGAAGGAGACAGTCAGAACTATTAGAAATAGTATCAAGACGAAGGCAAAGACAGTACCAGGATAAAAACAATGCACCCTACAATTTCAAAATGATCACAAAATTCTAACAGGGCATAACATCACCTTAACTTTTGTTCAGCAAAGTCTATGCCTATTACAGAGTATTTCTCTATGGGAACATATTTCCAATTGTATAATTGCAATCAATAAAACTAGAACTGACTTTTATACCAACTTTGAGGCAACATATATTTTTACAAACATGGGGACATATGAATTATTATGAAAGATAGATACCAAAAACTACCCCAAGAAGCCTTATGAAACTATAGAGATATTCCATTTTATCTCTATTAAACATAATGATACGTGGTGGGCACTTTTCCTCAAACTTCTGTGGGAAACATCTCTCATGAACTTCAACAAATCAACTTAAAAACATGTGCTGCTTTTTCTAACAATCTTACTTAGTTTTAGCAAATTTGATGGGAAAAGAGTTAACAGTTTTCCTCAAGCTGCTAAGTGGCAGCATAGCTTAAACTCAGCAACCTCTTGATTGACATATAAACACTAATATGTACAAAATCGATAACTAATAAGAACCTGCTATATAAAAAATAATAAAATAAAATTCAAAAAAACTAAAAATAAATTGTAAGCATTTTCCTAGCTTATTAAAACTCCTAATAATAACCTAATCTAAATGGCTATAAATGACTTACCATGTGGCTGTGCCGTGACTTTTTAAGAACTGTTTTCATATTTACTTATTAAATAATTATTTTCCACAAGGGAAAAAAAACAAGTCAGCAACCTCTTCTAATAGTTTTAATATATTACACTCCAAGGGAGACATGTGATTGTTTCTGGTAACATATGTTTTCTTATATTTGGTGTTATCTCTTAAGTAGTTTTTAAACTCCCTAGCTTTGTGCTATATAAGCAGTAAAAATCTACTTTTGAAGAGTGTCAGGATTTTAAATGACCTCTTGGTCTTTTGATGATCTAAACTGGAATCGTTTTAGAAGCTTTTGTAGAAATAATTTGAACCAATCTAATACTACTGCGTTCTAAAACTTAAATTTTTTTTTTTTTTTTTTATCATTCCTCTACTTAAATCCAGTCAAGAGATCCCCACCACCCCGCAGGTAGCCAATTCGAATGCATAGCATAGCACTCTTCGAGGATTTGACCCTTTATACTGTAAGGCTTCTTTTCTCACAAGCTCTGCCTTCCTGCCCCCTCCCAGCACCCACATCCCTCACACTGGCAGCTATGCACCAGCTATACTGAACTATTTTGCAGACTCTTGCCTTCAAGTTACATCCTCTATGTGGAATAAACTTTCACTCCCAAAACCTCCCTGCCACCTTTACCTAGCCAGCTCCGACTCAAAGTTTAGTCTTGGGAGGCTCTCCGTGAGTCCCCTACAGTAGGCTACATGCCTGTCTCATGTGTTCCCATAAGGCTTGAGTCCAACACTGAGATGTACTTATCACCCTGCACTGCAACTTCCTATTTTCTTGTTTGTACACAATATTGTAGACCCCTTGAGGGCAGGGGCTAAATAATTTTCTTGAATACCAAGTGCTAAACATAGCTCATAACATGTAGTAAGTTCTCACTAAATACGTATTCAATGAATGAAAAAATTAGGCTCATAATTATTTTTTTATTCGATCAAACTAAGATGTTTATTTCAAACCTTCTTACTAAGGAGAATGAAACAATGCTCTAAAAGCAAGAAAAACTTAGTAAGAAATATTTTAACTAGTTGAGTTAAAAACAGAAAACATTTAGCATCACTAGCTTCTAACAAGAGCTACTCAAGGAAAAGGGCAGGCAGTGTGGACTCTCTCCCAAATCCCTCTAAGCCACCCCCATTCATCCTCTTGCCTCTCCATCCTGCCCTCTATTATTACCAGCCATCTTCCTTATCATCCCCAAATGGAGTCGAAAATAAATCCTCATCTAACTACATCCTCTCACCTCTCCAATCCCATCCCCTCTCCAACAGTGGACATCAGTCCTGCCAAAGCCCAACCATTCTTCCTGTGAGTGTGAGGAGATACCACTCCTGAACTTCCAAAGGGAACATCCTAGGTGTCAACTTGATTTAGATTTGTCCTGAGATTAGAAAGAACACTGAACACCAAAGTCCACACTATTCCTTGCTTTGCTAATACTATTCCTAACTCTGTGCCCTTGGACATGTCACTTGAACTCATCAGTTCCTAATCAGTACTGATTAAGCTGAAAACTAGGGTATCTCCAAGAGCTCTTTGCAGCTCCCATGTCATTAGCTCCAGGACATCAGTGACAAAGGCTAGCACATCAACTCAGTGACCTGCTTCCTGTCATGCAAATTTACCTACACAGACCATTTGACAGAATACAGCAGAGCCGAAAAGTATCCTGTTTTCTCATTGATGGGGGTGGTCCTCACATAAGTAACTTTGAGGACTGGCTGAACTCTAACTTCATAAACTCCAAGCCTGCCTACGAAGAAAGCATGTTGTCCTTTTTTTAAAATTTTTTTTTACAATTTAGCTGCTAAGAAGCCCTGGAAATAGCACATAGCAGCACACAGTAGCATACAAACTAGTTAGCCAGAAAGAATAAGATGAATTTCCCTGCTCTCCTAAGAATTGAACTATTTCATTCCGGGATGCTAAAAAGGAATTTTTTTTTTTTTAAAACAAGTCTTCGCATTTTATGAGGTATTAGACTCAGTGTTTCTAAGAGTGGTGCCTAATCTCAACTGCCACTGTTGTTACCTCAGGGAGGGCTAGTTTTGCCGAGAGCCACGTGGCTGCTCCCCTGCCATGAAGGAAATAGGATGAAGCTAAGTGGTGTGCTCTTGTAATAACTGTATGTGCCAAGACAGAAAATCAAAGACTCCGACTCACCAAGGTTCAAATGCTTAAGACTGAAAAAAAAAAGAAAAATGACCAAGTGTCCATCTACTAACATAAGTGGACAAAGGATCAACAGCATGGATCACCTCTACCCACAAATAATTCCTAAACATATTTGATGGCCCTTGAAAACCTCATAGAGGCTCAAATGACAATAATCTACTGTAGAAAATAAAGATGGTCCAACTGCTGCTCCCCAAGAGGATGGGTGAGCAAGCTTGCCCAGGAGCAATTTCCTAGCATCCAAAGACCACTTTCCTATTCCTAAAAAAATAATAGTAATGCTTCTACCAAGAAGGAAAATGCTTTGGGGGCACTTTTTATCAGAGCCACAGGAAACAATAAAAACTTACTGAGTATATTCTAATGCTTTCATTGTGGTATAGTAAAAAGAACATGTTATGAAGATAGGCACCCCTGAATGTAAATCCTCATTCTACCATCTCTCTGTGACCTTGGACAAGTCCTTATCCTCTCTGAGCCTCTGTTTACTCATCTGTTAAATAAGAATAAGATTGTTATAAGGATGACATACAAAAGCAACAGGTCCCTTGAGATCTGTATCTACATCTATCTATCAGCTCCTTTAGTTTCCTGAAGAACTATATTCTGGAGAAAATAGAGATGGAGATCTTTTCTTTAAATGCTGGTTCTAAAAAATGAAATCCACTGAAGTAAAATCCAGTTGCAGTCAATCAAATGTGACACAAGAGAAATACATGAGAATCAGCATAAAGAATGCTACCAGTTACATTCACACACGCGCAAAAAGAAAATTCCTTAGCTTACCATTCAAGACCCACAAGAGTTTGCCTGCAGCAATCTCTCCGGGCTTCCACGTTCCCACGGGCTTTCCCACCTATAAACCTCCCCTAGCACCATGCACTCTTCTGAGCATTTCTTGCACTGGCTCACCTGCAGGCTTCTGGTCTTAAACTAAACACCCCACCCACTACTTTATATCAACCATCCAGCAATTGCTCAATTCCTCAATTCCTACTCCTTTCTTAAGGTTTTCCCTGACCAACTCAACATTAGCAACAGCTAGTCACTTGGCAATTAGTTATCATGTTTAATATTTTTTCGTGTAGCTAGGAAGGACCTTTGTGATTTATTCCTTGGTAAATCTGACCTTGCTCTGGGGAGTGGCAAACTCGTACAGTCTTTGGCAAAATGATTCCAGTACTAAACATGTGCTACGGAGAGTTTATATATGTGTACTAAAAGAAGAAAACACATAGGATTTTAGTGACCCAAGTGGATATTATTACCAACATAAATTTCCTCTGTGATTGACATAAATGACCACCTGACACAAATGACTCCTGTTTAAAGAAAAATTGATGCAAAATAGAAACAAATTTAGAAGTACAGAATTGAACTAAAATTTTGTTAAAGAATTTATTTCGCAGAATTTCTACAATCACAGTTAGATAAGACCCTCAGTGTTGAGTGGAAATGCCAATGAAAGTACCGCTGTGGGTGTGGGCATGTATAAATGATGGTTTTAACATCTGATCTGAAAAGCAGAAGTTTGGGTAAAAGTACACCTGTTTATATCAAGGAGGTTCAGAGCTGACTCAGAGGAAAAAGTATTATCCTCTGACTCACCAAGACCACTTCCTGAAACACCCAATGTTTTTCTTGGAAGGAAGGATATGAAGTGTCATTTCTTTCAAACACTGATTAGACAAAATTGGAGTCTAACACAAAATGGACAAAAGACATATATTTTCCAAAGCCAAACAGGTTTCAAAGTGGAGACCATTCCATAAACATATATTATCTGGTCATGAAAGGGAAGACTTTAAATACAGTCAGAAATGCATAATCCAAGGTATATTATAATGAGTAAATCACTAACTATGTACACATATCCCTCTTTATACCATAATCTCTCTCTCTCTCTCTCTCTCTCTCTTTTTTTTTTTGGCCACGCCATGTGGCGTGTGGGATCTTAGTTCCCTGACCAGGGATCAAACCCACACCCCTTGCAGTGGAAGCGTGGAGTCTTAACCACTGAACCATCAGGGAAGTCCCTATACCATAATCTCTTAATGATGAAGAAACACTATGATTTTTTTTTTTACATCTTTATTGGAGTATAATTGCTTTACAATGGTGTGTTAGTTTCTACTTTATAACAAAGTGAATCAGTTATACATAGACATATGTTCCCATATCTCTTCCCTCTTGCGTCTCCCTCCCTCCCACCCTCCCTATCCCACCCCTCCAGGTAGTCACAAAGCACCAGCTGATCTCCCTGTGCTATGCGGCTGCTTCCCACTAGCTATCTACCTTAAGTTTGGTAGTGTATATATGTCCATGCCTCTCTCTCGCTTTGTCACAGCTTACCCTTCCCCCTCCCCATATCCTCAAGTCCATTCTCTAGTAGGTCTGTGTCTTAGAAACATTATGATTTTAATTCACATAATTAACTAATGTCTTTGGCTTAAAAACAATCATTTTTCTTCATAGTAATTACTTTCTCTTCTCTGAATCACCTGTGTGGCCAGTATTTAATAAAAATTTACAAAAACAATAGGTAACACTTACTGAGTGCTTATATGGGCCAAACTTTGTTATAAATTCTTGGCATGCATTAATTCATTTGATAACCACAACTCCTCTAAGAGGTAGGTACTATTATTATCTCTATTCTACAGATGAGGAAACTGAGGCACGGAACAATAAAGCACCTTGCCCAGTATCACACAGTGAGTGCGTGGCAAAACCCCAAGCCCAGGCAGACCAATGTAAGAGCCCAACTCCCAGTTTCTGTGCTCTGTGTGTGTGTGACACCCCTGCCCATTAGAATGCTTGCCAAAACTTAAAAACACTTAATCACACACAACACACACAAACATATAATTACACACATATACATCTGTATAAACATTTCACATTTACACAGTCCATGCCGAAATTTATGTATGCCCTTCTATGTTACCATTATATCAATAGGATTTGGGTACCAATAATACCAAGTCTTCAGTCTTAGATAAGCTTTGAAACATTCCACTGGTCCAGATACATTTATGTCAGTCTCACTTGTTTTTTAGTTCTAAAGCATTGGAAACATCTCACAGAACTGCAAAAACACCAAAATGATGCTGCCCTGGACACAGTCCTTGGCGGAGAAAAATACACATAACATTTCCTTCTTCAAAATAACAAGCAATTAAACTGAATCTTGCTGTTCGCTTCCTTTTGAGTAATCTAGACTGGAAAGAGTTCAAATATCTGACTCTCGCAGTATTTTGCTTCCAGTAGAAAGATCATCATTTAATATGCCACATCAGCTAATAAGTGTTTCCACATATCTATAACTGACTCATAGAAACTAGCTTAAATATTAAATGACTGCCTATTTCTAAACATTTGAAAAAGAAATTCCTATTTAGCTAAGGAGGCAGAATAAGCACTTTGAAAAGAGTCATACCACCCTGATCTTCAGATTATAAAGGGGAAATGTAAGAAGGGGAAATTTATCCCCTTAAAAGGAAGGGTGAGGCCCTTACAGTAGCAGCCTCAGGAAATATATTTCCAGTGTTAATACCACTCCGGAGGTGCTGAAGATTCAGGGGTGCTTTGGGAAGCCTGCATGCCTAGTGTGATTTGAGGGGCAAGACAGAGTCCTCCTGCTTCCTTACATGATACCATTTACCCAAGGGATACAGTGAATGAAATTCCAACCACTGGAAATTTATTCTTTTGCATTAAGCATTTTCATCCCTAGGAACCACGTTTAAACTGCAAACACTTGTGGGAGTAATAATGTATTATGTCATTAACACTTAAGTATAACTTATCAGATACTTTCTCCTAAGACAGGAGGAATCTAGGGTAATGTGAGAACATTACTGATGAAATCAGTATGCCCAGAAATGTAAGAAATCTGCCCAGAAATGGAGCAGTAGCAAAGTACTGAAGAAAAAACTTGCCTGCTTGATACTTTTACATATGAAAAGATACATTCGGTTATTAATAATTGCTGAAATTATGAAAGGAATTCCAGCTTATAGATGGAATGATTACTTATTAGAGGCAGACATTCTATACAGTGAGCAAAACCACGTAAGAAATTCACTCAGTATTTTCTGTCTACACCTTCCAGGGGTTGTGCTTCACATGAAGGCATATAAGAAACACCATGGTTTCTCTCCTTCAGGAGCACTTAGTTGAGCGAGACATATGCAAAGAGATAATTACAATGCAACTTAGTAAATGCTACTGTCGTGTTATAAAAAATGTACAATACTGTGCAACCATCAACCTAAGGCAGCTGTCAGTAGGTTTCATCTGGGAGGAGACAGTAGACACAGGTGTTGAAAGACACAGGAGTGTGTCAATCAGCACAGGTACGGGTAGGAGAGGACATTCTAGGCATATGCAAAGCATGGTACGTGGAAGGGCATGGTTTTTAGGGAAGAGTGAGATATTCAGTGTGGCTGCAATACAGGGTATATGAAAGATGATGTGGCAGAGAAGAGCTTAACACGAGGTTGTGAGGGGCCTGGTAGATCATGTAAGGGAATTTAGACTCAGTCTTTATGGAAGCAGCAAACCAGTGGAGGCGGTAACAGTCTTACTACTAATTTTAATAAAATCACTATGGGGGCATTCTGGAGGGTAGACTAGATTAAGAAGCAAGGTTAACTAATTTTGAGATAATTTTATCTGTTTCTTTCATTCCTATGGGAATCTCCCCAATTGTATTGTGCTCTACATATATATATATATATATATATATATATATATTTTTTTTTTTTTTGGAAAAATTAAGACTCACCTATGTCATTCTCATAATGTCTTCTTCAGATTTCTGAATTCCCCAAGGAGAAGCAGGAAGATAGTGTAACTCAGCGGTCCCCAACCTTTCTGGCACCAGGGACTGGTTTCATGGAAGACAATTAATTCTTCCACGGATGGGGGATGGGGGGAGGGATGGTCAGGCGGTAATGCAAGTGATGGGGAGCAATGGGGAGCGGTGGGGAGCAATGGGGAGAGGCGGGGAGCGATGGGGAGTGGTGGGGAGCGATGGGGAGTGGTGGGGAGTGGCAGATTAATCTCCGCTAACTCTCCCGCTGCTCACCTCCTGCTGTGTGACCCAGTTCCTAACAGGGAGGTTGGGGACCCCGGTTTAACTAATTTAAAATGTGCCTATCAATAACCTATAAGGACACAGCTCACATTTTCTAGAGTTATTAGTTACATAAGGAGCCCAAGGGAGCTATATTTATCCTACTTTAGAAAAGTTCATTTTAAAAATTCAGAGAGTGAGAGTTCCCTGGTGACTTAGTGATTAGGATTCCAGGCTTTCACTACTGTGGGCTCAGGTTCAATCCCTGGTTGGGGAACTGACATCCCACAAGCCATGCAGCATGGCAAGAAAAAATTTAAAAAATCCAGAGACTTAAGAGAATTGAAGATTGGTTTTTACTTTTCATTTAAAACATTCCTTTAATGGTGTGGCCATTGCGGAAAACGATATGGCAGTTCCTCAAAAAATTAAACACAGAATTACCATATGTTTCAGCAATTCCACCTTTGGGTGTAGACCCAGAACTGAAAGCAGGAACTCAAACAGATACTTGTACACTCACAGTCAAAGCGGCATTATTCACAACAGCCAAAGCGTAGAAGCCAAGTGTACATCGACGGATGAATGGATAAGTGAAATGTGGTCTGTATATACAGTGGAATATTATTCAGCCTTTAAAAGGAAGGAAATTCTAATACCTGCTACAACAACGGATGAAGCTTGAGGCCGTTAAGCCAAGTAAAATAAGTCAGTCACCAAAGGTCAAATACTGTATGATTCTACTTATATGACGTACCTAGAGCAGTGAAATGCATGGAGATAGAAAGGAGAATGGCAGTTGCCAGGGGCTGGCGGGGTACAGGGGCTGATGAGTAGTTATCCTCTAATGAGTATGGAACCGTCTGTGAAGATATAAAAGTTCTGAAGATGGATGGTAGTGACAGTTGCACAACAACGTGAAGGTACTTGATGCCCATGAATTTACACCACAGATGATTTAAATAGTAAATTGTATGTTATATATATGTTACCATGATAATAAAAAAAGTAAATGAGGAAGGAATAAACCGCTGCATGTCTGTGAGGCCATTAGGTATGGCTGCCTGGCCTGTAAGGCTAGATACTACTGCAGCTGCCTCTGTAATGGAGGATGCACCAGGACATCAGGGATTTCTGTGGCAAACACACACACACACACGAATTAAAACCATCCTTACAATGCTTTGTGTGTATGATCATATAAATATATACATACACATGTGTATATATACATATTTTGATTTGAGGTGAATTAGATTATCATATATTCTATTTTAATAAAGATCAAGAAACACAATCCTTAATTTACAAAAGCAATAAATTGAACTGTGTGTTGGGGGGAAAAAAAAAGAACTGGTCCAGTTTCACCAACTATTGATTTCTTGTCCAGCTCTAACTTTACCTGGAAGCCCCTCTTACAAACACCATTTCTCAGTGACCCTTAATTTTCTCATTACTCAAATGAAGTAGGACTCTATGTCCCACCCCCTACACACCAATCTTACAGTATACTAATGGGATAAACTAAGGCAATGTATATATAAAATTATTTTAACATAGAAAATGATTTGGAATAGATATGCTCTTTTACGAAAGGATCATTTGACTTATGAAAGGGCTCAAAGAATTTTTTTTTTTTTTTTGCGGTACTCGGGCCTCTCACTGTTGTGGCCTCTTCCGTTGCAGAGCACAGGCTCCGGACCTGCAGGCTCAGCGGCCATGGCTCACGGGCCCAGCCGCTCCACGGCATGTGGGATCTTCGCGGACCGGGGCACGAACCCGTGTCCCCTGCATCGGCAGGCGGACTCTCAACCACTGCGCCACCAGGGAAGCCCCCTCAAAGAATTTTTTAAAAATTCCTCTGCATTTTTCACTTTTAAGTAAGCATTCAAATAATCTAACATGCATACAAACTTTGAGGAGAACATCCCCTGAACAAAATAAAATACATCAGTATTCCTAAGGGGGTAAGTATATATATATTATTTATATTATATGTAAATAATATATATATAATATACACATATTCAATAAGATGGCTTCAATGGTCTAACTTTTAAAGTGATAAGATTTAGAGTTTGCTTTTATAATTAATTAGTTCATTATTAAGTTCCATACCAAATGTCAAAAGGAATTACAAAATGATATTAACAAAAGTTGACTCATTTAAAATGGGTAAGAAACATGTCTGTAACTTTAAGAAAGTTATCATTAGCTTGATGTCTTATGGCAAATCAACTGTTAACTGCAGAAGTTAGTCCCTGGAAATAAGCCGAGTGACACTGACAATATCTAACTCAGTCATTTTAATAGTTAAGAAACATTCTGCTTAAAATAAACAACCAAGAGTTTTCCACAAGTCAGTACCACCAATCCCCCTCCTAACATACCTTTGAAAAACATTCTTCAGGGGGCAGGGGGTGTCTGTTTTCCTCACTGATCAAAACAAAACTCACAACTCTTAGCAAGTATTTAACTTACCTGCTAGGCAATATTTCTCTTTTTGTAAGGAAATAGACTTTTGACATCCAGTATGAAATTCCTCAAACCTCACATTAAACCCCCCAAATCCGATACTGTCAACTTAAGTTCACTAAAGTTTAGGCTTAAACAAAGCAAAGACAAGTTTATTATTAAATTCTTGTATAATCAGCTGTACGTGTATTGTTTTCACCACTTACTGCTCTTTCTTTTAACTCAAAAACTAAGATTTCAGAATAACCCTGAAATATTTTCTTTCTTTCTGTCTCCAATTCCCATTCTCTTTCCCACCTAAAGTGACCTTCTCTTTCCTTAGTTGTTGTGAACCCCTATTTCACCTCCATCTTATAGTAAATATCTTGTAAAACAGTCCTTCTAAGTCTATTACAACTTTATTTCACCCACTTGGGAAATATGCAACTCTCTCTCCTTCTCTTTCTACTTTATAAATTCCTCAATGCATCCAAACTGTAAGTGAAATTATCTCAATTTAGAAGCTCAGATTTGATTTTGAAGAATCAAGCTCCACAAATAGGAAGCATTTCAGTATTTAACTTCTTAATCAAACCTCTAAGCCCGATTATCATGTGTTACTTGGTCACCCAGTGATCACTCAGAGAACCTGTGATCATGTGTTCTAGTACAGAACACCCTCCCCACTCAGCTGGTTATTTTTAGAAAAGTAGCTGTATTCATTCTATCTCAGATTCAGTCCTGGCATTGTAATGATGCCAATTCACTTTTCCTCCTCAGGATCAGATGCAGCTGAAGCGGTCTGCATTCCTTTTTCCTGCCTTTTCTGTTCAGACTTTCTCCAGGTTGAGCTCCATTCAGATACTTTGACAGCTGTTAAGAAGGTTTGGGGAAAGCTGGGCTGCCAGTGGCCTAGAGTAACCTGGGATTACCAACAATCTGAGAAGTTTAATGTAATTAGGTGAGCTTCAGAGAGGAGGGGAGTAGGCTTCACCCAGGCAATCCCTGTGCTCAAAATTATATCATGAATTTCCCAGCGAAATGTCTATTCAGTCTTTGTTCATTCAGTAAATCTTGGTGAGAGCTTGCTGTGTGCCAGCAGGTACGTCTGAGGCTGGATAGACAATGATGAACAAACAGATATAATTCCTCTTCTCAGAGTCATTAGGAGATACAATGGCCTTCTGTGATCATCCCTTGAATAAGCCAAGCTCTTTCCATCCTCAAGGCCTATCACACTCTGTCTGGAATAATTATCCTCTTTGTCTTTGGCTGCCTAAATCCTGTATCTCAGTTTAAATGACCTCCTGCGGAACTATTCCTCTGACCCCTCCAATCTGTATTAGATCCCTCATTGCATGTTTTCATTGCACCCTGAAATTTTCTTCATAAAACTTTACAATTAGACATATGAGCCAATATTTGTTTAATAATCTGTTTTGCAAAGATAAACTGCTACCTGGTATACTCTCTATTGACGCAGAATACACTTTCCTATTTTGTACTTTATATTGAGAATATTTTAAGTCTCATCTTTCTTTTAGGTGAATATTATTTTAAGTTTTTACTATGAGGCTTGAATTTTCTGTTCTTTAAATTTTCTCTATAGCTCTATACAATTTATCCAAAAACCTTCCTTCAAATGCAATTTTTATAATAAAATTACACAATTCTCCAACCAATTCTATTTTTTGTGCGTACAACTTGTGTTTTTTTAAATATTTTAGATACTGGCTAAAATGACTACAAATGTCTATATCTGATATCTAGATGTTTTCAAGCCAGAATTTTGAATAGACCACACTCAATTTTTACAAATAAAGTTTCTCTACCATATTCTTATCTGGAGAAACCCAGACAAACATGAATCCCACTACTTAATAAATGTGGAGGCTTACTTAGCTTCTATGAGCCTGGTTTCCTCATGTGTAAAGTAGTTATAAAATCTTTCAAGGGTATGAGAAATAAAGTATACAAAGTCCCAAGCAAAATATCATACTAAATAAATATCAATTCCTTCCTACATGTGGGGAAAAAAGAAAAGGTCCGGGGCTTCCCTGGTGGTGCAGTGGTTGAGAGTCCGCCTGCTGATGCAGGGGGACGCGGGTTCGTGCCCCGGTCCGGGAAGATCCCACATGCCGCGGAGCGGCTGGGCCCGTGAGCCATGGCCGCTGAGCCTGAGCGTCCGGAGCCTGTGCTCCGCAACGGGAGAGGCCACAACAGTGAGAGGCCCGCGTACCGCAAAAAAAAAAAAAAAGTAAAGGTCCACGTATGAAAATATAGCCCTCTATGAAATATAATACCAGTTTCCATTACCTAATCTGATTTCCTAAAAGGAAACAAGTCTAACTTTTTCTGCTTTATGGGCTATACTTCAGGGCAGGGGTTGACAAACTTTCTGTAAAGAGCCCGGTTGTAGATATTTGGGGTTTGTGGGCCACATACGGTCTCTGTCAGTGTTCTTTGTTTTTGTTTTTAATAATCTACTAAAAATGTAAAAACCATCCTTGGCTTGTAGAAAAACAGACTGGGCACAGTTGGCTAGCCTCCTGCTTTAAATTCACAGATGCTAATCAATCCTTCCTTATCCTCTTATCTGTATAATATCAGGCTCTTAACACTTGACTGAAAAGTTGCTCTCTCAACTATTTATCAAACCTTCAGTTTAGCGAACACTAACTAAACACTTGTTTATACGCAAGGTGCTGTAACTGACTACCTAAAGAAAAAAAGACACATCACTGGTTGTAAAACAAGGGCCAATAGAGCCTTTTGAAGCTTTCCTCTATTGTCACCTCTCTTCTTCCTTTTTTTTTTTCTTTTTGAGGCTACTACTAATCTGGACTTACAGCATAACCAATTTATGTTCATGACCTCGGGTTTCTCTCCCTATAATCCTGAGTTGAAATTGGTGCTAGCCTGAGCTCCTTGGTGAGAATCTGATTAGGCTTCTTATACCATAGAGTTAGAGGTCCCCTACAGTAGGCCCATCCTCCATCAGGCTCTGTCCTTCCAATTCTGATATATTGTTATAAATTCACTTGTTTCCCCCCAACTTTCAAAACAATCATTTCTTCTTCTCTTCCCTAGTTCACCTCACCTGATCTCTAACTGTCCAATTTTTCTCCCTTTTCACGTATAATCCCAATGGAAAAAACTCTGAATTTGGCATCAGAACGAGTTGTTATTGTTCTGCCTCTGACAAACTGTGCATTTCTTAGCCTGAGTACCTTTGTTTTTTCATCTATCACAGGGGTAAAAAGACGGCCTATGATGCCAATCAGACACAGGTGAGGGCAGAGGAAATAATACATGTGGAAGTTATTTACTTATAATCCACAAAGTACTCTAAGAGACCACTGAGATCTCCGGTTCAGAAGTCAGATGGGATTCGATAATTATGAATTATCGACCTGGGGCAAGTTAACTAACCCCTGTAAGCCTCACTTTCTTCATCTGTACAACAAAGACAGTAATAACATCTACTTTATAGGGTTTTGTGAGGATTACACGCCCTAATCCATGCCAAGCACTTACCATAGTGCCAGGCACATAGTAAAGGCTCACAAAATGTTAAACATTATTATTATTTAAGGGTAAGCCACTGGTCCCTGGTATTTTAGGTTCAGTCTCTACGTGCTTCTAAGCATATCTATTTATTCCACAGGTAATTTTATGCCCTTTTTTTATGACACTGGTTAAACAAGTTCTCTGGCATTTTTCTCTGTTGCACTGTGTTCCTCTTACAGGGTTTTTTTGTGGGTTTTTTTGCGGTAGGCGGGCCTGTCACTGTTATGGCCTCTCCCATTTGCGGAGCACAGGCTCCGGACGCGCAGGCTCAGTGGCCATGGCTCACGGGCCCAGCCGCTCCGCGGCATGTGGGGTCTTCCCAGACCAGGGCACGAACCCGTGTCCCCTGCATCGGCAGGCGGACTCTCAACCACTGCGCCACCAGGGAAGCCCAGGGATGATTTTTTTTTTTTTTTTTTTTAGTGTCTCTCACCATTCAAAGAGTGGGGAGAGGGAGGGTAGAAATGAAGGAAAGAAAGAGAACTGTCAGTTCACACGCTCTATGTTATCAATTAGTACAGTCAGTTCTGTTATAATGCGGCATAATATGTTCCTGAAAAATCACGATGCTGTGCAAAATCATGTCATGAAAAGCCCAGGACTTAGGGGAAAAAACAGCTGCCAGTGACACATATAAAAAATAAAAGAGCCTAGTAAAGACCCTCGCACAGTTTTTCATACGTTAAATGGTTAAAAAAATAAATAAAAACTATAATAAATATAGCATCTTACCTTGCAGAAGACTTGAAGTGTGCTTGTGGAATTGCGTGTCCAAGGGCTGCAGCTTGTGAGTTACTGTACAGTGGTAGAAAAAGGGTTATCTGAAATTGGAGGGAAAGTTATGAAAATGAGATATGGGTGGTTGTGATTCATGATATGCAGTGAAGTCAGGGAGCTGGAAGGTGTTTGAGGTGTGCGCGTGTGCATTCTGTCTGTTCCTATGTGGCTCAGTTCAGCTAGGTGAGAGGCCTGTGTTCACCAACTATGTGAAAATAAAATAAAATCACACATAACGAATGTGAAATTTACATTCTACTCAAATTGTTCCCTAATATTAATAAGGTAGGAATAAATTCTCATTTTCAAAACAAGCATGATAGCAGAACTGACTGTATTTATCCCCGAACTGTGAACTCCTGAAAAACATTCTCTGACTCAGATCCATAGTCACTATTTCCAAAGTCTGTGTTACCCTTCAATTTCCTATCAGCCCAAAGGCTTTACCTATAAAGAGTTGTTCTTTCCTTGTCAGTATTAAAGTACTACACATAATCTAAATCATTTTTAAACTGCATCTTTGATTGTTTCTTCAGCTTTCCCTGCTGGGGAGATGATGTGCTATCCCCAAACATCCATTGCAACAGAGGAATAAAATGCCTGGTAGTCAATTACTCACTGCCATGGCATGACATTTATTCAGTTGCCAAATATTTACAATGAGCATCTACTAAATACATGGAAACGTAGGAGATATAAGATGAAACCACATCCAACTCATCATAGTAAGAGACAGAGACGCGGCTCAGCGGATCATTCAAAGTTAGGCTATGCTACGTACGAGGCGTAAAATATTACAACACATGTAAAAATAACGGTAACACAAGACATAACATGAAGGACCTTAAGAAAATACAGCAAGTACAAAACAGATTAGTTTCAATGTTGGAAGAGGGGACCAGGAGAAATTTAATGGGCCTGATTAGTAGACCTTAAGGACGAGGTAAATTTTGCATATGAGAGAGAGACTTTCTTATTGTGGCATGAGTGAAGGAAAAAGCAGGACATGGAGGTGTAAAGCATAAAGAATACGAAGTGTAGGCCAGGGACTTCCCTGGCGATCCAGTGGTTAAGAATCTGTGCTTCCACTGCAGGGGGCACAGATCCCTGGTCAGGGAACTAAGATCCTGCATGCCGCGTGGTGTGGCCAAAATAAAAAATAGAAATTGAAAAAAAAAAAAAAAAAAAAAGAAGTATAGGCCATAAATTAAGATACATGACTACAAGTGATAAGTTACGTACCGGACTTTGAATTTGATATGATGGGAAATGGGAAAGCCACAGACAACTTTTAACCAGAAGAGTGCAACATCAGCTATGAATGGGCAATGAGGAGCCCAAAGGGCTTTCAGAGATCCTGAATAAGTTAAGAGACTTCATTCAGAGTCTTTGGACACCAAGCCAGAGCAGCAGGAGGGCTTCCCCAACTACAATCCCAGGCTTTGTGTCCAAGATTGATATTCATGGCTCTACTTAATGGATACTAACTGTGTCATTTGGTCTGCCAAATTGTATAAAAAAGTGGGGGAAAAAAAAAGAAAAATTACCTACAAAATGAAGGAAAAGTATTTTTTAGAAACAATGAAGGAAGACGAAGAATGCAATGCAACCTACAGTAATAATAATATTGTCAGATATTTAAATCTGACCATTAGGATCATATAAATAGTGAAGTTAAATAATATGGTTCTGAGTTACATCTAAACATCTGACACAATGTATTTTTAAGATTCAAGAAACTGTATACCAATGTTCCTAAAAGCAAGGCATTCTTGGACAAATGTTCATGTGAAATCTACAGCATTTCAACTGAGATTTTACATTACCAAGTACAGAGAGACAATATTTTATAAGTTTCTTCAAAATTTTAGAAAATACATTGAGAATTAAAACTACCACAAGTTTCAGCTAGTCAAATTCCCAAACTTAGTTAGTATATTGTATACAGAAGATTCTGTATACAAAGCTCATAAATTTTAACTAAAATAAGAAGTATAATTTTTCATATAGCTGAAAATATCATTTTAGGTATCCGCATGTCAAATTAAACAGTTAAAAACATACACAAACCTCAACTCTAAAATAAAAAAGAAGTTTTAAAGAATACTTAATGGTTTAATTAAATTAGAACTATCCTATAGCGTAAATGATCAAAAGAACGTATGATAATCTACCTCATTATATCACCTGCACAAAAATTTTATGCAATTCAACTAAGCTATTATTTAAAAATCTAAAATATAATGAGCTGACTTGCAGTCCCTTAAAACTCCAAGGCAGTTCCCTTAAGTAAACTTCATACCTACCTTGATGAATTAATGACACATGATTTCACTGAAAAATAAACCAAAAAGGAGACCTCTTTACACAATTTATTTCAGAATTATTTACATAGAAAATGAGTCTAAACATCTTATCCTCTCCAGAGTCATTTCCTCTTATATGCAGTTTACTTAAACTGAAGAAACTGTTTCCAAGTTTAGCTTCTGAAAACCAAAAACCTCCTTTAAAAGGCTCTAGGTACAGGGATATACTTCTTAAGGTGAGAATAGGTGTGTCAAAAGACAAAATATTTTACATACCATTCCCAGAGTATGATTCCCAGAGTATGTATGAGATTTGTACTAAAAGTGATTCTGATATTTGCCTTGGAATTTTGGCCTGTAAAGCTGACAAAAGCTTTGTAGCAAGGGTAAAAATAAATAAATCCATAAACATCTCAAGGAACCTCATTTTTTTTAGCTGACAAAAAGCTGCAAACAATGCTTGTATAAGTAGTTCAAACTTGTGTGAACTGATAATACTCCTATGGCGTAGAGAGTCTCAATAAATAATAGACACATTACAGGAAAATGAACATAGCCAAGAATCCATTTCCAAAAGGATCAGTACAGCCATAACCATGGTACCCGAACTCAGGAAGGCATTACATTCACCAGCACCAAAACAGTGATGCAATCAGTTATTTACTTTTGTTATGTACTACATTGTGATACACTAGTATTAGCTCTCCTTTGTTTTTCTGTAGTATAAATCTTAATTTATACTTGCACTTAATTATTAGTAAGAGAACAAAAAGTCTCCTCCTGAATGTTAAATGTAACAAGCAAATCGATAAGAACTACAAAAATAGTTAGATCTCTATGTATTGAGAATTATGTATATTTGCCATTAAGCTCAAATTTTTTATTTAAAACACCCTACATATAAAATTATGGTGTGTTATGAAAGAGTTTTATAAAAAATTATGGATTTTTGGAAAGAGTTGTTTTTTGAAAAATTCCATTAATTGACTATTTAAACATTTACAAGATCCATTAATATACATGGATTAAAAAAAAAAACACTTTAAATACACATATTCACTACTTTTTTTGGTCCCAAGCAAAATGTTTACACAGAAATTTGGCAGTGTTAAGTCTGTGGACTCAAAGCCAATAACAACCTAAGAAAACTGAACTTGGTAATAAGCACATTTTCATAGTACAACTAACGGTGTATAACAATCCAAAGTAGTTAATATTTATAGGATAATCACAGTATTTTGCATACCAGATTAATTTTAAAGCAATTTTAAGAAAACATGATATATCTGTGCTTTCCCAACTGTTAACAGTCAACAGATTTCTTCTTAGCTATAATTGGGGTGGGGGGGCGGGGAATTAGTCTCTTAAACATCATGACCTAAGGGGAGGAAATCAATCCTGTATATCCCCATCTCTGTAAGCAAGAAGCCAGGAGGCAGGAGGCAGGACCCTGTGGCACCTGGAGTACCAATTTCACCAAGTTCAGAATCCACTTGGAATTCCAAATGGGAATTTACAATATTGTCAAAGGGCTTATTGGGACTAAACGCATTACCACATGTTTCAAGGTCTACAAATATACTCCATGATAATCACGCCTTTGAGAGCCCTCCTTAGCAAAGAAAACATTCACAAACTCAAGCTTACCTACCCTCACAATCCAGGCAGAGCTCCTCTGAGCGATCCTCCAGGCAATACTGAGAGGACATTCCTCTCTGTTCACTCGTGGTGCCAAGTGACCTTTGGCACATCAACATCAGAAAGGGTGAGGCTCGGAGCTTCAGTTTCGACATTGTGCTACACTGAACAAAGTTTCTCTGGTTTCTCCAGGGCGTTAACTAAGACTTCCTCTTCTTGTTAAGTAAGTCAACACAGCCACTACTACATTTCCAAGTCTTCCCTAAAGTGGTAAAGCTTTAAATGGTACAAATACTGATGGGGAAATTACTAGGTGCTCTAAATTTACACCAACGCCATACAGGTGGGCTATTATTACTCCCATTTTAAACAGGTGATATCTGAGGAAGAGAGGTTAATAAGTAACTTGTGGGAATTCCAGGTGCCACAATATGGTCAACTGAGCTAATGAAGAAGACTTTCCACCATAAATAAACAACACAGAAAAGATGAGACAGAGTAACGCGTTTTAAAAATTAAATACACAGTTCCACCTGCAGTAAAGAAAAACCCCCTGGTGCCAAACCAAAGCTAGGACTGATGGCCAAAGTGGTAGTAAGCACAAAAGCAAATATTGCCCGCTGTAGCCGCCAAGGAAGAATCACTGGATTCTCTTACAGCTCTTAGGTCTAACTGAAATTGGTAAGGAGATGCCCCCTCAAGGAATGGGATCAGAAGAAAGTTCTCTTTCAGGAGAGCAGAGTTAGGCTAAATTTCTGGCCCGGCTTTTCTTCAACACAGGATACAACCTGTCCAACCATTTGTAGCAACCCTGATGCCCATATAGGGACAGAAAAAGAGATCTTGGGCACACAAGTTGGGCATAAAGTTGGCTCTGAGGTGCTTCCATAAAACTGGAGCCATTGTCAAAGGGCTGCAATCACAACTGAAAACTGGTGAGGGGGCAGGACAAATCCACCTTAATAAGACTTCAGTGGAACTTGTCTCTGAGAATCTGGGTGAGAGGGCAGGGGAAACGTTTACAACCAGAAATTAAAACCCTAAGCCTGTGTCACAGCAGTTCTGAAGTCTGAATCTTATTTGTATGAGAATCTCCAAGCTTAAGAAATTAAGAAAAAAAGAGAAAAAAAGGTTCCTGGGCTTGTGATATCCCTGGAGTATGTGAAATAAACAAACATAAAATACTTTAGAGCTTCCCTGGTGGCCCAGTGGTTGAGAGTCCGCCTGCCGATGCAGGGGACACGGGTTCGTGCCCCGGTCCGGGAAGATCCCACATGCCGCGGAGCGGCTGGGCCCGTGAGCCATGGCCGCTGAGCCTGCGCGTCCGGCGCCTGTGCTCCGCAACGGGAGAGGCCACAACAGTGAGAGGCCCGCGTACGGCAAAAAAAAAAAAAAAAAAAAAAAAAGGGAACAGCATCACTATAGATAGGTAGGATTTTTAAGCTTGTTTAGAAAAGCACTGATCAATGCCAGAACTCAATGATCTGACAGAACCTACTCACACCAACTTTTCTTCTCTGTCACTTTTCAACCTCCTGACCACTCTGCCCTACAACTCCTCATTCTGGAAATTCCAACCCATCTCCCAAGCCATTGGGAAACCTCCAGCACCCTTGCAAAACAGATGGAGTGGAAACTGTGATGTACGACCCAGATCCCCTTTCACAACTGAAGGATTTCTTCCCCAGCTGCTGTAGTACTGCCAGCATACGGGCCTCAGCTATCAGCTGTCTTCAGAATGGCCTTGGCTGAAGTCTCCCCTTGCAAGTTCATGCTCCCCTCCCAGGGCAGCCCACATCCAAAGACTGGCTGACGTGGGGAATATAAAGGCTTGCCCCCCTCTCTCTAGCTGGAGACAATGGTGAAGCACCATCCCAGTTTTAGAGCCTCTAGGGGCTCAGATCTCCACCAAGACTACAGGGCAGCCTAACGTCCCCTCTGCCCAGTGCTGGTTTCTTCCTTCCACTCCACAGCGGTTGATCTCAACAGCACTTTCTAAGAAACTTCCAGGGCACTAATTTTCACCTCAGAGTCTGCATTCTGGGGAACTCCGACTACAACAAAAGAGCATCAGAAAAAAAAAAAAAGGGGGGGGGCAGGATATGGGGCAGTGCTGTCAAGGAAGTGAAAAGAATAAGAAAGCCTTGAAACCAGCCAGGAGAACAGCAGAAAGTACTAATGTAATCTCTTTCTTTGATAGTAGAAGGGAAACCCTTTTTCCAAATGAACAATATAATCACAAAAATTCCAACCCAACGTATCAGTGTATCTCTGAACTTGACAGTCAAAAAGGATCTTACGGGGTATTCCAATTCTAGCCCCTGTCATTTTGAAGATAAAGCTTTTAGGCCGTGGATCTGCTAAATGCCAAAACTGTTGCTGCTTAGAAATAGGCCCATTTATTCTTTTAAGACATTTACTTTCCCAATAGCAAGTTAACAGGCACATTTAATACCCTGCTAAAACAAGGTTACCAGGGCTTCCCTGGTGGCGCAGTGGTTGAGAATCTGCCTGCTAATGCAGGGGACACGGGTTCGAGCCCTGGTCTGGGGGGATCCCACATGCCGCGGAGCAACTGGGCCCGTGAGCCACAACTACTGAGCCTGCGCGTCTGGAGCCTGTGCCCCGCAACAAGAGAGGCCGCGATAGTGAGAGGCCCGCGCACCGCGATGAAGAGTGGCCCCCGCTCGCCGCAACTAGAGAAAGCCCTCGCACAGAAACGAAGACCCAACACAGCAAAAATAAATAAATTAATTAATATCAAAAAAAAAACCCAACATAAAAAAAAAAAAACCAAGGTTACCAGCAGTGCTGTATGTGTGTGTGTGTGTATACAATTTCTAGCTTTTATAGTCATAGGAAAATGTGCAGCAACCAAACCTATAACGTTCCAAATACATATTTTTCATGTCTACTTCTGGTGAGCTGCCCTATCTTAGAAAGGGGAGAGAATCGACAAAAACCCATGAGCCTTGCTTAGATTTGTCCCATGTCCCAGTGATATAATTCTGATATGTCTTTTAGTTCTGAATCATTGGTAAAGATGTTAACGATAGTTTTATAAAAGGCTAACCTGGTACAGGCTGGTATATGACTAATCATTATCCAGAATACTAATAAAAAAACTGCATGGACTAAAATAATATTCATATACACACTCAGAACGCCAATGACATGGGACAAATCTAAGCAAGGCTCGTGGGTATTTGTTGATTCCCTTACCCTTCTAATATAGGGCAGCATACCAGAAGCAGTCATGAGAAATAGTATATATTTGGAAAGTGATAGATTTGACTGCTGTACATTTTTCCATGACTACTGAAGGAAGCTGGAAATTGCGTGCGCACATGCACGCGCGCACGCGCGCGCACACACACACACACACACACACACACATCTCTACTGGTAACCTTGCCCTACATTCCACACTTTGTAACCACGAATATAGAGGCAGACAAGATAAGTTATAGCAAAACCTATCAAACTAAGCCCACTGGATCCAAAAAGACATGAAGTCATTTACATAAATTGTTAGGACAGCCAAGCAGAATGGATTAACACTGTTACAATCCACTCATCTTGGAAACCTAAGCAGAACTGCACTCTCAGTTCCTCAATATGTCTTTCATTCCTTCCTCTCCTAAGAATCACAATCTGCTGGGTCTAAGCCAACCCTTCTTCTCCTTCTAACTTTAAAACCTTTTTTTAATGGGAGTAAGAAATTAATGTGCTACAAATATGAGAGAATCCAAAAGAGGTTTCTAAACTCTAAATTGTATATGTCAAATCTCAATTACATACAAGCTAAGGGAGTTGAATTCATATGGGCAGAATGACCAACCAAATGCTATAACAACTTATCTGGAAGAGGAATGACAGTGCAATATAATTCATATTGGGGGAGAATCATGTCAAATTATTAACATTTTATAGGCATACAAAAGGGCAAACATGCATGGCATGTGAACGAGAGAAAGAACTAATTTGTTCATATAAAAAAAGATCAAATGAGTCACTACGGGTTTAGAGCTATTGTTTGGACATAGAATCTGGGTTAAAGGTAGAAAACATAAAAAGAGAAGAAACATATAAATGGGCACTTCTTGGGGTGAATAAATACAAACAATAGGACCAACAATATTCATTCTTCGCATAAGTTATTTAGAAGAGTGAGATCATAATTCAATTTTAAGTCTACAGATGGCTTAAGTCTCTTATTATGTTAGGAAAGTACTGATTTAAGAAAAATGAACTCATTATTACTGCAAAATAATGTAATTGTATATAAGTGAATAAAATGGTAGTTTTGCCTTAAATTGGCAAAGTTTATATATTTGGGAAACATCACACAAACTTATTTGATTATGGATTTTAAACGTCATTTTCAACCTAGAAATCACTGTAGAGTTCCAATAAGTCACACTTTTATTTGGCAATTTCAATCAAAAAGCCAGCAAAATTTTGAAAAAAACATGGTGAAAACAAAAGAAAAAAGTGATTTCTCGTTTCTATTCATGTCCTATAACCAAAGAGAAGTTGGAAAGTGTGAAGACCTCAGCACTGGGAAACCAAACGCTTGTGTTTATGCCCCAGGTCTGCCACTGAATAGCTCTGTACCCGGGCAAGTAACTTAACCTCCCTCCGGCTGCATTTCCTCACCTGTAAAAGGAGATCAATGAGACCAATTTGTAAACTCTCATTCACATCTATTCTAGAACACTTACCTAATTCAAATTTAAAAATAGAAAATCTACTTAATTAGATTTGGGCTAAAACATAGCCATTGGCAGTTTTACTCTTTTCAACATAAAACAGTTAAGTTTCCAGAAAAAAATAAAATTACCAAATAGTCAGAAAACCTAATGATAAATGAGGAAAAACATTAGTTTGCACGAGGACATCTATAAATTCACCTCAGAAATTACAAAGAAACACTTTACAGAACCTCCAATTTCTGCTGAAAATTTCCCATTTAAATACAGACTCCGCCGAAACACAATAGACACAAAGAATTTCTGAGAGGCAGGGAAAATGGAAGCTTTTGGCGTGCAGTACCAATATTTCCCATCATTATTAAGATTTCACTTAGAGCTTCCTTATTTCACCTGGCTCAGATGGTGCTGCCATTCCACATAACTGGCTGAGTGAAGGCATATCAAAAGAACTGATAGGATGTTCCTTGTAAAACTGCATTTTTTTAAACTTATAACATCATCCCCCAAACCTATGCTTTCCACAAAAAGTTAAAGTCTAAAAAAAATGATAGGACTACTTTAGCCTATTAAAATCATGGGTGCCTTGGAAGTCTTAAGTGCCATTTGGAAAGAAAAAGACATTTACTAAAAAGAGTACCAATCCTTCCCAGAGTACTTTTACCTTAACTCTGTAACAGTCAGGAAATTATCACATTAGCTAGATAACATAACTTAACTTCTCCTAACCTATAATCATGTGCTATAGAACCTGGAAGAAAAGGGAGGGAGGATGAAAGGGAGGGGGTAAACCAGCAAATACTGAAAATAACCGAATGCTGATAAGGTACTGTCTTACCAAAAAATCAGGAGAAATGCCCAAGTTTCATTTCAAAGCATGTACCCTCTGAAATGCTGCACAGAATCATCCTGTATATACTTTAACAAGCTAATACTGAGAAATGAGCCTTGAAAAATTAAATCAGGCAGCATTACAGTAAACAGAATGAAACGCCCGTTTTCAGAGCAGCAGTTTAGAGAAAGCTGTGTAAATAGCTGTTAAAATGATATAGCCTATGTCATCCTTCGAAAATAAAGCCTGCGATTAAATTTGCACATCAAATGATCCTTGAAGCCTGTATGTTACCACTAAATAGGGGGTGGCAGACGGGGCTTAAATCAGACAAGCCTTGCCAGTGGCACAGAGAGTTGCCGTCACGCAAAGAAAACCCCCTGCACAAACACCGAAGCTGAATGCAGGAGGCTATACCAGTTTTAAAAGTGATTTAACTTCTTCGAAGATCATTGGACTAGAGTTTGCCCAGTCAGCAGAATTTAGTTATGGCCTTCGGCGGAAAAGTGCTAATACAATGAACGGTTACCCTGGTTGGGCAAAATATTAAGGGTCACTTATTTTCAGTCGATAAAATGTTGATTCTCCAAACCAATTCTTAATCTTTCTTTAGTTTTCAGTTTCAAGACCTTTTAATGATGGCTCTAACACTAGTCTCTAATTCCCCCGTATTCCTGACGTGGGGCTATGGAAAATAGACGAAATAAACCTATGTCAAGAGTAGCATGCTGGGGGACGGGTAAATAAATTAGAAGTTTGGTATCAGCAGACAAAACTACTATATATAAAATGGATAAACAACAAGGTCCTACTGTATAGCACAGGGAACTATATTCAATATCTTGTGATAAACTATAATGGAAAAGAATCTGAAAAAGAATACATATATATGTGTGTGTGTATATATATACGTGTATAACTGAATCACTTTGCTGTAACTAACTAACACAACATTGTAAATTAACTATACTTCAATATAAATTTTAAAAAGAGTAGCACGTTGTGGTCAAAAGAGCCATGGATTTGAAACCTACAACCCTAATTGTTTCCCCTGGCTCTCCAATTTTGTATTACATGACCTTAAACAAATCATTAGTATAGGCAATAGAATGTAAAGAACTTGACTTTATGTGCAAAACAGGGAAGCCCTGTTACTCACAGCTGTATGACTTTGGCCAAATTACTTCACTAAGTCTTTTTTGCTTGTCTATGAAGTGAAAATAACAGAATCTTCTTCATAGAGGCTGAATGAAATAATGCATGTCAAGAGCACAGCACAGTGCCTGATTAACTGTCAGGAATAAATGATAGCTTAAAAAACGTCACTACTTCTCTGAGTTTTCTTTACCTTTTTAAGTAGTCTGCCTCAGAAATAAAGATGTTATATCTTAGAATAATTTCCTGTGCTTCACAGTATCTTTATCAGGTCACTAATTTAAGAAAGCTGAGTCTCCTCAAAATTAAAAGACCTAAATTTTGTTCACAGCTACGTAACCTTCTGTATTTGTCTTTAAAATCTTCTTTTCACTTTGGTTAAATAGGTATTTCATAATGATCTGTGATCCTATTTGATATTTATCACAAAAATCCCGAAGTCTTTTAGACTTCAAACTAATTTTGAAGTTTCCCAGAGGGTTCCTGGAAAATCTCACAGGATTTGTCTCTTATCTTATAAAAGAGAGGCGTTAAAATAATTAGGTTTATTTGGAATTTAAATGACATGGGAAGGACTGTAAAATAAGACGTGATGATAAACCCTCATAGGTTCTATGTGTATGGATAGATCCTATTAGTGTAAGTATTTCAGAAATTGTGTGAAGTTCATAGAAATGTGTCAATACTTGTCAATAATTTGCCCGAGTATTATCTTAAATTGCTGTATGCCACAGAAATAGCTAAATTTCCTTATCAAATGAACTCTCATAAGAACTTTAAGCATGACTGTTTTTAAGTCTTTTGTCATTCACAGACAGTTATTGTTTTACTCTGATTCTTCCCTTAAAGTTTTTACAATCAGTTACTGTGAGAACACTCCATAATGGCATAACTTGAATACTTTGAGACCATGCCACTGGACTGTGTAAGAATTTCCAGAACTAATGAAGAAGCTGATGGATTCATAGAACTGCTAACCAAAGATGAAGCAGAACATGGGACTCAATGAACTGACTGTTTATGACTTTTGTTTGAAGCATTGCTGGTTCTTTAATGTTACATCTTCCAGATGTAAAGAAATCTTTTTCTCTTTACTCTTAAGCTACCTATAATTCACAGCAATCTGGTGAATTACACCTTTGTTAACAGAATTGAAGCAATTATCTCTTCTCCCTACCTGATCCCTCCAGAATTAGAAAACCCTCCATGAGTGTTCTTATTTTCAAGGCAATATAGTTATTTGCATAAGTTCAATAAGCATCTGCTCTCCTTGTAACAGGACACAATCGTAAACATTGGCTATATTAGCAAAGCTTGGACTGGAATGTCATGTCTGAGAATGATGTGCACAGAATCAGATATGACCAGACAGCTTTAAGGAACTAAGGTTTAATTTAAGGAGCCAATATATGTATAAAGCTCCCCTTCAAAAACCAGCCTGATACCTTGCTTATAAGGTTCCTGAACAGGTGAGTAAGGAAGGTCACTTCCTGGAAGACCCAGGAACCTCGGGATATTTTGGGGACCTCGAGAAGAGTGTAATTCACCCAAGTCTATAAGTATTACAGGCAAAAGCTGAGGGTGAGTCATTGGCTTGGTTTCCTAATCCTGAAAAGATTTTAAAAGTTCAATCTGAGATTCCTTATTAGAAGTGGTTCCAGCAAAGCAGACTTAAAAAGAGCATATAGGGCTTCCCTGGTGTCGCAGTGGTTGAGAGTCCGCCTGCCGATGCAGGGGACACGGGTTCGTGCCCCGGTCCGGGAAGATCCCACATGCCGCGGAGCAGCTGGGCCTGTGAGCCATGGCCGCTGAGCCTGTGCGTCCGGAGCCTGTGCTCCGCAACGGGAGAGGCCACAACAGTGAGGCCCGCGTACCGAAAAAAAAAAAAAGAGCATATATAGTCAATCACTATTCTTGCTGGACTGATGTAAATAATCAGGCCAGGTTTAATGAGAATAGACTTATTCTGCAAACAAATTAGTCTTACTTAGAATATCTTTGATAGAAATGGGGGTGTCAATAGAAACAAAAATTATGTTTCAATGGAAAACTACAGCACACCCCTGTGGTTATTAAATTCTTGCCTTGTTCATTGTCTTTGAGGTTTTGTTATCTCCCTGTAAACTGGACTGGATCCTGAATTCTTCTAGGATCCTCCAATACCTAGCTACAACTCTCCAAACTGATGCGTCCAATTTTTCTCCCACCCTTCTGACCTGGAATCACTGAAAATTAAAACTGTCTCTTTCCCAAAGTCCGGCAAGCTGCAGCTGGACAACTTGATGTGAACTTCAGAGAAATCACCACAATAACACATGTATGGACAACCCTCCTGCCTGTTGCCATGTGGGCCCCTCAGAAAGTTCACCAGAACACACCTGATGACATCACCAGGGACAAACTATGAACCAGGAAAATCTGTCAGATTGCTACTGCTTGCTCTCACTCCATCTGAAGATTCTTTGAGTCCAACGTCTAGAAATGATCGTGACGAATGATTGCCCTCTGGACTCAGAAACTAAGTTCATGGTTTGTTCTAACCATTAACCTGTTTTTTCTTTTGTCTCCATGGAAATGTTCAGGACTCAGAGACTGTTCTAATGGGTTATCGGACAATCTACAACTAACTCAGTTTCTGGACTGTGAAAGTTCTTGGGGAAGTTTCAGAATGAATGACAGGGTTCAGGACACACTACCCCCCAAATAGGGCACCTTGGCATACTGAATATTTTAAGGTGAAGGAGTTTGAGGAAACAGCAGAAGCAGGAAGGTCACCTGATCTTCACCAAGATTTTCTCCCCTGAAACAGGTCCTAAAACGCTCGTGTGAGAAGTGCGCTTCCTATAGCCAGAGAAAAGGAGCGTCCTTATCTCTGAAGACAAAGGGCCACAGAACAATCAGAACACACAGGCCTTGTTAAATCCCCCCCACTTCCCTACACTTATCTCATACTCTTTAATCTATCATATTCCCGCACAGCTGTCCACTCTTCATAACACCCAGCATAAAAACACTCAGATCTAACTATTTCTTCATTTCCTTATGAAGGCTCCGTGTCACATACAACTTTCACTAAATAAATGTGTGTGCTTTTCTCCTGTTAATTTGTCTTTGTCAGTTTAATTTGCAGGTCCAGCCAGGGACCCTGAGAGGGTTAAGGAAAACATTTTCCTCCCCTATGCCCCACAGACATTATACTTACACTCTTACCAATAGTTTATAAGGTTCTTTTTCTATTCTCCCACACCCTCACCAAAACACTACCGCATCACTTGTTTTAAAAATCTATTCCAATTTGACAGAAGAAAATTTTTTCACACATCTTTTAGTTTAGCAGTGATATTCATCTCTCTTTAAAACCATTTCCATATAACTTCTTCAAAATTTTCTTGCTGATTTTTCACCTTTTTTTCTTTTAGACCAACAGGATTCATTCTGTCCATTGTCAGCATGGATCTTTAAAAATTGTGTATATAAGGCATAAACATGCATAAGATTTTTCCTCTAGACCAAAATAAACATACCACTTAAATATATGTTTTCAATGTCAAACTGTAACTTACAAAACTTAACGTAGACCCTATTCTATATCTATACCATTAAAAAAAAAAAAAAGGCAGATTAGGTCTTTCTGTACTCTCAATAATAATATCACACATGATCCCTAAACTAAAAACCACATTTGTTTATCTTTTTATAAATCTGATGCATGTGGTAATCCTTTCTTTATCCTGCCTAGATTATTCTAATTATATTTAATCTAAAACCAGAAGTGGTTTTTGACCAACTCCCAAGTTAAGGTCATTTTGTACTTCAGAAGATAAAGCTTACACATTAACCTAATGCTACCTCTTCCATCCCAAAGAGGACACAGCTTAATTTTTACTGCAAAAACAGAATTAAGTTTCAAGATAACCAATACATTGACTATTCTGGTACTAAAGCATCACTTCATTTATGTGAGGATGCCTGTTGTCACTCTTTCTTTATTTCTTAATGACTTTGAGTATTGTAGTATTCATTGACACTCAAAATATCACCCCTGAGTCAGTCAGTCAGTCAATCCCTAAGGCTTATGAACTTCCAGAGCTTGATGTCAAAATCCAATCCTCACCTCAGACTCCCAGGATAAACTGTGCATTTTACATATATGGTATGTTTCAAATGCCACCCAAAAATCTCCCTTAAATGACTTCAACATTCTAGAGAAGACTAAGATTCAGGAAGAATAAGGTAGCTTTTCTGAATATGAATTAATTTTATCAAATGCTTTCTATATCTTTAGATATAAAAATTAATTCAAATCAGCTATAATTCTATTTTAAAATTTGGCTGCTATGGTATAATAGGTACATATTACATAGTCGCTTACATGGATTTTAAGATTTTTACATGGATCTTTTAGAAAGACACATACATATGCATAACTCCCACACCAATTCTCTTGGCATTGCTCCATTTTGTAAGGGAGCCTGTTTACAGACATCTCAGGATCTGCACGTAATGGATACTGCTTTAAGTAATGGATACTGCTTCAAGGTTCCCCCCCCCCAAATTAAGATAGTACAAAATGCATGAAAATTATGAGCCTTCAGTTCACTTTATGTCATTTTGATTCATTTAACAATGAAACAAAATTCAATATCTACAAAAGATCACTCATTCCCAGGTATCCTGTTAGGGAATTTTTTTTTTTTTAAATCTACTCTGTTTACTTCAAGGCAAACGCTATTCTGCATGCCACGAGGATACCACTAGCCCACGGACATATGCCAATAAATCAGGATAAGCCAGAAATATCTGATACTTACCTGCTAGCTCTCTAAGCCAACTTCTGCTATTTGTGAAGACTGTCAGCAATTACAGCAGCAACACACTTTATCTCACATCACTAACTTTGCATTGCCTGAAATCACTCTCAGAGTGTGTGTATGCACACACATATATAGTCTACAGAGCACTTTTACCTTCTTATATTTCATCTTAATTCTCTTTTGTCACCCTATCAAAAATTATACAATGGGGTTATACCAATGACTCTTAAGTCATATGGTGACTCACCCACTACTCAGTACTAACCTTGAACATCAGATCTGTAGAAATCTCATTACAACAGGCCTGATTCATCACGAAAGGACAGAGATATAGAAGAGGGGAAAAAATATGAATGAGGGGAAAAATATGAATTTTAAAAATTCATAAGCTCTCTCAATAAACAACTATTTATAGTATATGTTTATTAGGTGTCTGTTGAAATTATTTGTTGAAATTTGTCTCACGTGAGTAGGCTGATTGGTTCATAAATAAGATGCAGAATTTGCCCTTTAGGTTACTCTGTATTACAGATATAGATACGCACACTAAAAGCATACTAGTAGCACAGGTATATGCATAAACATTAAACACAGCATGAATCTAATAAAATCGTACTTAAGTATAAATAAAAGATCAGAAGACTTTAATATGATGGCTAAGGAGGAGTTAGTCAGAAAAACTGAATAAATAGACAAAAAGGTTTCGGGAAGCAAATTGCCACTTTTCTTCTAGTAAAGTTAGAAAGACTTTGCGGGGAGCTAATACCTGAAGATGATTTCACAACCGCAACTAAAGAGCCTGATAAAGCAAGAAGGATTAAGTGTTCCTTCCCTATGAAAGACAAGCTGAGGAACAAAGGATACAAGTAGGAAGAAAAACAGCAAGAAACAAGATGAATAATTATTGTCAAGGAGGACAGAGTGATAGGATTGGGGGAGGGGGCTGAGAATTTTATATTCAGCTGTGGGGTATAAAATTCAGTCCCTGTCATTGGCAGAGAAGAAAATCTTAAAACGAAACCACCTTGAGAAGGCAGCATCAGTTCACTAGAGTTCAAATATGTGGCAAAGTCCAAGTCAGAGAACTAGAACAGCTAAGTTCTATAGTGAAAAATGCCAAGTGGATTTATGAAAAAGGGTCAAAAGGGAAGTGCCAGGTTTTGTCAAAAGCCTGGATAGCTATGGAGTGACAGCAAAGAGTGAAGATATATGTATGTGTGTATATATATATATATATATATACACACATACACACACATATGGACATATATACAGAATGCTTTCTTGCTGGAGACATTCGTGATACAGTGGGCGTTCCTCAAAATAGTGAGATGGCAATAAGAGGCAGGTTTTGAAGTGACAACCTGTAGTTTTATCTTCCTTATTTATTTATTAATTAATTATTAATTCATTCATTCATTTAACGTAAGTTGGTAATTAGTTTTCCTGCCTCCTTTTGCCTCCTGAAAGAATGAATAATGATTTACGGAGTGCCTATTATGAAACATGTACCATATTAGGTATAAATGAAATCATATAGTCATTCTAGAAGCATAAATGATTATTATGAATTCTCTTAATGATGTAGAAGTAAAAGAGAGAGAGGAAAATCCCTTCAATTCAACTAATTAAATGGAAAACCATTTCGATTACTGAGAGTTACAAGTTAGAGAAGACAGACTATAACCAGAACTGAACTAAATGAAATGTTGTTGCATGTGACTCCTGAGATTTAAATTATTAAATAGATCAGAATGACTGTAATTCAGTAAGTGGTATTTTCTCAGGGTTTGAAATTCACTACCTCTTTTAAATCATTCCACTCTGGAAATTATATTAGTTGTTTACTTAAATCTGAGTGATACACAAGTAATTACACTTTTACTGTTTAAATTTCTCACAAGGTCTGTGGCATCTGGGGTTCTGGTTGTTTTCCTGGTTGATTTAATTTCTAAACATCTAGGACTGTATAGAGTTGGGCTTGGTATAGAGCATCAACCCCACATCGGAAGCTCTCATCACATCCAGTCTGACCATTTGGCATATAATATATATCTCCAAATCAACAACTCATTTTATTATCTCGAATTCATTGTTTCACTTGTGTTCATCCCTCCTCATTCTTATGTTACATTTTAAATGTAACTGAAAAACCTTAATATTTCTTTTAACATTTGTAGATACAGACAGGTTTAAGGTTGACAGCCGACCCATTGCCACAGCTTACATAAATATAGTAAAGCAACATACTTGAAATGTTGACTCATTAAAATCAAGAATGGATAAGTCAAGCTTCCTTTATCAAGATGTTTTTGTCAGTTTTCTTCGCCCTCCCCCATAATGCTCCAACAAATGACGACAAGTTCACAACTGCAGTCCAGGGTAACGACTCCCCACCAGTTCCGATTGCAAAGGGAAGGTTTGAAGCAGTGTGAAAGGAGTAAGCTCCTGCTACTTAGCACTGAAAGGAAATAATCAACAGATTAAAAGCATTGATGCAGCGAATTCTACTAAATCACTAGTTTTGCCTTCTAACTACTTGCTTTTTAATGATGGAAATTTAACTGCTGCCCAAAGTGTGGGCAACTGGTAGTAAGAAAACACAGGTGACCCAAGCTGGAAGAATCGTGCCAACTGTAAAACTAAACAGGCTATTCATCACCATGGTAATAACCCTTAAAACAGACACAGAAGCCAATTCATAGATTCCAATTTCAAACCAGGAAGAGATTTGGGAGTGTATACATGTATATAATTTATACAGTGTCCTGTGCCAAACTAATAACAGTCCTAGAGATGAAGCTTAAAGTAACTACAGAAGTGGCCCTTTTAGTAACATGGACTCCCAATGCACGGAAAGGTAATCTGTTTCTTTTGACAAAGAACCTCAGAGAATGTTACAAAAACACAGCAACAATAATCAGGAACATTCTCCCAGGTGTTGAGTCATTAATTGAATTTGAAAGGTCAGGCATTACTCCTAACACCACTATATCTACCTGAGGACAGCATATATCTTTTGCAAGAAAATAAAGTCCAAAGTTTATGCCTTGTGACTTACTTTGAATGCAAAAGAACATTACATATCTGAGATTTTGATTAAGTTTAACTGAAAATGGTCTTTTCAGAGATACTATTTCCAGAAATATTCAAAGCACAATATATTTTGATATCAAGGTTTGGTAGCAAAATATTCAAACCAAGGAAAATGTGCTAAAACACAACTAAGAAAATAAAAAGATAAGCCACAGACTGGAATATTTAGAAATCATATTTCTTTTAACATTTCCTTCAAGGCAAGGGTACTTGTGACAAATCCCCATTTGTGATAAGGATTCAGGAAGATACACTAGAACTAGACCGTTCATATCTGCAGGGAGCTTAGAAATTAAGGGGCTTTAAGATAGATCATTCTAATTCGCATATGAAACTTAACTTTTTGAGGGCAGGGACCTTACCTTTACACTGACCTACTACTCAACCTTTGCTACATTTGCTTCCTGTGTTACTAAGGAGAATAACAAACTTGACCATCAGGCACCCTATAAATTTATGTCAGTATTAGTTGGTCTCTGACTGCTGCTCATCAACGCTTTCTTTCTTTTTGGTTCCACCACATATTCCCCAAAATAACCATATTTTCAAGCTATAGTACAGCTCCTCTTCTCCTTTACCCTCCTCAGAAAATAACTGCACTTCCCATATAACCATAAAAAATGGAGACAAGCTGAATGACCTCCTTAATCTACATGGAAATAAGAAAATCTCCAATAGCACAGAAGATTTTTCAGATGTTAAATACTACTTTAAAAATGGATTCACATATGACAAGCTTCCACATGACATTTAAAATACTCCATTTACTCATTTCAGAAATGCATCCCAGGCAAAAAGTTCAGTCAGTAATATATCTTATAGTACTACCCTACAGGCATGTCTTTCTGTGCTATGGAATGGAAATAAATTCTTTTTGGACAGAATAATCAAAATGCCCTGCGCAACTGTTACCCAAGTGTTTTCGCTGACTGAATCAAATCCCCTGAACAGAATACTTGTCCTCCTAGAAATATTTACTGCCTTTTCGAAGTACTTTGAAGAATCAAATTCAGAGTATAAAACTTTAAAATAAGCTTTTCACCATTTTAAATGTTTCACTCAGCCTTTTTCACCTCATGTGAACTTCACACGAAAAGATTCAGAGCTAGAGTATTTTCTGAATAGAAACATGTTTTCCAGTATTTTTGCAAAAAAAGATTTCATTCAGTTTGACGTGTCAGTAGTTTCAATTATCCCCAAACTGACAGCAAGAAGTTACTCCATGTGCTGTTATCTAACCTCTACAGCTTGTACATTCAAACTCTGAACTGAGAGACAAAAAGTAAAGTGCGCCTGTTTGCAGGCAAAAGGAAGCTGATGATTCATCACTGTATATATGTCTGTTCTTTAAAATCTGATTTCATGGTAGAATTTTTTCATCATATCCACAAAATGGAAACACTCTGAAAAGGTGGAGCTTTTAAAAGTGGTTATTACTTTTTTGAGTGTTGCTTTTGCAAAGGTAAATAGTTTAAATAGCTGTCTGCTTCTGAGAGTAGTTAAGTCTGAAGTTAAACTGTGTATTTCATAAAATTCTAACACTATTGCCAGAAAGAGCTCGTTAGTGACCAATTAACCCATTTCCATAATTCTGTGGTAACCCCAGTCAGATATGTTTACCTATCTGTAAGCCTGGACTTTCTCACCCTAACAAAGATGAATAGTGCAACAAAGAACTCCAAACCGCACACAATTCTCAAGGTGATCTACTGAAACAACAAGAGACCTTTACAAGGCTGCATTCTATAATCATGACAATAATGACAACAAGGAGGAGAAGAAATCAGAAATGACAATAATTACCTAAGCACCTATTAGTGCTCTGCGCTGTACTAGGCACTCCCTATATGCTAGCTCATTTAATTCCAAAAATTCTATAAAGGTAATGATGTACCCATTTTATAACTCTGAAGGTTGAGGCTCAGAGCAGATACATGCCCCAAATTTGACAAGTATTAATAAGATGGTGAAGGCTATGAACACAGGCCTTCTGCTACATCCTACACTCACTATCTAAATTTTTAAAAAACGAGTAAAAGCCTTACAACTATGTTTCTTTGGACTGGTCCATTACTTTTGGGGAAACCAAAGAAATGACTTATAAGCAAAACAATATAAGCCAATTATTTAATAAGTAAGAAACCAACATTTCTTTTGAAGATACAAAAGCATGTGATTTGCCATTGCATAAGGAGAACACAGAAGTAGTTGCCAGATGACTCAACCAAGCAATCAGTTAGAGGTTAAAGTGGCTGAAGAAGAATTAAAACTGTAGCACTAGCTCTGCAGATTAAAGGACAGTCACTAGTCATTGTGAAAGGCCCTGGACACAACAGCCCCTTCAGTCACTTTGCAAGGAGCTGAATAATAAGTAAAGTGTGCAAGGAAAATATAATTTTCCTCTAGACTAAGACACAGTCACAGCTGCAACATTAGACAAAAGACCAAATCATCTAGCTACAGAGTACCGACCACCACACTAGAATGTGATAATACCTGCATAACAGCGTATGTGAAGATAGTCATTTTACTACCACCCCACCAGTATTTCTCTCCTAAGACGTAGGAAAATACCCGCAAAACATAGTTACTGGAAAAAAATACAGTCATCACATTTACTAAATAGTATCCAGGCACCTTGACAAAACCTAGGTATACATTTTGGGAGACCAAGAATAAGAGGATATGTGAAAAAAATCTCAGCCCAAACAGAGACAGACCATGGCGTGTAACTGTAGGCTGAAGAACAACAAGAGAAATAAAGGAAGTTGAAAAGAAAACCAAACAAAAAAACTGACGGAGTTAGAAGAAACATTCAGTTTTACCAAACTTCAGACCACAGACACCAAGGCATATAGATGAATGGCTAAAATTCTAGAGAAGGGAAAAATCAGATCTAGATCATTTTTCCACAGCAAGAATGTAAAATTCTGAATATAAAGATACTCTAAATATAAACAGGTTTTTAATGGAAAATACATTTTTAGTAACTCATAGATTAATAATCCCTTCTAATATTTCCTAATAAGTAAAGAAATTTATAGTTCTAGACACTCCAGTGATTTCAAGATCATCTAATTGGTTTTATTTTATTTTGTGTTCTTTCCTCCACCACTTCTACATCCTCTTACTTTCCTCCTCTTCTCCTTTTGTGCTTGCCAGTTTTTTCAGAAACGATACATAAGATGGCCCTGTCTTGCTATAATTACCACTGTCTCGGTGGTATTAGGCTACAATTACATTCAAAATGTTCATACTTAAAAAGATTCTCCCCAAGTAAACTGTTAATTCCCATTTAATTCACTGTGACAGTTAGAATATTAATGCCTGTATCTTACATTTTTTTTTAATTAAAACACTTTCATATCCACAATCTCAATTTTTTTTTTTAATTTATTCATTTCTGGCTGTGTTGGGTCTTCGTTTCTGTGCGAGGGCTTTCTCTAGTTGCGGCGAGCGGGGGCCACTCTTCATCGCGGTGTGCGGGCCTCTCACTGTCGCGGCCTCTCTTGTTGCGGAGCACAGGCTCCAGATGCGCAGGCTCAGCAGTTATGGCTCAGGGGCCCAGCCGCTCTTCGGCATGTGGGATCCCCCCAGACCAGGGCTCGAACCCGTGTCCCCTGCACCGGCAGGCAGACCCTCAACCACCGCACCACCAGGGAAGCCCCCACGATCTCAATTTATTCTCACAATATGTGATGTGGAAGGTACCAGAGCCAATAGCCATATCACTCCCACTTTAAAATCGGCAAACTGACACAAAGAATTCAACACAGAGGGTACGTGCAGCAGAGCCAGCTGTGCGGGAGCTTCACACAGCCTGGGGCTTTCACCACCACTCCAAACTAACAGCATTTCACGGATAATTGTAATATGTCTCTGAGTAAATGCAAATGACTACATTTCCTAAGAAACAGCAGAATGCTTTAAATATACTAATTGATCTACAAACGAACTCACCACAAAAATGAAAATATGCTCCAATTCTTACGTTTCCATTTCAATCCAATAAGAGCTATATTAGAGAAGACCTTCACATAAAAGTAAATGGATAAAAGGAAAATACCACTCATTTTTAAGCACAGCATGCAAACAGTAGTTGCTTTTACTTAATAAATACACTTTGTTCACTTTTACTCATACTCTGTGTTCTCTTTTTATCTAGATTCAAAATTATATGGATGGAAAAGATACAGAGGCAAGAGACCGTGAAGAATCACATATTGTGACAGGCACACGAACATGCTATCTGATCTAGTTCTTGCAGTCACTCTGGGAAGTACTGGACAAAATAAGATTCTAAGACTTAAACTAGGACTTGAATCCACGTTTAACCCCAAATGCCTCAAAGATGCTTTATTTTGCATCTTTGTAATCGTTTCTAGCATTTCACAAACTGTTAAGTAGAAGAGGCATATTTAACTATTTCCTACATGTAGTTGGACTTGTATATTCAGCTCAAGGCCTACAAATAAACATAGTAACCAGGGTATTTTAAATAGACCCATATTAAAAGTGCATGCTATTAAGTGACCTACATCTATGTAACGTACAATACTGTAAAGTACATTTTAAATATGTACCTATCTATTGGATGTTTATAGAATGCATATGTGTGAAAAAAAATTTTAAACCTAGGATAGAGAAAAATGCCAATAATAAGACAAGGACAAATAGTTCATGTTTTAAATCAGAAACTATCACTAATAACATATAATTGGAAAGAACAAATTATGTAATAATTAACAGTGTTGACTTCTTTGTCACAAGAGTCTAACAGCAATGAGAATGGACTTTGGAGTACAGGAGATCTGAATTTGAATCTCAACTCTGTAAGTCAACAGAATGGAAATACTGAAGATCAGCATTCCATTCTTCTATTCAGATCCTAACATAATAAAATGTTAATTGTCTAGAGGCCACACATATATGACACCTCAGCAATGTCAAGAAGTAAATTTAAAAGTTACAAGGCTAGTTAAATAGATTCCACATAGTCTATGTGCTAAACTTCTGCATTTTACTCTGCAAAGATGCCCTCAAGCTCAGTTTGGATCTTTTTAAATCTTATTTAAAAAAAAGTTCTAATGAAGTCGGTAATCAAATCAATCCACAGCAGGTTAGAACTACTGCTTAGAAGCATTAAATTTGAATTTTAAGACTGCCAAAAGTTGCAGAAAGAAAGGATATCAGAAAGAAAATGCTAGGTTTTAATAACAAGAGAAAAATAAAACATAAGGTGTGAAGAAAAAATTTATAAAACATCCTGAGAATATCTGACATAGAACCATATAACCATGCATATATCAACAGTGTCGATGATACACTGTATTACAACCCAAATAAATAGTATTCATGGTCATGAATTACATTCCATTTAATAAGGCTGGAGAGTACTTGACGCTTGTAAGAAAAACTGCCATCCTAAGAGTTTAAAGATAAACAAATAAAATCCTAATATTTAAAGAATTATGCTTTAACTCATGTAGTTAGATAGCTAGGAAATTCACTTGTTTGTGAATTTGAAAAGAATATTGTATCTATTTACAATAGGAAAAAACTCTCAACAAGTGTGTGTAGCGGGAATGTACCTCAACATAAATACCACATCTGATAAGCCCACAGCTAACATGATATTCAATGATGAAAGGCTGAAAGCTTTTCATCTAAGATCAGGAATAAGACAAAGATGCTCACTCTCACCATTTTTATTCAACATAGTATTAAAAGTTCTAGCCAAAGGAATTAGGCGAAAAAAAAAAAAGAAAAAAAGCATCTAAACTGGAATGAGAGAAGTAAAACTGTCACTATTTACAGATGACATGATATTATACATAGAAAACCCTAAAGACAACACCAAAAAACTGGTAGAACTAATAAATGAATTCAGTGAAGTTGTATATTGCAAAACCAATATACAAAAACCTGTTGTGTTTCTATACACTAAAAATGAACTATCAGAGAGAGAAATTAAGAAAATAATTCCTTTTACAATTTCATCAAAAAGAATAAAATACCTAGGAATAAATTTAACCAAGGGGATGAAAAACCTGTACACTGAAAACTATAAGACATTAATGAAAGAAATTAAAATATATGAATAAATGGAAAGATATTCTGTGGTCATGGATTAGAAAAATTAATATTGTTAATATATCCATACTACCCAAAGCAATCTACAGATTCGATGCAATAGCCATCAAAATTCCAACGGCATTTTTTCACAGAAACAGAACAAACAATCCTATAACGTGCATGGAACCACGAAAGACCCTGAAGAGCCAAAGTCATCTTGAGAAAGAACAGAGCTGGAGTCATCATGCTCCTGATTTCAAATTATATTACATGGTCATAGTGATCAAAACAGTATGGTATTAGAATAAAAACAGACAATAGATCACCGGAATGAATCGAGAGCCCAGAAATAAATGCACACACATACATGGTCAATTAATCGATGACAAAAGAGCCAAGAATATATAATGGGGTAACAATAGTCTCCTCAATAAGTGGTGTTGGGAAAAATGGACAGCCACATGCAAAAGTATGAAACTGGATCACTATCTTACACCACACACAAAAAATAACTGCAAATGGATTAAAGACCTGAATCTAAGATCATAAAACTCTTAGAAGAAAACATAGGTGGTATGCTCCTTGACATCAGTCTTGACTATAATTTTTTGGAATTGACACCAAAAGCAAAAGAAACAAAAGCAAAAATAAACAAGTGGAACTACATCAAACTAAAAAGCTTCCGCACATCAACAAAGTGAAAATGCCACCTACTGAATGGGAGAAAATATCTGCAAATCATATACCTGATAAGGGGTTAATATCGAAAATATACAAAGAACTCATACAACTCAATAGCAAAAACAAGAAATCCAATTTAAAAATGGGCAGAAGATCTGGGCGTTTTTCCAAAGAAGATACACAGCTGGACAACAGGTACATGAAAAGATACTCAACATCACTAATCATCATGGAAATGCAAATCAAAAACACAATGAGATATTACCTCACATCTGTTAGATTGGTTATTATCAAAACTACAACAAATAACAAGTCTTGGTGAGGATGTGGAGAAAAGGGAGCCCTTGTGCACTGTTGGTGGGAATATAAATTGGTGTAGCTGCTATGGAAAACAGTATGGAGGTTCCTCAAACAACTAAAAATATAACTAGTACCATATGATCCAGCAATTCCACTCCTGGGTATTTATCTGAAGAAAACAAAAATATTAACTAGAAAGGATATATGCATCCCCATCTTCATTGCAGCATTATTTACAATAGCCAAGATAGGGAAGCAACCTAAGTGTCTATCAATAAAGAGATAAAACACGGGGTGTGTGTGTGTGTGTGTGTGTGTGTGTGTGTGTGTGTGTGTGTGTGTGTGTGTGTGTGTGTGTGTATTATCCAGCCATAATAAAAGAATGAAAGCTTGCCATCTGCAGCAACACTGATGGACCTTAAGGGCACCATGCTAAGTGAAATAAGTCAGATAGAGAAAGACAAATAGATAAATACCATATGATCTCACTTACATGTGAAATCTAGGGGAAAAAAAAGCTTGTAGAGAACAGATTGGTGGTTCAGAGGTGGTGGGGGCGGGGGATGAACAAAATGGGTAAAGCGAGTCAAAGGGGGTCAAAAGGTACAAACTTCCATCTATAAAATAAATAAGTCATGAGGATGTAATATACAGCATGACAACTACAGTTAATAACACTGTTTTGTATACTTGAAAATTGCTAAGAGAGTAGGTCTTAAAGGTTATCAAGTTCTCATCGCAAGAAAAAAATTTGTAACTATGGTGACAGATATAACTAGAATAACTGTGGTGATCACTTTGCAATATATACAAATATTGAATCATTATGTTGTACACCTGAAACTAATATAATGTTACATGTCAATTATACTCAATTAAAAAAAAAGCACATTACTAGGCAAACCTGATAAATGAAATGTTAGAACAGTTAATGAAATAGATATTAGGGATGTAGACCTCATAACTAATACCAAGCACTATATCAGACACAACAGTATAAAGTAAGTCTCTCCCCTCAAAAAATTCACAGTTCAATGGAAAACACCATCAAATACATAAATAAACGTTAACGTAACTTAGCTGTAAAACAGAGGTATAAGCAAGAGACATATAATGTTTGGTTGCCTCTTTTTCTGATGTTACCAGCTGCTTGATGTACAATGCCTTGACACTTCAGTAGAAGTTACAAATGTAACTTTAAGAAGGCTGGAGCATATGAAATGGATAAGAAAAAATATATATTAAAATTAAGACTCTAACATGGATAAAAATAAGCATCAGAAGCTCCCTCCCTTGTTTCCACTATAATTGCAAAGAAGCATAATGACAATAGCAACACTTAACATTTATTGAGAACCTACTAAGTTCCAGGCTCTGCTAATATGTATGAACTCATTCAATCCTCAACAACAACCCTATGAGAGAGGTTCCACTCTTATCCTGATCTAACAGATGAGAAAACTGAGGCACACAGACTTTAACCTGCCCAAAGTTATAGTGGTAAGTGAAGAACCTTCACCACCGTGTAACTAAGGGTTAAATAAATGTCTAATGACATTACTGTCTTAGAGGAGGTACACTCCTCAAAGCATCATGCATTGACTTTTTTTTTTTTAAGTTTTTATCATTAAAGCTGTCCCATATTCCTTCAAAACCAATTCTTTTCCATTTTTGCTCGTTCATCAATACATGTTCAGGATGTGGTTCTATACTTATTCTATATTCTCCAGGAGCTCTTCATGAATATGTCAAAATTTTCCCCGTGACTCTTTTTTTTTTTTTTTTTTGCGGTACGCGAGCCTCTCACTATTGTGGCCTCTCCCGTTGCGGAACACAAGCTTCGGATGCGCAGGCTCAGTGGCCATGGCTCACGGGCCCAGCCGCTCCGCGGCACGTGGGATCCTCCCGGACCGGGGCACGAACCCGTGTCCCCTGCATCGGCAGGCGGACTCTCAACCACTGCGCCACCAGGGAAGCCCTCCCCGTGACTCTTAACATTAAAAACTCCGAAACCAAGAAAGAATCAGGCATTTATCCAAACTTTCTTATACAAACCGTACCACTGGCTAAACAAATAGTAGATGAGGGGAAGTCTTTAGAGAAGTATTCCAGATAATAAACTGAGATAAAAGAATTAAAATATCATACTTTGCAACTCCTAAAAGTCAAAGCATGTAGGCTTTACATCTGCTAGCATCAAACAAAGAAAAACAACTACACATCATATGTCTCTTGAGGGAAGAAGACATACTACTCATGCAATAGGAAGTTGAAAGAAGGATGGAGAGAATGAAGGGAAGAAGGAAAGAAGAGGAGAGAAAGAAAAAAGGAAGAAGAATCTTAATTTGATTAAGCCTCTTGGGCTTCCCTGGCGGTCCAGTGGTTAAGACTCTGTGCTTCCATTGCAGGGGGAGTGGGTTCGATCCCTGGTCCAGTAACTAAGATCCCACATGCCTCACGACGCGGCCAAAAAAAATATTAAGCCTCTAGATCCTTCTACCACTTTATTAAAAATATACAGGACAGGGGCTTCCCTGGTGACACAGTGGTTGAGAGTCCGCCTGCCGGTGCAGGGGCCACGGGTTCGAGCCCTGGTCCGGGAAGATCCCACATGCCGCGGAGCGGCTGAGCCCGTGTGCCACAACTACTGAGCCTGCTCTCTAGAGCCTGCAAGCCTAGAGCCTGTGCTCCACAACAGGGGAGGCCACTGCAATGAGAGGTCCGCACGCCGCAACCAAGGGTGGCCCTCGCCACAACTAGGGGAAGCCCGCACGCAGAAACGAAGACTCAATGCAGCCAAAAATAAATAAAAATTAAATTTATAAAAAATATACAGGACAGAGGGACATGTTAAGCCACACCACAGAGATATAATCAGCAATATCTAGCTGTGGGAAATTCTACAGGGCAAATAAAGGGTTTCTTCAAGAAATAAACTACAGGAGGAAAAAAGATGGATAGGAACATCTATACATTAACCAATCCTAAGGGCATTATCTGGACCCTGATTCAAACAAAATGTAAAAAGGACACTTTTATGAAAACACTGGCAAACTGAACATTAACTGAATATTTAATAATATTAAAGAACTGTTAACTTTTAGTTTTAGGTATGATAATGATATGAGAATTATAGTTATGGCTTTTGAAAAGTGTTTTACGTTTTAGAATAACATACCGAAAGATTTTCAAATGAAACAGTGCATCTAAAATCTGCTTTGCTTTACAAGGGAAGGAAGAAAATGGGGAGATGGATGAAACAAGATTAGCTGTGAGTTAATAGCTGTTGAAGCTACATGATGGCTATATAAGGGCTTGTTATACTATTCTGTCTACTTTGTATATTTGAAATTTTCCACAGTACAAAAGATTTTTAATCTGAGAAATTTAGTACCTCAAAAAATGGTGCCTCAAGTACTACAATAGACCTCAAGTATTATAACAAAAGTACTTTTCAGAACAATTTAAAATTTAACTGCATGTTCCTGTAAGAAAAAAAAAAAAGTTTTGACTAGATAATAACACTAATATGTCAACTAGAAGATATCTGTCTCAATTCCTTACCGAAAATATTGTTTTGTTTGTAAGTTATGGCCAATCTCTTTATGCTAGTACATTGAAAACAGCAATTTTTTTGGAACTAGAAAAATAACAACTGTTTAAAAATATAAGCAAATTGCTACATTAGATTTTTTTACTTCCAAAGTTTTTTGTTCACGTCAACTGGCACTAGGAAGACTCATGATGAGTTAGAATGGTAGCACAGATTTTCGTTCAAATTTTTCAAGTTTGGGTAATGCATTTGTAATTTACGTACTATGAATCCCGTTAAGTGAGAAACAGTTGTATTCAACATAAAGAAGGTGAAAAGAACAAAGCCTCTGAAATACAATTTTGGTTCTATCACTTAGTAGTTTTATATAGTTTCAAGCAAGTTCAAATTCCTTCATCTGTAAAATAAGGAAATCAGTTTCTTCTATATGATGCTGTGATATATTAATTTGAATTACTGTATATACAATATATGTAATATATTTAAATCTTTTGTATACACTTCAGAAATATATATATTTATTTATTCCTGTTAATGTTTAATACACAGTAACTAATATTCTAATTGCCAACATCTAAGAATTATTCTGCTAGTTAATATTATGTTATGCCAGCTAACAGACCTATTTCTCCCCACATGCCAACAGTATTTCCAATGGGTGTAAATTGTCATTTGGAAAACACATCCACTCTGATGGGCTGAGAAACCCTTTTATATTATTGAAGCTATAGTGTCTTTATGTAATCAGCAGACAACAAGAATTTGCCTATAACGTCTGTTTATCTAAGTTGTGAAGACTTTGAATAAATAAAATGGTTAGAAAGTTTAAATATAGGATGCTTTCAGTTAAACAGCCAAAGTAAAGTTACATTTTAAATACATTTGGTGTTTGAAGGATCAATCTATGCTAAAAATGTCAAAATAAATCATTAGACTTACTGATAATGCTTCTACTATAAGAAAATTCTTACTTCTGAAAATAAAGTCTCAACAAAGAATGGCTTCCTTCCAACTTTCTGGATGCCCTAGGGCATTCTGCATGTACCTTAAAGCACATAGTGCTTTATCAGTCATTTGTTTACATATTTGTTCCCTAGCTGGAATATGAATTCCAAAGAAACAGATGCAGACTTATTCTCTTTTTGTATCACCAGCACCTGCATATGGTGCCTGGCAGTAACAGGTGCTTAATAAATGTTTTTTGAATCTGTCTATGAGTATATGTACCTTCACTCCAAGGACTTCTGGATCAAATCATTAAGTTCCCCACAGTTACACTCTGTGATGGAGCTGAGACTACCAAACCCGGGACTAGGACCTTAAGAGACTTTCAATTGTGGTCTTATCTTTCCCCCTTAGTCCGTACAGGGCACATCTGCTTTAATTCAGCACAGACTCTCTCCCTGGGTTACTCTTCCAAGCCTCACCTTCAAGCTATACTACCAGCTAACACAGCACGCTACATGCCAGATACCACACTAAACACAGCACATACCTCAGTTCATGTGATCTTTACAATAACCTGAGAGTAAATATCAGTATTATGCCCATTTTACAGGCAAAGATGCCAAGGCTTAGAGATTATAAAACATGTTCAAAGTCCCAAGGTTACAGAGCAGAGGCAGAACTTGAGCCTGGTCATTCTGACTACAGCCCATATTCTCAACACTGAGTCCTCTGAACAGAAGGCTACTAGTAAACAAAGCTTTTTGAAAAAGGATGTAAAATTCCTTTAAGGTCACTTTAGATGTTTTTTTAATGAGCTTTTAAAAAGCTACGTTAGCTTCCTTTGGGAGTCCTTCATGTTTTCCTCTTATGTTCTCTGACACAGAGGGACCCATCGATACAGAGAACACTAACTAACAGAAGCTCTGAGATGAGGGCAGACAGAGTTGAGAATGGAAATCATGCTCAAAGAAAACAATCTGAGCAGTCAAGAAATCTTGTGAACAAAAGACTAGGAAAAAAAATCAAACTGACAGATGCAGAATCTTAGTGGATAAAGAATGAGATCCCAACTAATGACTAAAATTTGCATAGAGCTGAAAAGCTACAGAGCACTTACAAATATATATACCAATTCATTAAATGAGAAGGTCCTCAGGCACAAAGCTCCCCACAGAATGTGGGTGTCCCGTAGATTTGACACTAAAACTTTCATTAGAGCCAATAGAAGCTATATAGGCTAATGAATAAGACAGTCTTTCCCAAGTTTAACTCTCAGCTTTGCCAATTACTGCATGTCTTTGGTAAAGGTACTGATCAACCATTCTGAGCCTCAGTTTCCAGGGATGTAAAATAGAAATAATACCTCCCTTATCATCAAAAAGTCTACAAATAATAAATGCTGGAGAGGGTGTGGAGAGAAAGGAACCCTCCCACACTGTTGGTGGGGATGTAAATTGGTACAGCCACTATGGAGAACAGTATGGAGGTTCCTTAAAAAACTAAAACTAGAGCTGCCATATGATCCAGCAATCCCACTCCTGGGCATATGTCCAGAGAAAACTCTAATTCGAAAAGATACACGCACCCTAATGTTCATAGTGGCACTATTCATAATAGCCAACACATGGAAGCAACCTGAATGGCCATGGACAGATGAATGGATAAAGAAGATGTGGTACGTATATTACAATGGAATATTACTCAGCCATAAAAAAGAATGAAATAATGATATCTGCAGTAACATGGATGGACCTAGAGATGATCATACTAAATGAAGCAAGTCAGAAAGAGAAAGACAAATATCGTATGACATTACTTATATGTGGAATCTAAAATACAATACGAATGAACTTATTTACAAAACAGAAACAGACTCAGAGGCATAGAAAACAAACTCACAGTTACCAAAAAGGAAGAGGAAGGGATAAATTAGGAGTTTGGATTAGCAGGCACAAACTACTATATATAAAATAGATCAACAAGATCCTACTGTATAGCACAGGGAACTATGTTCAATATCCTGTAATAAGTCATAATGAGAAAGAATATGAAAAATAACATCTATATACAGACACACAAACTGAACCACTTTGCTATACCCCAGAAACTAACACAACATTGTAAATCAACTATATTTCAATAAAAATAAAAAATAGAGGCTTCCCTGGTGGCGCAGTGGTTGAGAGTCCGCCTGCCGATGCAGGGGACACGGGTTCATGCCCCGGTCCGGGAAGATCCCACATGCCGCGGAGCAGCTGGGCCCATGAGCCATGGCCACTGAGCCTGCGCGTCTGGAGCCTGTGCTCCGCAACGAGAGAGGCCACAACAGTGAGAGGCCCGTGTACAGCAAAAAAAAAAATAAATAAAATAAATAAAAAATAAAAAAAGAAACACCTCCCTTGCAGCAAAATGATGGAAAAAACAGTTAATGCATCATGTTGTCCAAGACCATTCGGTTGAGCACGTCTATGTGAACTGGCATTGGTAGGAAAAAGGTAACATTCTTTTTTAAAAACAGTGCTTTTAGAGACCCTGCACTTTCAAATGGAACAGCAGTCAAGAAAATGAACAACCAGGGCAAGCTGTCCTCAGGCTTAGATTCCCAGGCAGAACTGAACTGCCTATTGAGGGCACCCCACCCAGAAAGGCATATGGGAAAAAACTGTTCTTCGCCAGGGCAGCCTTCATGGACAAGCAACCAGAAGAGGTACACGAGGTCTCATACAGAAAGGGCCAGGATCTTGTCCTGGGAGAACTGTCTTGAATTCTTAATAATGGTATCTTTGAATCTGTGTTTGGTACATGGAGCTTGGCTCAGAGCCTTGGCTCATGTGTGGTCTCAACTCCTAACACCTCCTTACCAGGGCCAATAACTGGGTTGCAAGGAGGCAGGAAGGGGAGTCATTGGCCATCCACACCCTCAGCTGGTAGCACCACAGCCCATTAGCTGGGTGACTCATGGGGTCCCCTTGCCCACCCCCAATGAAGGCACAAAGCAAATCTGCGTGCAACCACTTGGAAGTCGACCATCTGCAGCTTGGGGCGGCAGCCCAGGAGAAAAGGGGGATTGACTTCCCCACCCAAGCTGGACACCCTCTTTTCATTTTGCTCTGGGCCCTACAAATTATGGAGCCTTTCCTATCCTTCACTTTGTGATGGCAACAAAAATACTACCACCAGGAGAGAGATGTTTGGTTTGCACATATTTTTTTAAAGTGTAAAAACTACTGGGAAACTATTAGTCACTCCCAGACTAGATCAGCCAACTGTTTTCTTTACAACACCATATGGGGATCAGTAACACTAAGTCTTAGTGACTAAGGAAAAAGAAGTTTTCTCCTGGAGTGGAACTGAGCAAGAATGGAAATAGCACCTGCGAACAAAGAACTGGCCTCTTCCTGATTCCCCCCAGGAGATATCCTGGGACATCTTCCCATGCCCCCTTCCCTATGTCCCTTGAAAGCAGACACCTCTAGGTCCAGGGCAGATAAGAATGAACCATGAACAGGAGAGAGAGTGAAACAGATCAGTAACAGTAGCAACAGCTAATATCTGAGAGCGTGTTATGTGCCAGGCTCTTTCTTAACTGCCTGACATATTTGATGATTTAATTCTCACAACAAGCCCATGAGGTAAGGAAAATACTGTCCTATCTTAGAGATGAGAAAATGGAAACATGGAGAATTTTAATAACTTGCAGCTACTAAGCATGAAGCTCGGATTCAAACCTAGGTAGATAATGACAACATAGTGTGATAAATGCTAAAACACAGGTTATGGGAACATCTAGGACCAAGAATTTAAGTAAACTGGTTAGTAATTGATAAAGTTAATAAATATGCGGAAAGACCTTAGAGATCCTTAGAAATACACAAAGAGAAGGTAAACAAAGACACTGGCCTCATCTTTAAAATTTTCATGAACCATATATAGGTAATAGCTCAGGTTCACCACCTCTTGGAAACATCAACAGCTGTCATATTTGGTTTCACTGATGCACAGAAGTTTAAAAACAAGTGATGAATGACCAGGGCAAATACTTTACCCAAATAAAACTAAACATTATTAAACTGAATTACAATCATGACAAAAAATGTAATCACATCATAAAATATCACAAAGCCACTCTAGCAATGGCTGAAGGGTAACACCATTTTCTGTAACACGTGGTTTTTACATGGGGTTGCATATCCAACTAATACTTTTATAGGAAAAAAAGCAGCATCATACAATTGGGCCAGTAAAGGTCTTTTTGAGGGGAGCCTGCCCACACCAGATTTTTCATTCAGTGACTTGTCTAATAGGTAAGTTATTTTTTCTTGAAGCAAAAGCCCTAGGAAGATTTCCTAGAACTAACTTGCCCTTAGTCGTACTGTGTGAAGAGATTAGTCCTGTAATACATGCTATCCTACTGGTCAGTCCTCACTATCTGTGAAATATAATTTAACATCTATAATATCAGCCCCATATTCTTGTCTACCTAACAATACATTTCTCCTTGATGTCCTAACTTATTCAACACTGAACCTGATCTTCCCCACAAAACGAAGTTACTCTTCAAATATCCTCATTTACTTTAAGGGCACTTCCTTTCTCCTCATCACCCAGCTTGAGACTCTAGTCATCACTAACTCTTCCACCTTCCACTCAGCATCATCTCATGATCAAAAGAAGCTTAACTGGTCTTCCTACTTCAAATAGCTTCGCCATCTAACCCTTTTTCTAAGACTGAGAAAATGTACTCTTAAAAAGCACTGCTTCTGGGCTTCCCTGGTGGCACAGTGGTTGAGGATCTGCCTGCTAATGCAGGGGACACGGGTTAGAGCCCTGGTCTGGGAGGATCCCACATGCCGCGGAGCAGCCGGGCCCGTGAGCCACAACAGCTGAGCCTGCGCGTCTGGAGCCTGTGCTCCGCAACAAGAGAGGCCGCGATAGTGAGAGGCCCGTGCACCGCAATGAAGAGTGGCCCCCGCTTGCCACAACTAGAGAAAGCCCACGCACAGAAACGAAGACCCAACACAGCAAAAATAAATTAATTAATTAATAAACTCCTACCCCCAACACTTAAAAAAAAAAAAAAAAGCACTGCTTCTACTCTGCTGTCCTCTGTCCCAAAACCAACAGTGGCAACCCATGAGATCGTTTAATAGAAACAACATTAGCCTAATAATCAAGCCTGGGTTCCAGCCCCAATTCCTCCACTAACTAATTTAAGTAACTCAACTTGGTTTCCTTACCTGGAAAACATGACTCCTGGGCTAGAAGAGTTCTGCAATCCCTTACTTTGAGAATAACAAAACTTTTATCCTGGAATTCATGATCTGCCATAATTTAGCTAATTAATTTCATCTACAAATCTCCCCCAAGGCATATTCTCTGACTCCCAGCTACCTTCTCAGGCTCCTAAGTTATGTCAGTCATTCTAGTGCCCTACTGACTAATTCCTTCTTCTAAAATGACTTCACCCTCTCCTCTCGCCAAAGATGTTCCCAAACAGAAGGGTTACAAGGAATTACCTTTTTCTTTGTCCTTTTCTGACATTAGCAAATTCTCAACAGTCACCATGTATTATGTATGTAGTAAATATTCCGAAAAAAAAAAACTTCCTAAACTAGAACTATGAAGTAAAATTATCTCAATACATAAAGCCTAACCTAGTAACCCTCAATAACATACCCTCTGTTTCTTCCTAGGGATTTTATTCGCTGTACACAGTTGGCCCTGTTAACTCTAAAACTTAACCTACATAAGCTGTGGCTTCAGTGTAAGGACTCGATAGTTAATGATCTGATTTTATTTTGGTTCTCCAAAGTGTACAATCCAATTTATCAAGGCTCAACTGAAGTGGATACTGTATATAGCTAATGTGGTAATGTGAAAGTTCTTAATCTTACATTAACAAACTCACTCCCTGTTTCTCTGTTTTTAACATCCGACCGTGTTATTTTACGAGCAGCAAGTTAGTTCCAATAATATCAATTCGGTCACTTGACAAGTTAAATTATTTTTGTGAACGGACCTGAGAACTCCCAATTACCAGCTACCAGGCTGCATTGGTAAGAAACTGATGAAATAATAACTTGGGAGGAGCCCCAAACGTATTTTCACTTCCCTCAGTGGTCATTCAGTTTCCAGAAAAAAAAGAAATCAATGGCCCATAGATATCATCCAGTTCTCCAGAATCTGTATTAACCTGATTCTGATATAAAACAGAATACTCATTTAAGAAAAAAAATTAGTGTCTCATATATATACTAAAAAGAGCAAAGAATTTACTAGCAAAAGGCTTGTGCCAAACCCCACCACTTAATAACTCATAGTCACTGGCAAGTCCCATCACCTGTCATCCTCAGATTCCTCATCAGCAAAATGGGGATAACCATACCAGCCTCATCTACTATATAACACCTCTGACGTTCAAATGATATAATAATGTAAAAGTGTTTTGAAAACTGCTTCACGAATACAAATTAAGATATTATGTAACAATATTCTTAAGTCAAATGCTCACAGTTGTATTTGTTTATTATCAAATAAATACACCTAGTAGGAAAACAAAAGTGAGTAGGATTAGTAAGAGAAAAATTATCCTTAATGATATCAATTTCCTAAGCCTGGGTTTTTAGACATCTTGCTTTTCTAAAGTAGGATACACAAAACTCTACACAAAAAATTTCAGGCAGTTAAGTGTCTGAACACCTTTCCTGAAAGATCTCCCAGGAGAGAAATTCCACAGCTCTCTTGGTGTTTTTCACTCTGAACAACTCAAATAAGGTATAAACAAGTAAGTTCTCATTTCTTTCATCAGATATAAAGAAAATAAAATATAACGAGTTGGTTTAAAATGGAATAAGCAGATATAAAGTTCTATTCTGCAACAAGTTTTCTGCCAGGTGAAGAGAAAACATCCAAGGCATAATGGACCTAAGCTTTTTCTCTTGCATTCAAGTTCCCTCCTTGCAGAGGTGGAAACATCCATTGCCTAGACAAGAAACAAATGAAGATCAGGCTTCCCAGATTTCACAATGAAATACTCACCTTGACACCTGGCAATCTAGAGTATAAAACATACGGTCTTGTCTTCAATCCACACCACAAAACATCATCACTTTAGGCACTTGTCAGTGCTAATGTTAAACTCCTAACACAAGAAATATTAAATTGATACTTGAGAGAAGTTAAGGCCCATTTAACACAATTTCTCAAGCTCCATCCTTGTGGTTTTTGGAAGAACAGAATGTAATGTACCTCACTGTACTACCTTCTTTGTTGCCATAACGCATTTACTACTTGACTATTCAAGGTTATGCCCTAGGCTCTCATCGAAGAACAGCATTAAGAAATAAGAACTTAAAAGAATGCTTTTCTTCTGGTTTCTAACACTGTCCAACATGTTATTCAATGTATCTGTTAATACAATATCTTCCTACAGCACTTGCTGTCTGTGGCACTTCACTGACACTTCACATAAGTTATGGAAATTCTTACTGCTTGTCTATCGCCTCCCCTGGTCAGTAAATTCAAGGGCATAAACTACATCCGGCTAAACACTGTTTCTCAAACAATGAGTACAGTGCCTAGCACCTAAGGGAGCTCAATAAACAACTGTCAAATGAGTAAATCCTATACTCTAATTTTATGTTTCCAGGACATATGTTCAGTCCTAAACAGAAAATTATCTCCTTAAAAGAAGAAACCACAACTTCCATTTATTTATCTTCTCCGCTCCTTCTGGAACTTGCCTTGATCCTAATGAAGAATTGATAATAAATATTTGATGACGACGAGGACAACACTCATGACCGTGGTAATGGCGGGAAGTCAAATTATCCTCATCAAAACAACACATAGCATATTGTTCATCATTAAAATCAGATACGAAAGTATTAAGTGATTATCTCTGTATGTTGAGACTATGAATGGTTACCTTCCTCTTTACTCTCTAGGTCTTCCAAGATTGGTTAGGAAATTAGAGTGGTGCTTCCATATACCAGCGGGCCTAAAAAGCATCAGTTTCTTATGTAAACGAAATCTAGGCTGACGACAGTAATTCACCTAAGAAAAATGAATCTCTTACCATACGATACTGACATTGCAGACACCTCAAGCCTCAAGCCCCCTGCCTTCTGTCCCCTACGTCCACAACTTCAAATGGTAACTTTCCTGTTTCCTCCTGCTGAGAACGACTGCCCGGAGAATTGGATGCTATCTTTCTGAACCTGCTGGTTGCTTGGATAAAGGTAAGGAGAAAGCAGGGAGCCAACAGTGACAATGATCTCCCACCCTGTAGAGGACACACCTGCCACTCCGGTGCTACGTGTGTGCTTGCCATGGCCCTGCCCTAATTCCAACTCCATTTTATTCATAGCTGGCAGAAGCAATTGCCCTTGATTAGCGAGCCTGGCTTTACACTCTGTCCTATGGCAGACACACACACACACACACACACACACACACACACACGTGAAATCTCCTATCTATACATGAAATTCTTGATCACAATCAGGGGTAATTTGATCTGCTAAGCAGCAGTCCAAGCACTCAATGAAGATAAAACCTCAAGATGGAATTCCTCTAAGTGTTCCTATCAAGATAAGCTCTCCTCCTCCATTTGATCATTTGGTTTATCATCTGAATAGGTTTCACTTCCCCAGGGTAGCAGTGTTTGAAAAGTATATATCCTTACGGCCTAAAACGGTCCATGTCAGAATCCAGAGATAATGGTAGATGAAGGGGTGAATCTGGCACCCAGATTCAAGGAACCTCAAACAGGGAATAACTACTTAACACCACAGGATGCCAAAAGAGACCAGCAAGAATGAGAACAGTGGATGCCTTTCCTCACTTTGTTGAGTACTTGAAACCACAGCAATTATTCACAGGACACTGAATAGAAATATACTTCTGCTATTGAGGTATATAAACATGTTGGCTATCCATACAAGCAACTTTTAAAAGACGTTTTACAAACATAACCATCTATTGAGATATTGGATTTTAACTCAAAAAAAGAGCATCTTATATAAAAATATCCTTTCTTTTCCTTGGTATCAAGCGGATTTTCTTCCTGAACCCTTCAGATCAAATAAGAGTACACTTAGAGAACAAAGCTATTACATTAGACAGAAAAAGTAGGCAATAAGATCTAGAACTCTGCTTCTTTCCTTGTCATATAAGAACCAAATCCTTGTCTCAGCATTTGAGATTCCACATTATCAAGTTCAGCCTTCCAGCCTCCACTCCACTAATCCCCATCCTTATTCATTCGGCAAATATATACGACGCTATGGCAATAAACAAGGCTGCGACGCTCCCAGTCCTTAAAAGCTCACCTTCAGGGCTTCCCTGGTGGCGCAGTGGTTGAGAGTCCGCCTGCCGATGCAGGGGACACGGGTTCGTGCCCCGGTCCGGGAAGATCCCACATGCCGCGGAGCGGCTGGGCCCCGTGAGCCATGGCCACTGAGCCTGCACGTCCGGAGCCTGTGCTCCGCAACGGGAGAGGTCACAACAGTGACAGGCCCACGTACCGCAAAATAAATAAATAAATAAATTTAAAAAGCTCACCTTCAAGTGCCTCTTAGTCAAACCAGTCAATTCAGCGTGTCTTCCAAACACCCATTCAACAAATACTTACTTGATGGGTTAAATGCTGGGCACATTTCAGACACTAGCGATATAGCAGTAAACAAATGGACAAGATTTCTTGCGTTTACAAAGTGCACAACCTTGCGAATGAAGAAATGTGTACCTGTCCCTTTATATTTTTATGCTATGGTCACGTCATTTCCCCCTCTCCTCTATAACCTCTCAATACTTTCCCTTCCTGTTAGCACTAGTCTTACCAAATTCCATTTACACCATAGTTCAGATAACATGATGGATAGATGTTAACTAGACTGCTGGTGAATAAACTGAGACTCAAGCAAGATTTAAATTTGGAATATGTCGGGGGAAGGGGCGAGGGTCAGCTAAATTTAGGAAATCAAAGAGCATTAAGGGATTCTGGGCAGGTTTTTAAGGCCAAGACAAAGAGTCAACGTGGGAAATCAGTGCCTAGGCCTGGGGTGCAGTTGAGGATTTCCTCATACAAGCAAGACAGAAACCCAGTTACCAGTGTGAGGCACAAAGTTAATACAAAACCAGCAGCAGTGGTGCTTGACATCAAGTAAGAAGCTAATATGTATGTACGTAATCAGGGCTCTTAAAATTTTCCTAAGGATGGAGCTGTCCCCTCTGGACTGGGCTGAACCTTTAAGCAGAGGTCAAGTACTCCCAGAAATGGAATTTTTAAAAATTTATCTTTGCAAACCATATATCTAGAGATGGGCTAATATCCAAAATATACGAGGAACTCATATATGAACAAAAAATAAATAACCAGATTTTAAAATGAGCAAAGGACTTGAATAGATATTATTCCAAAGAAGACATACAAATGGCCAACGAACACATGAAAAGATGCTCACTGTCACTAATCATCAGGGAAATATGGATCAAAACCACAGTAAGATATCACCTCACACCTGTTAGGATGGCTATCATCAAGAATAGATAACAGGGCTTCCCTGGTGGCGCAGTGGCTGAGAGTCCGCCTGCCGATGCAGGGGACACGGGTTCGTACCCCGGTCCGGGAAGATCCCACATGCCGCGGAGTGGCTGGGCCCGTGAGCCATGTCCACTGAGCCTGTGCGTCCGGAGCCTGTGCTCTGCAACAGGAGAGGCCACAACAGTGAGAGGCCCTCGTACCGCAAAAAAAAAAAAAAAAAAAAGAGATAACGCGTGTTGGTAAAGGGGTAGAGAAAAGATAAGCCTTACACACTGTCCATGGAAATGTAAATTAGTACAGCAATTATGTAAAACAGTATGGATGTTCCTCAAGAAATTAAAAATGGAACTACCGTACAATCCAGCAATCTCACTTCTGGGTATATAACCAACGGAAATAAAATCAGTATCTCAAAGAGATATCTGGACTCCCATTTTCATTGTAGTATTATCCACAATAGCCAAGATATGGAAAAAACAAGTGTCCATCAATGGATGAATGGATAAAGAAGATATGAGATACACACATACATGCGCACGCACACACACACACATGAATATTATTCAACCAGTGGAAAGAAGAAAATCCTTCCATTTGCAACAACAAGGATGAACTTGGAGGACACTATGCTAAGTGAAATAAGCCAGACACAGAACGACAAATACTGTATGATCTCACTTATATATGGAACCTAAAATAGTCAGACTTATAGAACCAGCAACTAGAATGATGGATGCCCGGGGCTGGGCAGAGGGACAATGGGGAGATGCTGGTCAAAGGGCACATACAGACTTTCAGTTATAAGACGAATAGGTTCTGGGGATCCAATGTACAGCACAGTGACTAGACTTTAAAATACTGTATTGTATACTTGAAATTTGCTAAGAGAGTAGATCTGAAGTATCCTCACCACACAGAAAAAAAAAAAGATAACTATGTAAGGTGATGTATATGTTAATTAACTTGACTGTGGTAATCATTTCACAACACATATGTATACTGAACCACCACACTGTACATTTTAAATATATACAATTTTATTTTTAAATTATATCTCCATAAAGTTTGAGGGGAAAAAAGAAATTTAGTGGCCCAGAGTCAAAAACATCATTATATTGAATCTCAGATTCTCTCTAAGAAAAGCCTCTAATTATAAATTCTAAATTACCTTCCCTTTCCTGATAAGTTAATTACGAAGTAAAGAAGATGGGTCTGAGAAATTATGCTCCAAGAGTGAAGATGTTAATAATGCTGATGTTGGTAGTGATGAAAGTAACAGAAAATTAACTGTAATAACATCAATAATCATAATCATAATGTCTTTTATATTTATTGATGCCTTAACATCTTAAAAAATACTTTTGATCTATCTCATTTCATTTCATAAAATCCCATGAGGAAGGCAAGGCAATCGTTACTTTTCTAATGACAGCAACAATATTAGTTGCATAATTTCGGTTACATTATGGTGGAAGGGGCATTTGTAGGATAACTGTAATTTATTTATAGCATTGATGTCTTACAGAAATGTGACTCAGGCTGTAACTGGATCCTCAGGAAATCAGGATATTTCCTTGAGCTGCAAATCCAGTGGTGAACGAGAGACCCCAGCCTGGGCTAGCAGGAAAAAGTGCTTTCCTCCCAGTCTACCAAAGTAATTTAGCTTTGTCTAGAAACATTTACGTGTCTCAGAAATATTATCAATAAAGTTCTTGGGCTTTTTTATTACTTTCAAAAATATTTTTAAAAAGCAAAACTTAAATAAAATGCAACTGTAAGAATGGTACTAACAATGCATCATAATCATAGAAAGCAAAGGTAGTATTAAAATGAAGCATCTACACAGATGAAGCTCTGTGAAATGACCAGGTCTTTGTTTCTTCTTTGGAATTCCTTCTTGATTTCTTCATATACTTCCAACTCTATTTGAGGATTGAAAACAAATCATAGCAGTTGTAGATGCTACTACCATTATTGAGATAAGGCACACTTAATACTATAATATAATCCAGACACAAAAGCATAAGGACCATAAGATGCAGTGGATATATTTCCACTTGAACAAGACTTTGGATGCTCATCTCTGTCTTACAGATGTCAGGAAATGGCTAAAAGATAAAAGGTACTAAAACTATTTAATTAATACAAATGTCAGAAGAAGTATTTTTAGTGATCAAAATAACTGTATATAGTACATGAACTACACTAGTTCAATCTAATTCAAATCCTCTCACTTCCTCTACAATGCTCACTCCAGAAGCTCTTTTAATACTTAAACAGTTCGGTGCTAAATGGATTCCATTCTTGAATTTTAGCAAACAATTTAAAGCTTTCATGCTACCAGCTAAAACCATATTGGTAGTATAGCAGTTACAGAGTTAAACAAAATGATGTAAATTTTAAGTAACAGTGAGAACAGTTACTGTTTCCACAAAGTAACTCCTGCAAGGAAAGGGACAGCTGGGCATTTTATCCTAGACCTGAGGGGGGCTGGGGAAAGGCCAGAGCCAATGGTTCACCCACCAGGTTGCCGTCTGGCTTGGGACCAAACAGAACAACAGAGCTTGGCGAGAGAGCCGCTGTGTTGTGCCTCCAACTGGGCATTAGCTTTATCCCAGTGGACACTGTTTGGATACACAGTTTCACACCATTCTTCTACTCCATGAATTCTCTCCCTGTGCCAGGAGGATGAGGGGAAAACTCTGTCACAGTAGGTGTTGGCCTGACCTCAATTAAGGCACTTGCCCCATTTGGAAAAAGAGAGTTTCAATGACTCCTATTCTATAAACTCCTAAAGAGTCCAGAACCCAAACCGAAATTGCAGGCAGATGAAGGAAAGGATGGAGCTGGCAGGGGTCATGAGCTTGGCAGGAAAGGGAAAAACAGGAATGGAAATCCTGAACCTCTTCCCACCACAGCATTATGAATCAGAAATACAGGGGGAAAAACACTCAAGGAGGATGAGCCACATAATAACACAGTCCTGCTTTATTTAGTAGCTGATTTGGGGATATAGTGGTTGGCATGGCTTGGTAGTAAACGACAAATAAGCGAGTAGCTATTCATCTTAAGATCCTGGGCAAACAGAGTTAACAGTCATGTATACTAGCAGTGATAAAGACATCCAAATAACTCTCAAACCCTTCTTCTATAATTGAAAATTATGATGCCTTTCCCTGAACACTCAGCCCCACGTTTTCCAAGCAAACTGTCTACAAGCTTTAGCTTAAAAATGTGAATGAAATATGTGAAAGAAAGCACCCACCCCACGCCCACCAAAAAAAAAATCTCTACAAGCAACAATATTAACTTTTTTTTTCCCCAAGTGTTGAGACAGGGGTGTAGGCTGGCTGAGCAGCCTGTCCCGTGATGCTGTGATGTGACGATACCGGGCAATCTGCCTCTCGGCCACTTTCTACTCCACCTCTCCCAGGTCTGACGGGATGGAGTGCAGCTCCCCCTCGGAAGCCTAAGCCCTTGGAACGAGTTCCTCTCCTTTACTATCCCCTCGATCCAAATACCACACTGGCCTGATACAGGCATAGCCAGAAAGCTGTCCAGAGGTCATGTCTGCTTGATCCTAGGGGGCAAAGATGTCAGAACACCTTCGAGAGATGCCGTCTATCAAAGGTACATGTGGACGGCATCACTCACAAGTAGGCACTTTCAGAGTCTGCCAGCCAACACCTTCTGTCTCAAGATTTTGAAAAACAAGCCCTTCCTCCTTGATACTTCAAAGTCTTCATCTTGAAACCACCTGCAGCAGTGGGGTCTCAGTCTATGGGTTTCCCGCTCAGCAGATCCTTTGTCTCTTTCCTAAGCACCCAACCCCAAACCCCTTCAAAACGTAACATGCTTCCTGTCCCCTCGCCTCCTTTCCTGTCTGCTGGAGTCCAGGTCTATCCTGATACTCCTTCCCTGTCCCTCCGATGACTCTTCCCTCTGCATTTTGCTCCATTTCTTAAATAGCCTCGTATTATTTCACACTCATCTCACACTTCCAGAGTTAAACCCTTCTTATCACCGCAGGCCTCTCAGAATTTTATACTTTGCTGAACGCATTTAGTTTCTGATTGCTCTTTCCCCAGCGAGATAGCATTACTCATATATTTTCACATGATCCGGAAGCAGCCAGAGTTGTATTCTGATTTACTTTTCTAAATTGCTGATTGATCCGTTCACTCTCTCGTGGAATTTTTCCTGTAACCAAAGTTACATGGAAGAAAATGTTGCTAAACATTGAGAGCAAGTAGCAGGTGAAACTCTATAGCCCCTGGGGGATTAAATATCATGAACTTGATGACATTAGCAACGTAGTCTAACCAACACTGTTTCACCAGAGAGACAACAATGAAATATTCTAAGTAGACCCATAAATATACACTAAGATGATTAAAGCAATAAATACCAGAAATAAATCCTTACTGCAGGGTTTACAGAAAGTGTTTTTACCCCAAGGAAATCCCAGCATCACGGATTTGCAATGAGATTTTGCTGAGAAAGTTTTAAAATTTTTACTTTGTTTTCATAACATATAGAGAGATGAAGTCATTCTTTGGGGGAAGTATAACACCATTTCAATAACCACATCTATAACTGATTATACAATATATAGTTTGGCACATTTAGTACTTTTTTCACATTACTTATCTATTAGAAACTCAGTTATGATTCCAGGATTTTAAAGTGTGGGACTTATTTCTTCTAACTTGTCTTAAATTATATGTCCACCAAGAACTTTAAATAAAATTTGGGACAGAAAAATCTAGGTAAATTTGCAATTATCAAACCAAACCAAATGCCCAAAAAGTGCTTCAAATATTAAGTCTCAGAACTAAACAAACAACAACAAAAAAATCTATGGATTCTTATTGGGAGAACAAACTTTTAAATCCCTATATAGTTGATTTACATGTATTATATTCATAATCAAGGAACAGGAATTGTAAAGCATGGTTCATATGTACAGAACTCAATCAACAACCATTTGGGGCACTAGGTTAGATGCTAGATGCTCCCACAGTTCTTTAATCCATTATACCCCATATTTTTAAAATATCATGTGACAGTATGATATCATTATAATCTTCAACTCATAAACATTCATTTAGCTCAGTATTAGTTATTTACTAAGTTATTTAATAAGAAGTTTGGGCCAAGATAGAGTTATATTTTAAAATACAAATATTTATATATTCAGAAAAAGACATTCAAATCCCTAAAATACAGAACTTTTAACATAAAAGTACACCTTAAAAAAACCTGGTTTTAACTTTAATTCTGACTGATAAAAGTATAATTCAGAAAGCACCACTGACCAGTCTTAGACCAGAGTATACAGTTACCATAATGACATCATTATAATCTTTTGAAAACTAAAATCTTCCAGTCAAATCATCTTGGAATACAAATTCAGTAACACCCAAGCAACCCCTCTGCATTCCAGTCATGTTAGTTTTCATCCGTAAGTGCCAAGGCAGTAAACATCACATCTCAAATATTTCTGTGTCCCTAGATCCAAGGCAGTATCTCTAATGGAAACCTAATAACATTTACTAAGTGAGGCTCCCAAATGAGAAAACTAAGTAAAATGGTTTCTGAGGTTGCTTCAAATTTCTCAATGTACTCAAAATAATGAGGTACAAGGTGTTGAGAAGGAGCCTGTTGGAAGCTTATATTCTTTGCAAAATTAAACTTTCTCTCAGTTACTTACTAATTACAAAAGGGAAAAGGTACTTATGATCTGGCGATATGATGGTCACCACCTTAGCCAAGTGATCAGACATCACCAATAACATCCCACTGAGGCTACATACCTCCTAATGTGATGCAATAATTAGGAAATGCACACCATCACTTGCCAAAACTGTTTAACCTGCATACTAGTTACCTATTGCTGAGTACAAAATTCCCAAAACGTAGCAGCTTGAAAGAATAATAATAATTTATTGGCTCTCTCAGTTTCTGTGCATCAGGAATTTAGACGGACCACAGCTCCCTACTCCACTATGCCTAGGGGCCCAGCTAGAAGACAGGAATAATCCGAAGGCCCATTCACTCGCGTGTCTGGCCATCAGCTGAGGCCTTAGCTGATGCTGTGTCACATCTCCACAGGGCCTGGGCTTCCTCAGAATTTGGCAGGTGAGGTCCAAAGGGAAGCATCCCAAGAGTGACTGAGTGAACATTAAGTCATACGGCATGACCCCCACCTCACTTCACTGGATGGCTGTTACCAGTCCTTGCCCACATCCAAGGGTAGGGGACCAAGACTCCACCTCTCAACTGGAGGAATGTCAGTCACATAAATATATTCGTGCAGCTATTTTTGGAAGAAACAATCTGCCACAACCTGAATCTGATCACTAGGAAATAACCAAGATGAATTCCCAGTGTGGAACATTCAACAAGACAATGTGCCTGAATGCTCCAAAAAATAAACTTCATGAAAGATAAAACAAGATCGGGGGAGACCTTCAAGGTGGTGGAGGAGTAACATGTGGAGATCACCTTCCTCCCCACAGATACATCGAAAATACATCTACAGGTGGAGCAACTCCTACAGAACACCTACTGAACGCTGGCAGAAGACCTCAGACCTCCCAAAAGGCAAGAAACTCCCCACGTACCTGGGTAGGGCAAAAGAAAAAAGAAAAAACAGAGACAAAAGAATAGGGACGGGACCTGCACCAGCGGGAGGGAGCTGTGAAGGAGGAAAGGTTTGCACACACTAGAAGCCCCTTCGCGGGCGGAGACTGGGGGTGGCGGAGGGGGAAGCTTCGGGGCCGCGGAGGAGAGCGCAGCAACAGGGGTGCGGAGGGCAAAGCGGGGACATTCCCGCACAGAGGATCGGTGCCGACCGGCACTCGCCAGCCCGAGAGGCTTGTCTGCTCACCCGCCGGGGCGGGCGGGGCTGGGAGCTGAGGCTCCGGCTTTGGAGGTCGGATCCCAGGGCGAGGACTGGGGTTGGCGGCGTGAACACAGCCTGAAGGGGGTTAGTGCTCCACAGCTAGCTGGAAGGGAGTCGAGGAAAAAGTCCGGAACTGCCTAACAGGCAAGAGACCATTACTTCGGAGTGCGTGAGGGGAGGAGATTCAGAGCACCGCCTAAGTGAGCTCCAGAGACGGAGGTGAGCTGCGGCTATCAGCGCAGACAACAGAGACAGGCATGAAATGCTAACGCTGCTGCTGCCGCCACCAAGAAGCCTGTGTGCGAGCACAGGTCACTATACACATCTCCCCTCCCGGGAGCCTGTGCAGCTCGCCACTGCCAGGGTCCCGTGATCCAGGGACAACATCCCCGGGAGAACACATGGTGCGCCTCAGGCTGGTGCAACGTCACGCCGGCCTCTGCTGCCGCCGCAGGCTCACCCCGCATTCTTTACCCCTCCCTCCCGCTGGCCTGAATGAACCAGAGCCCCCCATCCAGCCGCTACTTTAACCCCGTCCTGTCTGGGCAAAAAACAGACACCAGAGAGCAACCTATATGCAGAGGCGGGGCCAAATCCAAAGCTGAAGCCCAGAGCAGTGCAAACAAAGAAGAGAAAGGGAAATCTCTCCCAGCAGCCTCAGGAGCAGCGGATTAAATCTCCACAATCAACGTGACGTACCGTGATGTACCGTGCATCTGTGGAATACATGAATAGACAACGAATCATCCCAAATTGAGGAGGTGGACTTTGGGAGCAGCTGTAGACTTGGGATCTGCTGTCTACAACTGATTTTCTTCTGATTTTTATGTTGATCTTACTATAGTTTTTAGCGCTTGTTATCATTGGTGTATTTGTTTTTTGGTTTGGTTGCTCTCTATTACTTTTTTTTAATTTTTAATAATTATTTTTCATTTTAATAACTTTATTTTAATTATTTATTTTTTAATTATTTATTACTTTTTTTCTCCCTTTTATTCTGAGTCATGTGGCTGACACGGTCTTGGTGCTCCGGCCGGGTGTCAGGCCTGTGCCTCTGAGGTGGGAGAGCCGAGTTCAGGACATTGCTCCACCAGAGACCTCCCTCCCGGCTCCATGTAATATCAAAGAGCAAATGCTCTCCCAGAGATCTCCATCTCAATGCTAAGACCCAGCTCCACTCAACAACCAGCAAGATACAGTGCTGGACACCATATGCCAAACAACTAGCAGACAGGAACACAACCCCACCATTAGCAGAGAGACTGCCTAAAATCATAATAAAGTCACAGACACCCCAAAACACACGACCAGACATGGTCTTCCCCACCAAAAAGACAAAATTCAGCCTCATCCACCAGAACACAGGCACCAGTCCCCTCCACGAGGAATTCTACACAACCCACTGAACCAACCTTACCCTCTGGGGGCAGAAACCAAAAACAATGGGAACTATGAACCTGCAGCCTGTGAAAAGGAAACAACAAACACAGTAAGTTAAGCAAAATGGGAAGATAGAGAAACAAACAGCAGATGAAGGAGCAAAGTAAAAACCCACCAGACCAAACAAATGAAGAGGAAACAGGGAGTCTACGTGAAAAACAATTCAGAGTAATGATAGTCAAGATGATCCAAAATCTTGGAAATAGAATGGAGAAAATACAAGAAACATTTAACAAGGACCTAGAAAAACTAAAGAGCAAACAAACAATGATGAACGACACAATTAATGAAATTAAAAACTCTCTAGAAGGAATCAATAGCAGAATAACTAAGCCAGAACGGATAAGTGACCTGGAAGATAAAACAGTGGAAATAACTACCGTAGAGCAGAATAAAGAAAAAAGAATGAAAAGATTGAGGACAGTCTCAGAGACCTCTGGGACCACATTAAACACACCAACTTTCCAATTATAAGAGTCCCAGAAGAAGAACAGAAAAAGAAAGGGACTGAGAAAATATTTGAAGAGATTATAGTTGAAAACTTCCCGAATATGGGAAAGGAAATAGTCAATCAAGTCCAGGAAGCGCAGAGAGTCCCATACAGGATAAATCCAAGTAGAAACATGTCAAGACACATATTAATCAAACTCGCAAAAATTAAATACAAAGAAAAAAAATTAAAAGCAGCAACGAAAAAGCAACAAAAAACATACAAGGAAATCCCCATAAGGTTAACAGCTGATCCTTCCGCAGTAACTCTGCAAGCCAGAAGGGAGTGGCAGGACATATTTAAAGTGATGAAAGGGAAAAGCCTACAACCAAGATTACTCTACCCAGCAAGGATCTCATTCAGATTTGATGGAGAAATTAAAAGCTTTACAGACAAGCAAAAGCTAAAAGAATTCAGCACCACCAAACCAGCTTTACAACAAATGCTAAAGGAACTACTCTAGGCAGGAAACACAAGAGAAGGCAAACACCTACAATAACAAACACAAAACAATTAAGAAAATGGGAATAGGAACATATATGTTGATAATTACTTTAAATGTAAATGGATTAAATGCTCCAACCAACAGACTGGCTGAATGGATACAAAAACAAGACCCGTATATATGCTGTCGACAAGAAACCTACTTCAGACCTAGGGACACATACAGACTGAAAGTGAGAGAATGGAAAGATATTCCATGCAAATGGAATTCAAAAGAAAGCTGGAGTAGTGATTCTAATATCAGAAAAAGTAGACTTTAAAATAAAGACTATTATAAGTGACAAAGAAGGACACTATATAATGATCAAGGGATCAATCTAAGAAGAAGATATAACAATTGTAAATATGTATGCACCCAACATAGGAGCACCTCAATACATAACGCAATACTAACAGCCATAAAAGAGGAAATCGACAGTAACAGAATCATAGTAGGGGACTTTACCACCCCACTTTCACCAATGGACAGATCAACCAAAATGAAAATAAGGAAACACAAGGTTTAAATGACACAGTAAACAGGATGGACTTAATGGATAGTTATAGGGCATTCCATCCAAAAACAACAGAATACACTTCCTTCTCAAGTGCTCATGGAACATTCTCCAGGATAGATCATATCTTGGGTCACAAAACAAGCCTTGGTAAATTTTAAAAAATTGAAATCATATCAAGTATCTTTTCTGACCACAACGCTGTGAGACTAGATATCGATTACAGGAAAAAATCTGTAAAAAATACAAACACATGGAGACTAAACAACACACTACTTAATAACCCAGAGGTCACTGAAGAAATCAAAGAGGAAATCAAAAAATACCTAGAAGCAAATGACAATGAAAACACGACGGCACAAAACTTATGGGATGCAGGAAAAGCAATTCTAAGAGGGAAATTTATAGCAATACAATCCTACATTAAGAAACAACAAACATCTCAAATAAACAACCTAACCTTACACCTAAAACAATTAGAGAGGGAAAAAAACCCCAAAATTAGCAGAAGGAAAGAAATCATAAAGATCAGATCAGAAATAAATGAAAAAGAAATAAAGGGAATGATAGCAAAGATCAATAAAACTAAAAGCTGGTTCTTTGAGAAGATAAACAAAATTGATAAACCATTAGCCACACTTATCAAGAAAAAAACGGAGAAGACTCAAATCAAAAGAATTAGAAATGAAAAAGGAGAAGTAACGACTGACACTGCAGAAATACAAAGGATCATGAGAGATTACTGCAAGCAACTATATGCCAATAAAATGGACAACCTGGAAGAAATGGACAAATGCTTAGAAATGCACAACCTTCCAAGACTGAACCAGGAAGAAATAGAAAATATGAACAGACCAATCATAAGCACTTAAATTGAAACTGTGATTAAAAATCTTCCAACAAACAAAAGCCCAGGACAGATGGCTTCACAGGCGAATTCTATCAAACATTTAGAGAAGAGCTAACACCTATCCTTCTCAAACTCTTCCAAAATACAGCAGAGGGAGGAACACTCCCAAACTCATTCTACAAGGCCACCATCACTCTGATACCAAAACCAGACAAAGATGTCACAAAGAAAGAACACTACAGGTCAATAACACTGATGAACATAGATGCAAAATCCTCAAAAAATACTAGCAAACAGAATCCAACAGCACATTAAAAGTATCATACACTATGATCAAGTGGGGTTTATCCCAGGAATGCAAGGATTCTTCAATATATGCAAATCAATCAACGTGATACACCATACTAGCAAACTGAAGGAGAAAAATCATATGATCATCTCATTAGATGCAGAAAAAGCTTTCGACAAAATTCAGCACCCATTTATGATAAAAAACTCTCCAGAATGTAGGCATACAGGGAACTTACCTCAACATAATAAAGGCCATATATGACAAACCCACAGCCAACATTGTTATCAACTGTGAAAACCTGAAACCATTTCCACTAAGATCAGGAACAAGAAAGGTTGCCCACTCTCACCACTATTATTCAACATAGTTTTGGAAGTTTTGGCCACAGCAATCAGAGAAGAAAAAGAAATAAAAGGAATCCAAATTGGAAAAGAAGAAGTAAAGCTGTCACTGTTTGCAGATGATATGATACTATACATAGACAATCCTAAAGACGCTACCAGAAAACTACTAGAGGTAATCAATGAATTCGTAAGAGTAGCAGGATACAAAATTAATGCACAGAAATCTCTTGCATTCCTATACTAATGATGAAAAATATGAAAGAAAAACTAAGGAAACACTCTCATTAACCACTGCAACGAAAAGAATAAAATACCTAGGAATAAACCTACCTATGGAAACAAAAGACCTGTATGCAGAAAACTATAAGACACTGATGAAAGAAAGATGACAGAAACAGATGGAGGGATACACCATGCCCTTGGATTGGAAGAATCAACATTGTGAAAATGACTGTACTACCCAAGGCAATCTACCGATTCAATGCAATCTCTATCAAATTACCAATGGCATTTTTCAAAAAACTAGAACAAAAAATTTCACAATTTGTATGGAAACACAAAAGACACCGAAAAGCCAAAGCAATCTTGAGAAAGAAAAATGGAGCTGGAGGCATCAAGCTCCCTGACTTCAGACTATACTACAAAGCTACAGTAATCAAGACAGTATGGTACTGGCACAAAAACAGGAATATAGATCAATGGAACAGGACAGAAAGCCCAGAGATAAACCCACACACATATGGTCACCTTATTTGTGATAAAGGAGGCAAGAATATACAACAGAGAAAAGACAGCCTCTTTAATAAGTGGGACTGGGAAAACTGGACAGCTACATGTAAAATAAAGAAACTAGAACACTCCCTAACACTATACACAAAAATAAACTCAAAATGAATTAAAGACCTACATGTAACATCAGACACTACAAAACTCTTAGAGGAAAACCTAGGCAGAACACTCTATGACATAAATCACAGCAAGATACTATTTGCTCCACCTCCTAGAGAAATGGAAATAAAAACAAAAATAAACAAATGGGACCTAATGAAACTTAAAAGCTTTTGCACAGCAAAGGAAACCTTAAACAAGACAAAAAGACAACCCTCAGAATGGGAGAAAATATTTGCAAATGAAACAATGGACAAAGGATTAATCTCCAAAATTTACAAGCAGCTCATGCAGCTCAATATCAAAAAAAAAACAAACAACCCAATCCCAAAATGTCAGAAGACCTAAATAGACATTTCTCCAAAGAAGATATACAGATTGCCAACAAACACATGAAAGGATGCTCAACATCACTAATCATTAGAGAAATTCAAATCAAAACTACAATGATGTATCAACTTACACGGGTCAGAATGGCCATCATCAAAAAATCTACAAATAAATGCTGGAGAGGGTGTGGAGAAAAGGGAACCCTCTTGCACTGTTGGTGGGAATGTAAATTGATACAGCCACTATGGAGAACAGTTTGGAGGTTCCTTAAAAAACTAAAAATAGAACTACCATACGACCCAGCAATCCCACTACTTGGAAATACCCTGAGAAAACGATAATTCAAAAAGAGTCATGTACCAAAATGTTCATTGTAGCTCTATTTACAATAGTCAGGACATGGAAGCAACCTAAGTGTCCATCGACAGATGAATGGATAAAGAAGATGTGGCACATATATACAATGGATTATTAGTCAGCCATAAAAAGAAACGAAATTGAGTTATTTGTAGTGAGGTGGATGGACCTAGAGTCTGTCATACAGAGTGAAGTAAGTCAGAAAGAGAAAAACAAATACCATATGCTAACACATATATATGGAATCAAACAAAAAAAAATAAATGTTTCTGAAGAACCTAGGGGCAGGACAGGAATAAAGCCGCAGATGTAGAGAATGGACTTGAGGACACGGGGAAGGGAAAGGTAAGCTGGGACAAACTGAGAGAGTGGCATTGACATATATACACTACCAAATGTAAAATAGATAGCTAGTGGGAAGCAGCTGCATAGCCCAAGGAGATCAGCTCGGTACTGTGTGACCACCTAGAGGGGTGGGATAGGGAGAGTGGGAGGGAGACGCAAGAGGGAGGGGATATAGGGATATATGTACACATTCACTTTGTTATACAGCAGAAAGTAACACAACAATGTAAAGCATTTATACTCCAATAAAGATGTTAAAAAAAGAGAGAGAGAGAGAGAGATGGGGCATGTCCTAGATCTGTCCAATAGAACTTTCTGTGATGATGAAAATATTGTCCAGGTGTGCTGTACAATGGAGTAGCTATTAGCCACACATGGCTACTGAGCACTTGAAATGTAGCCAGTGTGACTGAGGAACTAAATTTTACATTTTATTCAATTTTCATCTATTTAAATTTAAATAGGGATTTCCCTGGCAGTCCAGTGTTTGGGACTCTGTTCTTTCACTGCCGAGGGTCCAGGTTCGGTTCCTGGTCGAGGAACTAAGATTCTGCAAGATGCGCTCTGTGGCCAAAAAAGAAAAAAGAAAAAAAAGATCTCACCACAAAATAAAAATTATAACTATGTGAACTGATGGATGTTAACTAACCTTGTTGCAATAATCATTAAAATAAAGAAAGAAAGAAATTTAAATAGTCAGATGTAGCTAGTTGCTACCAGGTACAGATCAGAGGAGGCCTGTCCTGAAGAGACAGCATACCAAATGCAATAAATCTGCCTTGATAGTTCCTAGCTCAAACAAACAGAAAACAAACAAAAAGGCTATGCAAGGCAGCCAGAAAAATTTAAAAATGGACTACACAGTTAATGATAAGATTGAATCAATGTTAAAAATTTTAGTAAAAAAATGATATTGTGGTTATGTAGGAGAATGTCCTTGGTTTTAGGAGATACATAATCAGTGATGAAATATCTTGATGACTACAATTTACCATGAAAGAGGGGCGAAGAGCATTAATGTGTGTATTTATGTATGTGTACATATATATAAATATATATAATGTATATATATCTACACACAGAGAGAATATATGTACATATACATTCACACACAAAAAACATATATATGGTGGGAGGAAGAGGGGAAAAAAGTAAATTCAAATGTGGTAAAGTAGGGCTTCCCTCATGGCGCAGTGGTTGAGAGTCCGCCTGCTGATGCAGGCGACGCGGTTTCGTGCCCCGGCCCGGGAAGATCCCACATGCCGCGAAGTGGCTGCGCCATGGCCGCTGAGCCTGCGCATCCGGAGCCTGTGCTCCGCAACGGGAGAGGCCACAGCAGTGAGAGGCCCGTGTACCGCAAAAAAAAAAACAAAAAAAATGTGGTAAAGTGCTCAAAATTGGTAAATTTGGATGAAGCATATATGCGTGTTCATTGTACTCTTCAACTTTGCTGTAGGTTTAAAAATTTTCTAATAAAAAGATGTAAGGGAATTAAATTCTCCTCCTTCTCTAATACCTATTATACTTCTTATATAAACTATATTATTAAAATTAGCTTATGGTTTCATATTTTATGACTTGGTATTTTATATCCCCTACATTTTCACAGTAAACAAGAGTGCTATAATGTACCAAAACTGTCCCAATTAGTTGATTAACTAAGTTTAAAAAGGAACATTTGTTAATTCAATTGGGAAGCAGAATTATTTCTCATCAAATAAAGTTATATCATGCTTTTAATGTAGCAATTAGCTATATTTTCACCATCTGATTCAACACAGAACTGATTTTTGGCAATAAAGAAACATAATGAAGTTCTATTGTATTTAATATTTACCAATTAAGAAATATACCAGCATCAACAAGTTAAACCTTTATATACTAAAAAAAATTCTTTGCCTTTTTTAAATTTCAGGAGGCAAAACAGAATTCCAATTGTGTTTTCACTATGAAAATTATGGTTAGTTGTTTCTGATATAGGCTTATGTTATATTTTAAAATAGAAAGATAGGATTTTTATTTTTAAGAATCAGGTCATAATCAAACTGGACAGAAGGGAAAATGGGTGTGTATGCTAATAACATCCGATAGTGATATCTGACCAGGTTCAGACAGTAAACTTTCCAAGTCGGTAATAAAAAAAGGCAAGGCAGTGAAAGATGGGATACAATATTTAACAACCTAAAGGATGGCACATCTGGATCAGTTCCAGACTAAGTGGAGAGACCGCACAGATGAGAGAGACTGGAGGATGCAGAAACAGCCTGACCACTGCCTTAGTCTCCCAGCAATGGATCTCTGGGGAAGGAGCAGAGTTGACACACACGGCAACCTACCATCCTGCACCACAGTGATTGTGCTGACTTCACAAAAAGGGGCCTCTGCTCCTTAATGGAAAATACTCAGAAACTGTAAACTTTAAACGGTATTTGTAAGGGGAATTACACCGCTCTCAACTAGATGATAAAACTAGAAGAAAGATAAACTCACCAGGATATATAGGCACGTACTACATAGCATCCTCTTTTCTCCATCCCATTTCAGCATGGAATCAAATTTTAGTGTAGTTCTTCAATACCATAATGCCAACTGTCTAGTTTAGACTTCAAAGTCACAAATTCCAGACTCATTTCACACACAGTGCATACCTATCCCAGGCCTCCTCCACTTATTTGTGTCCCCACAATTTTTTTTTTTTTTTTTGCAGTACACGGGCGTCTCACCGCCGTGGCCTCTCCCGTTGTGGAGCACAGGCTCCGGACGTGCAGGCCCAGCGGCCATGGCCCATGGGTCCAGCCGCTCTGCGGCATGTGGGATCCTCCCGGGACGGGGCACGAACCCATGTCCCCTGCATCGGCAGGCGGACTCTCAACCACTGCGCCACCAGGGAAGCCCGTCCCTACAATTTTTTACTAGTGTATACTAAAATTATTTATCTCCCAAGTAGATTCCTTGCTACTGTGAAAACAAACCATGACTGAACTCATTTTTTTATTCACAACACTCAGCAGGGTATTTGTACAACGCTAGAGTATAAAAAATATTTTATCAGAAAAGTCAGAAGTAGCTAGATGGAAGGTTAAGAGATTTTCTGTTCAACTCAACAAGGTTCAAGGCAAAACCAAATTTTAAAATATCCCAGGATCAGTAGGAGACAGGCCAAATATCAGACAACAGCTATTAGGACCAAGGATTGATTTTACATAAACTGTAAAACCAACTGTAAAACCTTTGAAGACCTTTTCTCTGTATAAGTCTATGATTGCAAGTCATAAGGATTATATTTTCTGGGTTTGGTAAATCTTCAACTGCATAAAGTAATATCCGAATTTCAGAAGCAAGAAATTATACTTTATCAATTTACCACTTTTCAACGAATACCCAAGTATGATGTCAGTAATTCTAAGGTGCTAGATGCTAAAGAAAACAGTTCAGTGTGGATAATCTGACTAAATCTTGACCTCTTCTTCCTCTAAGCTCTCATCTTGAGGTATAAGGTTTCATACTTTCTAGGGAATGAGGTTCTATTATAAATAACTCATTGAAAAATAAGTACTATCTACAACCATTATAACTAATCATCATCAATGCCAAGTACAATATTATTCTCTTAAAAAATTCTCCAAAAAGAGAAGATCATTAATCATTTTCCATTAAATTATTTCATATTAAAAGTCAGAAACATCCTTTTCTGTAAACTGAGGTTAAGCCATATTTAGTGATACCGATCAGGTTATAATTAAGCTTAGGAGCTCTTTAAGTTATGGGGTCACAGCCAATTTAGAATTCTAAGAGAAATGAAATAAAAAAAAAAGCAGATATAATTTTTAAGATTTAAAAGCTTTTTCAATTCACAAATCAAAACTCTGTCAGCCAGACTTTCCTTACCAATAGGAACAGGAAACAATACCTAGATGAACTAAAATAAGCTTTTCCCCTGAAGATTAATGCTTAGTAATGTATTGCTTCACTTTAAAAGTTATCAGAATACAATAAACTATAGAATACAAGTAAAAGTCTCATGCACAAATACTTCCTGGGGACATGGGTATGACTCCAGACTTGTCTTAAGCCCATATCAACTGCTGATTTCTACATCCATCTCAAATAGATGTTAGAGCAGTCAAGTGTTAACAAGAGTTTGAAAAAACCTCTTCCTGGGGAAAAAGAGAAAGAAAAAAAAGGAAAGGGAAAAAAACAGAGCCCCCCCTACAAAAAGAGAGAGAGAATAAAGGATTAGAAAATTACACCCTTCAATCAGCTTTCAGTAAGGAAAAAATGGTTGTTTTAGTTTTTTAATTATTAGAAAAAATGTATGAGACACGAAAATTATTGGGGGTGAGGAAGGAAGAAATAAGTAACAGGAGGCCTACAAAAATTGAAGAAACAAATTTCTTCAGAAAAGCAAGAAGTGAGATAATTAGTATTACAAACAAGTGATTTTCAAGCGTCTACAGGGAGCTTAAGAAATTACAAGCCTTCTATAAGGAAAGAGTATTTTTGGTTTTAGATATATATATCTACCTGCAGAGAAAAGGCATTACAGAGAAATGAATACTCTTCAGTTATTTGTTTCAGTGTTTAAAAAAAAAAGTTAAAGAAGAAAAGAATGTGATGATGCTCTTGGATTGGAAGAATTAATATTGTTAAAATGGCCACACCACCCAAAGCAATCTACAGATTTAATGCAATCCCTATTAAAATGCTCAGGACATTTTTCAAAGAACTAAAACAAATAATCCTAAAATTCATATAGAATGACAAAAGACCCCAAATTTCCAAAACAATCTTGAGAAAAAAGAACAAAGCTGGAGGTATCATCCTCCCTGACTTCAGACTATACTGCAAAGCTACAGTAATCAAAACAGCATGGTACTGGCACAAAAACAGACACATAGATCAATGGAACAGAATAAAGAGCCCAGAAATGAACCCATTCACTTAGGGTCAATTAATCTACAACAAAGGAGGCAAGAATACACAATGGAGAAAAGACAGTCTCTTCAATAAGTGCTGCTGGGAAAACTGGACAGCTACATATAAATCAATGAGATTAGAATATTTCCTCACACCATATACAAAAATAAACTCAAAATGGATTAAAGACCTACATGTAAGGCCTAAAGCCATAAAACTCTTAGATGAGAACATAGGCAGAACACTCTTTGACATAAATCATAGCAATATTTTTTGGATCTGTCTCCTAAGGCAGAAGAAATAAAAGCAAAAGACAAACAAACAAAAAAAACAAATGGGACCTAATTAAATTTCACAGCTTCCTCACAGCAAAGGAAACCATCAACAAAACAAAAAGACAACCAATGGAATTGGAGAAAATATTTACAAATGATACGACCGACAAGGGGTTAATGCCCAAATATATAAACAGTCCGTACAACACAAAATCAAAAAAAAAAAAAAAAAATGCTAGGGCTTCCCTGGTGGCGCAGTGGTTGAGAGTCCGCCTGCCGATGCAGGGGACACGGGTTCGTGCCCCGTCCCGGGAGGATCCCACATGCCGCAGAGCGGCTGGGCCCATGAGCCATGGCCACTAAGCCTGCATGTCCGGAGCCTGTGCTCCACAACGGGAGAGGCCACAACAGTGAAAGGCTCGCATACCGCAAAAAAAAAAAAAAGATAATAAACACCACAATCAAAAAATAGGCAGATGACCTGAATAGACATTTTTCCAAAGAAGACATACAGATGGCTAACACGCACATGAAAAAATGCTCAACATCGCTAATTATTAGAGAAATGCAAATCAAAACCACAATGAGATATCACCTCACAACTGTCAGAATGACTGTCATCAAAAAGTCTACAAGTAACAAATGTTGGCGAGGATGTGGAGAAAAGGGAACACTTGTACTCTGTTGGTGGGAATGGAAATTGGTAGGTCACTATGGAAAGCAGTATGGAAGTTCCTCATAAAACTAAAAATAGAACTAACATATATGATCCAGCAATTCCACTTCTGGGTTTATATCGGAAGAAAATGAAAACACTAATTTGAAAAGATCCATGCACCCTAATGTTAATAGCAGCACTATTAACAATAGCCAAGAAATAGAAACAACCCAAGTGTCCATCAACAGACAAATGGATAAAGATGTGGTGTGTATAGACACACACACACACACACACACACACACACACACACAGGAATATTAGTCATAAAAAAGAATGAAATTCTGACATTTGCAGCAATGTGGATGGACCTAGAGATTATCATATTAAGTGAAGTCAGACAGACAAAGACAAATATCATATGGTATCACTTATATGTGGAATCTAAAAAAAATGATACAAATGGGGCTTCCCTGGTGGCGCAGTGGTTGGGGGTCCGCCTGCCGATGCGGAGGACGCAGATTAGTGCCCCAGTCCGGGAGGGTCCCGCATGCTGCGGAGCGTCTGGGCCCGTGGGCCATGGCCGCTGGGCCTGCTCGTCCGGAGCCTGTGCTCCAGAGCGGGCGGGGCCGCAGCGGTGAGAAGCCCGCGTACCACAGAAAAAAAAAAAAAAAAAGATACAAATGAACTTATTTACAAAACAGAAACAGACTCACAGATATAGAAAACAAACTAGCGGTCATCAGTGAGGAGAGGGAAGTGGGAAGGGGCAGGTTAGGGGTAGGGGACTAAGAGATACAAATGACTCTGTATAAAGTAGATAAGCAACAAGGATATATTGCACATGACAAGGAATAATAGCCATTATCCTGGAATAACATTTAATGAAGTATAAACTGTAAAAATATTGAATATGTTGTACACCTGACACTAATATAATATTGTAAATCAACTACACTTCAATTTAAAAAGAACGTGACAATGACCGTGAGACCCTTGTCCTAGTTAAAAGCTACATGCAATTGATTTTAATCCAGGCTTACACTTATGAAATAAGACTCCCTGGGGTCATGCAGACATATATCTAGCTTGATTCTCTGAAACAGGCAAAACTATTCAATCATTACTACCAAATGGAATTAGTTAAATTCTTTAATTATTCATAACATTTCCTCTAACTCTAAACACCAGTTCACATTTTAAGATATTCAGATTTATACTTTTCACAAATGCTACAAACCAGTCAAATAGTAATCTCTGGTTTTTAAATACATATATTGATTACAAATCAACAGTGGCAATGGTGATGATGATGGAGAAAAATAATGACAGCAGCCAACATTTTGGGTGAAGAACAAGAGACTGCATGATTGCCTCTTATATTCCATTCAAAAACTAACTGTGTATATGGTCAAGGAAAACCCAAAGAATATGGTTTACCACATACACAGGCTAATGAGACGTTTACAAAGTAGAAGGAGAATAAGATATGAATAGAATCAAGAGCAGTCAGGTCTACTTTTTTCACAAAGTAATTTTATAGAAACAGACTGGTTCTATTGAGGTCTGGTGAATACTGCTCACCAATGGTATTTTATGCAAAGAAACAAAAACAAAATTTGTTTCTGCTATAAAATTTATTTTGAAGCTTTCTTTTCTAAAACCACAGACTGTACACAGGACAAAGCCATTAAACGGCAGAGAAGAGTGGTTCCTCCTTTAGGGACATCCTACTGAATGGAAGACACTGAAGTTCACAATTATCAGGTCAGTCCTAGGCCATAAGAAAGTACTTTATACCAACATTGTTAGCTTCTCTATTCTTCATAACGGTGAACGAAGTGCCCTATTTTTCAAATACATTTCTTAAAAGTTTTATACTCACCTATACTCACCCACCTCCCCCAAAACTAAATACTTGTTTCGAACTGTGATGTCTTGTTCTCTGCTAAACATAGCTGTTATAATAAGGAAATTGAAGTGGTTGGTGGCTATAGCTCTCCTTCCAGGAATACCTGTCAAAAATACCCGTTGGTCAGTTTCAAGCTGTCTGGAAATCTATTTTCCCAAGTGGCTTTCACAAAGTAAAAGCATTTCAAGTGCAAAAAATGCGTGATAGAATTATCTTTCCGCAGAGGACAAAAGCTGGGTATTTGTTGCTTGTTATTTTACAAATAAAGCTCTCCACTCAATTTAGGATGATATAAATAAATTATAAGTATTACCTTAAAAACTAGAATCATACTACTCTTCCATTGAAGTCAAGAACTGACCTCAATTAACATCAAGGTCTTGTAAAATATTAGAGTTAGAAGGAGTCTTGGAGATATCCATTTTTTAAGACTGTTCTGAATTATACAACTAACTTTTGAATAATCCTGGGAAAATAGGGGAAGATGGAATTTTAAGAGCAGAGGTAATACAGTTTCCTAGCAGGTCGTACAACTTGAGTATGCTGTGTTTACCAAATATTAATTAAAGAATACCACTTTAAGGTTGGGTTCTTAATACTTTAAAATTATCAGAGAAAAACACTTTTTCAATGTTAATATTAATATTAAGCAAATATAATCTCTTTCCATCATAGTAGTGATTTAGCTCTCCACACACAACCACACAGGAAAAAACTCTCTTTGCTAGACCTTATAGGTGGATGGCTAACATTAAACAATAGTGACAGCTTCTCTTGAAGTCATATTAACAATGACACCAGGGAAAATATGATACAACAGTGAAAAAAAGACAAAAGGAGGTGGTCTGGCACTCTCTGCAGGTTTTCCAGGTTTACACACCTTTTGATTCTGTAAAAAAAGAAACAGGGAAAAACTAAAGGGATCAAAACCATTTCCTATACACATACTATTTGAAGCAGACGATACTTTTGTTTTATAGATGAAATTAAAATCACCTGAGCATTTAAAATAGCAAAATAAAAACCAGGCACAAGTACACTTATTCACAATTGCAGTGGCAAAGAGTTCTCTGTAAGATATTTAAATTCTCTGTGAAGAGATATCCCATTTATTTCCATATGCCCGCAAGTTAAACCAATGTCTCTCTTTGTCACCCCATAAGATCTCACTTTATGTTCCATTAATCAAGACTGCATGAACTTACCACTAAAAGAAGGAGTTCTCTTTCTATAGAATGATGTTAGCAAAATAAACTGATGTATGCTTATCAAAAAGCATGCAAAATACGAGAGATAGTCAGGCACATATTACAAGTCATTTTTCCATCATTAACAACACAAAATAGCAATTCTACTTCTGTATATTTTATTGACAGACTCATTAAAATAAATGTCACACTTGGTATATACATATAAGGAAGAAATAAATGAAAAATATACTTTCATGGAAACATTTAAGAGAATTCTTCAAAATTTTAAGTAAAACAAGCAAACCAGCATTGTGGTTATCAATCAACTTTCAAACATTTAAACAAATATAGTATAAGACACCACTGAACACAAAAATTAGAATAAAACGTTTCCACAGAAATATCTTAAGTTTCATATCTGGAAAGCAAAATACTTTTAAGACATTAACACATAAGATGCATTTATAATTTAAAATAGTCTCTATAAAATTATTCCACACATGTCATGAGAATGTTAAAGATTCGGTTGAATTTCTTCTCAAACAATGAACATCCCTAAATAGTAACCATATTTTCAGTCCTTTGTCTGATGCTAGCATACACCAGAATCTGAGTACAGAGCAAGATAAATTGAACACAGGACAAAAATTTCCTGAGCATTCTGACCAAAGCCATGTTTCTTTATTTTTCAAATGTTTTTTGCAATTACGCTTGTTTTACTTTCAGCAGCTGAATAGTACCCAAAATAGTTCCACTGTCATAATTATTTATAATTTTCATATTCTTAATTGGACTTTATTCATTATAAAAACCTGGATTGAGAATCACTTAGTAAATAATACTCTAGCAAGCAATAGTGAACCCAATTCATTTTACCAAAGAAAACTGCAAAATAAATTAGAAAAAAACCCAAAAAGAATGGATAGCATTATTCATACTATTAAAAATACTCACAATTATCACAGAGCTTGCTAAAAACAACGTGCTGAAGGGTTGCTTTTGAGGCCGTTTTCAGGAGGGTTTGGTTAGTAGAAGTATCTGAAAGATCTCATTGTCTTATTCATAGGTTGGCATTTTATACAAACCTTGAAAACTGTTCTCTAATGACAGGAACGGATAGAAAAGAAAGTGTCAAATCGAAATACTCTCATCTCTGTTGGCCTTTTACTTCAAGAGTTCAGTTTCTTCATGGAGTAAGTTATAAAACTTTAACACAATGGCTCACTTATTAAATCTGTGAGATGTTTAAAGGGAATAATCATAGCCCACATTTGAAAACTGAGAACTTGAAAAAGAGGCGTGTTTGCCAGAGGTTTTATCCTAAATGACAGAGTACATTCTGATGGTCTCCATGATTAAACTTTTTCAGAGTACTTCAATGTAGGCTCAGTAAAAACTGTGGCCAGTATTATAATTTTCCTTTTCAGATTTGGGAGTTGAGGTGCTATTGATATAAAACTCACGATGAAATATACAGGACAGAGATTCATTTATTTCACCATTTAACAAACATATATAGTAAGCTTTTATCACACATAAAAATCACCACTCTAGACCTTGTGGTCCAGCCAGAAGTAAAAATCAGACATGGAGTCTATGGAGTCAGATAGGGAGAAGGTAAATACCCGGTGGCAGGTAAGACATACGTATATAAATTACAGTACACAGTACACAACAGAATTAAGTGCCAAAGAGATCCTGAGAAAACAACTTGGAGGGTTGCAGGGGCAGCAGAGGGAGGGTTTACCTGGGAAGGTAAAGATTATTCCATAATGGCGCAGAATAAATTTGCCAAAAGATAGAATAGATTTGCATATGAAGATAAGGGCAAAAGACATTCCAAGTAAAGAGGGAAGAGAGATACTAAGGACAGAGAAATGGGAGAGACTGAAGAATTCAGGGGCAAGTGCATAGTACTTCAGTTTGGCTAACCAGTCATTTATAAGGAAAGAGAGAAGTAAGGCTAAAGTAAAAATAAAAGGAAGTAACCAGGTTATGGATAGGCTGAATCTTCTGTTGGCAGTTCTTTGAGGACTGGCTGACAAAATCTGAGCTCGGCTTTAGCGAAACTGAACTGGAAGTAGCAATTAGAATGAATTGAAATAGGATGGAAGCAAATGTAGAGACCGTTTAGGAGGTTAATAGCTTAAGAAAACATTTAAGTAGCCCTAAAACAGTGAATGTAGGGCAGACAGGGCAGAGGCAAGGATTAACTTTAATGTGAAAGTGGCAGGAGTTGGCCACCAATTGGATATGGCAGGCAAAGGAGGAGGGGTCAAAGATGTGTTCTTCTAATGCGCTAGAAATTCTCCATGGCATTGAATTATTTCTGAAGCTAACTCACTGTAAGAATTATTTGTACCAGTATTGAGAGCTAATTTCAAAATACAAAGAGGGAAAGAAACATATTTTGTATAATTTAATCATGACCTTAAATGAGATATCATAAGGAAGTGATCCCAAATTCCATCACTATTTTTTCCTTTCTTTTTTCCTCTAAACTTTTGGAAATGAATTAGAGAAAACATGCCTGTCATATACGAGTCCTTCAACTGACAAGGTAACACAAAACTTAAGGGTCATCCAATCATAACTTTCCTTTTGAATTCCAGGCAATAAGCCACTGAACACAAGAGTAAGCTTTGCCCAAAGGCCAAGTAAGGGTTGGAACAAGTACAGGGCTAGCACTCTGTGTGGACAAGCTTTGCTCTCTAGAGAGATGTGGATTCAGATCAACTCCCTGTCAAAACAAAGGAGCTCGACTTTTGGACATGAACCAAAGTGCAAGTCCGAGTCCCAGAAACCCACAATAGTACTTTGTCACCAGCAAGACCAAACTATCCCATGAAATCTGGCTGAGCAAGCTTTTGTCCTTAATACTTTTTACCTTCTTGCTTTGATTTTAGAACAGTTTACCACCAGTCTCTAACTCTTTTTTAATTTCAGCCAAGTCACTTTAGATGATCTGAAAAAGGAATCAATTTATCAGCACAGAGAGACTTTGGGAAAGAGTTAGGATGCTGCAAAAACTATTCATACAACACAAACTTAAATAGCATAAACACAATTTAAGATCAGGAGAGCTAAAATGAGATAAACCAACTTAATCACTTTATCATATAGAAAACAGTATCTTCTTTTGGCAAGAGAAGTTCTTCTACCCCTGAATCAGCAAAGGAAAAAGAGAGATGAAAATACCTCTCTAGGGGAAAAAAATAGATTGTTTAAGCACATGAGAAAGGCTAGAGAGAATATTATTCAAAAGGTTTTAGTAACAAGGGTAGGATATGTTTCTCAGGTTCCCAGATGGATTTTATGACTCTTGTTCCAATTACAAAACTAGAAAATTTTAGCCACTATAACTCAGCGCTACGGAGGATTAAATAAATTTCTGCAAACTCAACTGTGAACATAACACGTTTATAATGTTTTGGGAAAATAATTTGAAGCATAAGACTTTTCTTCAATATTCAGTCAAAACCTTTATAGAGTCTCTACAATAAACCAGACCCTAACTTTGGCATTGGACAAGAAAGCTTTTTCAAAGTTACTACTCTTCAAAACTGTGTATGTATACACATAAATAAACAAATAACAGCTTCTCAAATCATAAATGATATATAACAGATCACCCTTCAATCCATTTCAGTTATGCAGCTTTTCCACATATGACTTTTCCAATGTGGCTACACATTTTGTGTGTGTGTGTGTGTGTGTGGTTCGCGGGCCTCTTACTGTGGTGGTCTCTCCCCTTGCGGAGCACAGGCTCTGGACACGCAGGCTCAGCGGCCATGGTTCACGGGCCCAGCCGCTCTGCAGCATGTGGGATCCTCCCAGACCGGGGCACGAACCCATGTTCCCTGCATCAGCAGGCAGACTCTCAACCACTGCGCCACCAGGGAAACCCACACATTTTGTTTTTGATGCCACAATTTACCTCTTTTTTGTAGTGTGTATCCATTAACAAATTATTGCAGCTATAGTTATTTTTAATACTTTTGTCCTTTAACCTTTATACTAGAGTTAACTGTTTAACACACTAGTATAATACAGTATTAAAGTATTCTGAATATGACTGTATAGTTATCTTTACCATTGTGTTTATATTGCCATATGTTTCATATGTTTCCTAATTAGGGTCCTTTCATTTTCAGCTTGAAGAACTTTCAGCCTTTCCCATCAAGCAGGTATAATGGGTGAATTCCCTTAGCTTTCGTTTGTCTGGGAAAGTCTTTATCTCTGTTTCTGAAGGACAGCTTTACTACATAATATACTCTTGGCTGGCAGTGTTTTCCTTTCACCGCTTTGAATATATCATCTCACTCTCTCCTGGGCTTCAAGGTTTCTGCTGAGAAACCCACTGATATAGCTTTATGGGGGTTCCCTCCTATCTAAGGAAGGTTTTTCTCTTGCTGCTTTTGAAATTCTCTTTGTCTTTGATTTTAAACAATTTTATTATAATGTGTACTGGAGTAAATCATTTGGAGTTGAAATCTGGGGGGAAATTACAAGCTTCATGAATTTAGATGCCCAATTTTCTCCCCATATTTGGTAAATTCTCAACCATTATTTCTTTAAATAAGCTTTCTGCCCCTTTCTCCCTCTCTTCTCCTTCTGGGACTTCAATAATATGTAGGTTGTTTCTCCTAATGGTATTCCATAGTTCACATAGGCTTTATTCACTATTTTTCATTCTTTCCTTTTTTGTACTCCTCCAAAGGGATAATTTGAAATCATCTGTCCTCTACTTCACAGTTCTTTCTTTTGCGTGATCCAGGCTGACACTGATGCCCTCTAATGCATTTCATTCATCATATTCTTCAGCTCCAGAATTTCTATTTGGTTCTTTTTCTAACATCTCTGTCTCTCTGTTAAACTTCTCCTTTTGTTCACGTAGCGATTTTTTAAAATTTCACTGAATCGCTTTTCTGTGTTTTCTTGTAGGTCCCTGAGCTTCCTTAAAATAACTATTTTGAATTCTTTTACTGGGAAAAAATTGCAGATCTCCATTTGGCAGGAGGAGAGTGGGTCAGTTACTGGAAAATTATTGTGTTCCTATGGTGGTGTCATTTTTTCCTTGATTTTTTTTTCCTGTTCCTTGGAGTCTTGCATTGCTGTCTTTATATCTGAAGAAGCAGTCACCTCTTCAGTCTTACTGACTGGTTTCAGGAGAGAAAATCTTCTGGAGCCCTGTTAGGAATGCTGAGACTTGCTCAAATCTTTTTTTTTTTAAACACTATTTTTTTTAACTTATTTTTTAAATTTATTTACTTATTTATTTAATGGCTGCAACAGGTCTTAGTTGTGGCATGGAGGATCTTCGTTGAGGCATGTGGGATCTTTTGTTGTGGCGTGCAGGTTTTCTTTTCGTTACTTGTGGCATGCGGGTTCCAGGGTGCGTGGGCTCCAGAGCGCATGGACTCTGTTGTTTGTGGCATGCAGTCTCTCTAGTTGAGGCGCATGAGCTCAGTAGTTGTGGCACACGAGTTTAGTTGCCCCATGACATGTGGGATCTTAGTTCCCTGACCAGGGATTGAACCGGCATCCCCTGCACTGGAAGGCGGATTCTTTACCACTGGACCACCAGGGGACTCCCTCAAATCTTTTCTATGTATTCGACTGTTTCACACTTCTTATTCCCTTTTATGAGGGAATTCTTTTTTTTTTTTTTTTGCGGTACACGGGCCTCTCACTGTTGTGGCCTCTCCCGTTGCAGAGCACAGGCTCCGGATGCTCAGGCTCAGCAGCCCTGGCTCACGGGCCCAGCCGCTCCGCAGCATGTGGGATGCTCCCAGACCGGGGCACGAACCCGCGTCCCCTGCATCGGCAGGCGGACTCCCAACCACTGTGCCACCAGGGAAGCCCTATGAGGAAATTCTTAAGACTGCATGCCTTCCATGGATCCTGCAAACCCAAGTCAAGTGCTGACAGCCTCCCCTTTGCTTTCCCTAGGGCAGTATTGAATGCTCAAGTTTGTATGGTCTCTCCCAATTCTACAGTCAGGCTGGCTTTCCAGCCCTGTGCTGACTTCTATAAAAGTTCACTCTCGTTGCTTCAGGGGCACACACAGGTAACTGGCCACAGGGTGGAGTACGGAGGTGTGTGTGGATGAGGCATACAGAGCATTGTGGGCACTGGGCACTCACACACTCTCACTTTCCCCTGTGGAAGAAATCATGGGCCAAGAAGGTCCCTGCTGGCACTGAACTGTGCCACCTTCGGGGAGGGGGGATGCACGTAAAGTAAAACTGTTCCTGTTACCCTCTTCAATGCGTGCAATCTCAGACTTTTTTTTTCCCTCAAAATGGTATGCTGGAACTTCTCTGCTGGACTACCAGACTTCCACAAGGGCACTACTGTCCATGGGTGATTGTCAAAATAGGTACTCTTTGTGGGGAGAAAACTCTCATTCCCCCATGTGATGACATCATTCTTCTGCAGCCCAAGGGACACTCAGCCACTGATGCTCTGCTCAGGCTCATAAACACTTCTTAGTCTGAAATGAGTTGGGCTCTTTTGCCTGATATAATATATATGTAAGCTTCACATTATTGTTTATATATGTTTCTAGAACCTCATCATCACCTTCTAATTTCTTTCTTCCTTTTTGCTCTGGGATTGGAAAAAAAGCTAAGCCAGTTTTTTCTAAGAGTTTAATAAAGAAGCTTTAAATACAGGCCAAGTACCATACCGGTGACTTAAGTAGACTGGTCTACGATTTACGTCATTTTAGTAATTTTTAATGCCTTCTCACTCCATGATTTAGTTCCAGCCATGGAGGGCCACCTTATTACCATCTGTATCCCCAGTGCCTGGCACTATCTAGTTTAAAAAAGAAAAGACAGCTGATAAATATTTGGAATAAATGAATTTTCAGCTTCCTGACCAAATTCAAGAGACCATCAGGCTTATGAAAGTACAGTCATATGAAGGCTTAGGGCGCTTAGATTTCAGGACTAATTCTGCAATAAATTAGTTGTGTGACTTAGGACAAATCATTTGACATGTCATGGTTTCCCCTTCTTCATCAATAAAATGAGACAGCCGTACTACACAACCTCTAAATTCCTCATATATCTAATATTTTCATATTCTTTATCATCTACTTTGATTACTCACAGGCTACTTTTTCTTAACTAACTGATATTTCTTAAGTAACTAAGATACAAAATAAGTCACCTCTAGATAGCTGTTTTGGTTGGGTACTGATCTCTCACTGGCAAATACTATAGGTCTTCTTTTCGTTGAAAGGGAGATTAGGAAGGGTGCATAAGAAAGAAGCAAAAGGTTCAATATTAAAATTTTCCATACTGGTCTAATCCCAGCATTTTATGTATAAATTACAGGCTCTCCAGCCTGACATAACTTGAACGGTAAATTTCACAAGGGTAGAAGAATGGTCACAGCGACATGTCTTGGGCAGCTGGAGGACAACCTTGAGGCATCTATGGTGCAATAAATGGACTAAGGACAAGAGAAAGGGAAATAGAATGATACTGTAAACAAACGGTCTTCCTCACAACTGCACCTCCAGAACGCTCTGGGAAAGAAAGCAGGTAAAATGGTCAAATAGCAAATAAATGAATCCTGCTCAGTTTTTCCATCACACTTTGTTTACATGTAGAAGAGAATCTCACTAACACCACAAAGCATTCTATGCATTTATTCACTGAATACGTATTGAAACAAAAACTGAGTGCACACTGAGCATCCTGCATTGCGCTAAGGCACAAGAAAGACAAGATTATTCCGACACATCCTCCACCTGTAACTGTTCAGACTGGCTGGAGAGAAAAGCAGGTAAATAAGCCATAAAACACAACATAATTACTACTTTAGAGTAAGTATAGGATACTACCCCGGCACAAAGAAAGGACTTTTTTTTCTGGGAAAGTGATCTTTAGGCCAGATCTAAAATGATACAGACAAGCTGATGAGGATGACAGAGAGCGAGCCCAGGCAGAGGAAACAGTGTGAGCAAAGCCATGGAAGAGTGAAGCTGAGTGTATTCCAGGAACTGCGATTGTTAGGGCACTTGTGGGGCTCAGCAATCAAAGAGGGAGGCCTGGAAGGAAAGCAGGAGCTGTGTCACAGGGCCTTCGCTGTGTGCTATACGAGGCGGACCTGGACTATGTAACGAACACATGGGGAAACAACAAGGAGTTTTAAACAACATAAAAATATGATTAGCTGTCAGGATAGGGAAGGAGGGAGTGCCCTGTCCCTCATCTTGTAATAGGAATCAACAGGCTTTGGTGACTGATCACTTAAAGGCAGCACAGAGTGATGGTTAAGGCAGAGTAAAGAGTCCAGAGAGATTCACAGACCCCTGATGTTATCATCTGGGTAATAGTGGCTCCATTTAGAGAAACAGGAAAAGAACAGAAGGAAGCTGGGTTAGGAAAAAGGCAACAACGTATCTGGGGCTATGTGAAGGCCAAGGTGCCTGTGCAACATTCAGGTACAGCCAGAACTTAAGGGCCCGAGCTCAGGGGAACAGCAATCAGAGGAGATAAAGAATTGAGAGTCAATGTTCTAATTGAAACAATGTGAGTGACTGAAGTCACCTTGGAAGATAATGAAACATGAAATTAGATGAAGGCTGAGAAAAGAATCCCAGAAAATTCAGAAACTTCTCAACTTGTGAGTAGCTAGATTACGAACAAAATCATGAACTGAGAACCACCCCCTGCCCCAAAAAACAGTGCTGGCTCTCCCTGCTACCAACAGATGATGCTAGAACTTACTTGAGAAGATTACCACTTTGGAACAACTTTTAGATACCTATTAAACTCCAAGGAGCTGAGCTTCTGAATTAACATCTAAGTGCAGATGCGTAACAAAGGAAAGCAGGAAAGAATAGCACCGTGGGAGCCAAAGGAAGAGAACATTCTTTGGGAAAAACCAAGACAAAACACTGATCATTGCAAACATATATTCATTCAGCAAACAGACAACCTACAGAGTACTAGGAACTCTAGGTGACACAAAATTCAGTAGTGAACAAAACACAATCCATGACCTCTAACAGCTACAGCAAAACCAAGTATGATAAAAACTAAATGTTTTCCGTTTGGTTTGGCCTTTAGAAGATTACAAATAACCTAGAGACATGAGCTTAGGCACCAGACTAAAGTGGGCCGACTAATGTAGGAAAAGTGAGGAAGAGGAAACAACGGGTATAAGCTTCTTGTCAAGAATCTTAGCTGGGAACAAGACAGAAAGGCAGCAGCAAGAGGCCATGAAGAGAATAGTTTCTAGCTACGCATAATACCACACCAAGAGACACATGCACTCCAAGAGCTTACTATATAAACACTCTGACTCAGACACATTCATATGAGAGAAGAACAACAGTTTAAACTGACTCCATAATACACTTTATAAGCTAGAGAGGCCTAAATTATTAAAATTACATTCCAATGTTATTAATTTTGATTATTAATGATTCTCTGACTACCATTTGGTCTAAGTTGAAAATTAGAAGGCAGTCATGAGGTTAAAGAACTTCAATCATCCCCAGAGGAAGAAGGAAAATGAATGAGATACCTCAGTGCAGTTTGGGGATTAAAGATAGGCATGGGACCAATTACCTGTTAATGGGAGATGCATGAAATATTTTAGAACTGGGTTTATGAGCCCCTTCAAGAAATGCTAGAGCGAGGTAAGAAAATGTTAGGAGTGGGAAGAGAGACAGGATATGGTAGAAGCAAATAAGTATTTAGGCACAAGTACCTGTCAAACAAAAAGTGTGATTTAAATAAGTACAGCTGACCTAAATCTGCATCAGTTTTATCATTCCAGCAAATAATCTCCATACAAGATATTTCAACATAGCATACGACATGAACTATATACATGCTGCGAGAAAAGGAAGTTCCTATCCGTATCTAGTGAGCACATATAGAGGCAAGAGGGCAATTAGAAGTCAGTGTATAACCAAACAAAACTGACTCACAGTGATATCTAAAATTCTCTTTTTTGCAGTAACAACTTAGAAAATGTATAACGAAGGCTGGAAATCTTATGTGACTTTAGTATCACATAACAAACTTCATGTATTCATAAATATTTGCCTAGTGAGAGAAAAACAGCCTCATTTTATTTGGATAGTTGAGGAACTGCTACCAGAAACGCACAAACTAATTTACGACAAAAGCAAAGCACGGAAATGATTCCACCACGTCTAACCAGTACATTCACATTTTACCTTTTCCTTTAAGGAGAAGAGTTCAAAAATAACTAACTTTTAGTACGCCATCAATTAAAAAAAATAAATAAGCTCCACTGGTAGTGATTTGTTTGGTAGTGATTTGTTAACATATAAGGAGGAATAGCCAAAATGAGGAAATAATGAATTAAGTTTCCTTTTAGAACAAAAGTGCTTCTATATTACAGATTTGGCAAAACCGCAGAAATGGATTTATATATCTACCCTTCCCTCCTTCTTTCCAACCCCCCAACTTGTATACAAGCCAAGAGTTCTTTAAGCTAAGAGTATACAGCTATAACTCTCCAGTGAGGTAGACAGGGCTTGGAAAATCAGGTCACAAGGTTGCCACGGGGACTCTAATTATCTGTCTGGCAAGTTTGTATGACATACTACTCCTTTCTGTGATCCTGTCATATACCACCCGGTAGGAAAGATAAGGGAAAGGTTAGCAGGGCTTTCTATAATAGCTACAAAAATATTTGATCCAAATCACTAAGAATGTGGGAAAACTCAGGTACTCTTATCCTTCTACAGTCAATGTAGTAGTAATTGATGGTCTGATAAATATTTATTCAGAACCTTCTTTGTGCACAGAAATTATTTTTTTAAAGGTCCAGTGTCAATCATGGCCCAACCCATACATGCTGACTTACAATTTAAAAACAATTCTTGATCCTGTTCCAAGCAAGCTCTTTGTAATGCAAATAAAGACGTTTTTTGAAATAGATAGTTATGAATCTTTCATTCATAGTTGCTAACGAGAAACACATGAGCCAAACACATTGTGGGGATCATTTCAGCGGTGTGTAATTTGAGAAGTGTGTTAGGAAGTACTGGGCTCCACTAGAGGAGGAGGAGTCCCCATCTTTCTTTCTTGCAAGTCAAATACAAAGGCAGTGTTGCTTCAGATGATGGTCTTAAAGTTACACACATTCCAAATTCACGATAACACATATTTCCCCATCTCTAAAGTTTACCACTTTACAACCAGCCTGAGGTCTTTAGTATGACTTCATTTTATGAATAATGCCTTCTTCATTCCTAAACATTTCCAAGAAAAAAAATACTGAGCAGTGTGTATAAACCTAATACAAACCATACTTGTCTGTTCTGATCTCAAGTTGACCTTAACAGTTGAAAATCTTTCAAAGGGAGTTCTGGCATACCATAAGTTTTCCCACAGCTGTTTACAAATAACAAATGTTCCTTTGAGGGATGACTGTAAAATCATACGTAATTTGGAAATGGAGTTATTTTATAAATCCACAATATCGGGATGTGTTTAAAAATATAACACAAAATGTGAATATCTTCACTCTCTTAGAAATGAACAAGAGGGAAGGGAAAGGAAAGAGAAGAAGGATGGGAGGGAGGAAGAAGCCAGAAAGGCTATTCTTTATTTTCCACATTTTTGACCATTTACCTAGAATCTGATGCTTCTTTTAAGTTTTTTATGCTTCTTCTAATCTAGGTTTCTGACACTGTGGACTCAGTAAGGATAGCAACCTTGTCTGTCTTATTAATTACAGTAATTATTATTATTATTTAGGAATACAGGCACTTTTTAAATATTTCTTTATTGACAGATAACTTTCACTAAATGAAACAAAATTATGCTCTATTAAATAAAGCTGAATATGTCCAGAACTGTTTGATCAAGAAACTAGATTGGGTTGAATTAAGCCAATGTGCCTGCTAACGGTTTAGCCAAATCCTTAATCTCACTTAACTATCTCGTATATGCATACCACAAAAGGATCACTGGAGAAAACTGAAATGAATCAAACAAGATCTATCATCACAACAACTAACAAAACTCACCCTCACGTACAAAAGACCTTTCAGTATGTACTTTATTGTATTCAATGTGCATTTTGTACACATGCACATTGTACACATCCCTCTTCCATAATTTTCCTTTTAAAGGAAATTTTACCCCAGTATTATCCTTCCCAGTGATTGCTATAGCTGACAGCAGTAACAGAAACTTAGTAAGAGTAAGGGGGAAATAGGAAGCTAAGGTGATCACAGCTAGAAGCTTTTAAAAGTTCTTTCAGAAAAAAAAAAAATAACTAGTGTCTTTTGCCTTTAAAATTAAGTCAAGTTCTCAAATCAACTCCTTGCAAAATTCTACACACTCCCGTGCTCCTTTGGAAGGGAGAAAAACCCAGCAGGTTTAGATCAGCTACCTCATCTTAAAAGCTTCCCCGCAAATTTATATCCACTCTCTCAGGATCACAGAACTAAACCCACCTCTGTGGACAGCAAACATTTGTTACATTACACCTAATATCCAAAATCCAATGAATGTCCGCATTAGCCTAATAAAATCAGTGTTAGCCAGAAAGATCTGGCTGTTAAATCTTGCAAGAACAGGGACAGTTCAGAACCCAACTTTACTTTATTTTATGTTTATTTACTGAATAAATAGTTAACATATACTTCTAACAAACAATACATTGTTCTTTACAGTATATATAATCAAAGTTCCCCATATGTATGTAGTTCATGAACAGCACAGTGGTGATAAAAACAGCCTATAGATTCTTGGGAAATTTTAGCGTTTCTACTTTTGTTACTGCCAAACTATTTCTATTATCTATCAGAATCTACCACCACTAGTTTTCCCGATCATTTTACTACTTAATCCATTAGTTTGGAATCTTTTAGTTTGGAATCTTTTAGGTTAATCATATAAATGCCTTTGAAAACCATAAATATAACACAATATATAATCGGTAGCCACTGGGCTAAATTATACCATATTCTCAGGCCTTCTACCCTGTAGTACAGTGATAGCTCACAAAAATCATACTTCAAATATTCCAACTGCCTGGGAAAGAGAGAAAGTGGAAATAACTCTAGGTAACAGATATAGGTAAGGTGTGGGAGGGGAGGCTTCGTCACCAGAGATCCAACCCGTGCCCCCTGGAGTGGAAGGGCGCAGTCTTAACCACGGGCCACCAGGGAAGTCCCAAGATGAGGAAACGTTTATTCCTATTTGAAGACCCTTTAGAAGACCATGGACTATTCCATAAAAAATTTTTTTTATATTATACAAATTTACTTGACAAATATTTGAATTCAAATTCTAAAATTCCCTACAGTGTTAAGGGGCTCCTACAAAACAAAATGTTAAAAAAAAAAAAAGTCACTAGCATATATTCTAATATACACACAAAACTATGGTGGATCATTTCTAATTTGTACGAAAACTGAATGGTGTTAAGATGCATTCCAGCTGAAGTCAGTCACTGTGAATGTATTTAGTCTGGACACGATTTCATTATCTTCATAATGAGACTTTACTTTCAAAATAATTTACTTACTACCCAAGTAAGATGAAGGTGATGAGGGCTTCAATCACTCCTTTGTTTCAAACTCCCCAGCAGCCTAAACTTAACCTTCAATGTCATAACCACCATGAATGTCTCCTTTATTCAGATTTCACTCTGCACGGCTGAGATCTCACCAGGCAGTGAGAAAGAGTTCAAATTGTAACTGGAAAGATAGCAAAGTTATGAAAGATACATTTTTCAGCTAACGTCATTTGGGCGCTGAAAAGAGGTCGAACACTGGGGCTGGAGGATGGGGTAAAGCAGGAAGGAGGGAAGCAGGATGGAGAAGGGGTGTCAAGGGAAAACCCACATGGTCATTTATCTGCTTCAAGATTTTTATAAGACTATTTCCTTCATGAGACCATGGAAAATCTTGAGGATTAAGGTGAAAAATGTGAAATACGGTGAAGTGCATAGATGTTTTAATAAATGGTGCTGAAACTTTTATTTCAGTCATTTGCATAAGAAATATATGAAAATGTAAAATAACAGAAAAAGAAGAAATGGTACTTTAAACCCTTAATTTCTCCTATAATTCTATAAAGATAGCATATACACTAATGTACAAAAAAAATAGAGGACTAATTATTCCTAAATTTAAATGAAGTTATAAATGTTTTTTATATTGTTCTTTACACATTATTGTTCAGGGTTGACTCTCATGGATCATTCACTTAAAAACAGAAGAGATAAGACTTTAAGCAAATCTGTGAATTCATGCACATTAAAATCTTTAGAGGGTTATTTTCCTCAATAATTAAAAAAAACCCTCTTTAATATACATCCTTCAGGCATACATATTAATTCCACACCTTTACATGCATGAGTATCATGTGAATAATGCTACAAGATTTGGCCTAATGACTAGATTTTTATCACAGAAAGGATTCCATTGCTTTTAAATTATTCAGAGTCTAACAAGGCTCCACAAAAGAGCTAAATAAAAGAACTACCAACAAAATTAATGTTCTCTCTTGACTAAAAGGATCATGAGATGTAAAAAATATATAACCTAGCCACAGTACACAAACTCAACAGACTTTACATCAGAAGTTCTGATAGTGTAGATAAATACACTAAAATAATAAGACAAATCAACCTAAAGACAGGGTTTCTAAATTAATATTTCTGAATTAAAAAGTAATAATTCTAAATCCCAATATACAGTTGTTCATAAAACAGTTAAAGTTTTTAAAACATACTGGAGATTACACATACACACACACACACAAACAAGATTAGCACGCTTATTTGGGGGAAAAAAATCTACATAGCTACAATAATGTTCTGTTTTCTTCCACATATGAAAGTTAAATGTATCTTCTTTCTCTCTCATCACAAGTATATCTTTCTTAAAATTTAAAACTCAACATACTTAAAACCATCTTATTATATGTTCATGGCTAAGATTATCATTAACTTCAAATGTCAAAATTATTGTAGAAAATTAAATTGTGTTCAATGTCATCTCAAAAGTGACAAATTTCATCCATATTTTTCTTTATGGATTTGTTTTGCTGCTTATACTTTTTTAAACATTTATTCTCTAATGAAAAATATTAGAAACAATTACAATATTACAAGACATTATAAATATTAGAATCCACAGAAAAAAATTACAGTGTTTAATGATCACAAATGTTATATTTCAGACACTGGAAACATTCTATTGTTGCATTAAACCAATAAATATATCAATAATATGCATGTATTTCTAGGATAAGGAATAATATTCTAATGGTGATAGAGAATACTCTAATGGTGCTAATAAAGGATCTTCTAAATAAAATGAAATTCATATCAATAGTCTTCAATAGAGGACTTTGAAAATATCTTTTTCCCTCTACTTAAATATAAACTTCTCTTCCTTCTATTGATCTTTTTTTCCCCTTTTTTTCCTCCTTATATTAAAAACACAATTTTCAACTACAAAACTCTGACCTCTTATCAAGCACATAATTCATTCACTTAACAGATTATTTTAGAACATTCGTAAGTATTATGTTTCAGGTTCTGTTGAGAAACTGTTCATGGTTCTTAGAATTCTGGATTGGCTCAAATAGGACTAGATCCCACCTTTGTGGGATATTAGATTCTTATGTTTCCATGCTACTAAATATAAGAATAGTTCAATAAACCATGATGGAAAAGTATACATGCATATATATATATATATATATATATATATACACACACACACACACATATATATGTATATATAACTGAATCACTTTGCTGTACAGAGAAACTAACACAACATTGTAAAAACTATACTTCAATTAAAAATAAATTAAATTAAATTTTTTTAAAAATATGGTTTGAGAGAGGACCTCTGATTTCACCCAAACACACAAGTGCTCTTTCTTAATAAAAATCACTTGAGTGCCACAGGACTGAAAAAGAACACAAGAATTTACTTGCTACATAAAGGACTACATTCAGAAAGTCACATGATTAGTAGAAGGGATTCGTGCAATTCTTCAAACAGGTTTGGTACCTTTATTCTCTCCTACTCCAGTGTAATGACTATTGTATTGTTACTTACAAAAATGAAAAATAACTGCTTATTCAGTTCTTTCTAATAATCCTGGAGGCTCCGTCTGTGAAAACACGCAGAATTCCCCACCACTCTCATCATGCCCACCCATTCTGCACACTTCACATTTATTTATCTTTCTGCGTGGAATGCCCTGGAGTCCCACCTCATACTCTCATTCTTGACCTCAAAAATTTATCCTATAAAAGTCAAGGGTCAGGGCTTCCCTGGTGGCTCAGTGGTTGAGAATCCGCTTGCCAATGCAGGGGACGCTGGTTTGATCCCTGGTCCGGGAAGATCCCACATGCCGCGGAGCAACTAAGCCCGTGCACCACAACTACTGAGCCTGTGAGCCACAACTACTGAAGCCCGCGTGCCTGGAGCCCGTGCTCCGCAACAAGAGAAGCCACCGCAATGAGAAGCCCACGCACCACAACGAAGAGTAGCCCCCGCTCACCGCAACTAGAGAAAGCCCGCGTGCAGCAACAAAGACCCAACACAGCCAAAAGTAAATAAATAAATAAATTTATTTTAAAAATAGTCAAGGGTCACATCCCCAGTAAAGACTTTTCTGACTCCCTCAACCACCGTGAGCCTCTCCCTTCTCCTATGCACTGAGATATAAAGATAAACGTGAACATTTTTTTCTCTTTTTCACTTAACCTACTCCCAAAAACTGTGTCAAGTAGGTACTGCTACTGTTTCCACTCCTTAGATAAGAAAACTAAGGCAGAGAAGGTCTCTCTGATTGCAAAGTCCATTGCTTACTTGTTTGTTTAATACATACTCCATTTAGCTCCACACTCTACTGAAATGGTTCTCTGGTTGCCTCCATTCTCTGGGTTCCCTGATCACAGAAAGCAGAGATCCTGTCTTACTCGCCTCTGTGTTTCCAGTGTCTGGCACAGAACAGATACTCAACAAATGCTCAATAAATGATGAATGATTGAATAAATGAAATGTAATTACGTTCAACTTCCTGTGTGAAGAAAAATTCATCCCCTTCTAAACATTCTAAACGAACTTCTGTAAAAAGTATATTTAGTGCTGATTTCATCCAGCAAACAGTTTGTTGAGTGCATAGCACATGGGATGTGCTGTGCTTAATGATCATTGAGATTCAATTCCCTGCCCTCAAGAAACTTATAATTCAGAGAGGCAAAGGGATAAACAACTAGCTAATGCTACCATTGCTTGTTCTATTTTTCCTAATCCTCCACAACTTCCTCTCTTTAAAGGCACTCCGTTCTTTATAAACATGTTCCAATAACTCATACCTCTGGGTCAGTGGGATGTAGATCAGTCAACAGAAAAAAAAAGTTAAAAGAATCTCCATGGATCTCAAAAACACAATCTTCTGAGCCATTCTCGATTAGATCAGTAGTCATTTAAGTAGTGTACAGTGTTAAAGAAAAGAATAAAATCAAAGACATATTAATACTATCTTAGCACTTTTTCATTTACTAGAGATAGCATAGCAAAGCGAAAAGAACATGGGTTTTGGAGTCAGAAAGATCAGGATTTCCATCCCAACTCTGTCCCTCTCTCCCCATGTGGACCATGGACAAGTCATTTTATCTTTCTGAGCCTATTTCTTACCTGTAATATGGAAATAAGGGGATCTGCCTTAAAGAGCTCTTGTAAGAGTTAAAAGAGATAATGTATGTAATGCCTCCCATACCAAAGATGCTAGTTTTTTTGTTGTTTTCTTGGGGTTTTTTTTTTTTGCGGTACGCGGGCCTCTCACTGTTGTGGCCTCTCCCGCTATGGAGCACAGGCTCCGGATGCACAGGCTCAGTGGCCATGGCTCACGGGCCCAGCCGCTCCGCGGCATGTGTGATCTTCCCGGACCAGGGTACGAAGCCGTGTCCCCTGCATCGGGGACCACTGCACCACCAGGGAAGCCCCAAAGACGCTAGTTTTATGATGTCTGATCTCTCTAGATGCTTCCTGAAGGGTACTGGTTCTAATTGTAATTCAACAATACTTCTGGCCCCAATATCAACAACACAAAGTGTTGACCAAAAGAAAGGTACTTGAAAAAAGGCCACTTGAAAAAAGGCAAGAGGAGTGGTATGGGATAAGATTCAAAACCAGTTAAGTCTCAAGTTTCTATATGGTGTGTATATCCTCTGCCTCTTCTCGGCACACACCCTGCAAATCTCTTATTTCAGATCTTTTTTGTGAAAAATAAAGCTTTATTAATTATTTCTACGATTAGATCTGAAATAACTGACATATGTTACTCTGTATTAACAATTCTATTTTCCACAAAGGAGAATCTCTGATTTAGTGAGGAAGAAGTAAATGAATTATATACGATGTCCAGGAATCAATCTCAGCATATAGTCTATGCAGTATTACATTTTGGTTTCCAAATCATTTCTCAACTGTTTCTTTTAAGCAATTTCACAAAACATGTAAAAAAAAATCAAATAAAAACACTTTCCTTTCCATCCTAAACCTAATATATAATCTACTTGACTTAAAAATCACATTAATTCGCTACCGGTACAACTCAAAGTCCATGGACAAAAAAGTGAATCTAGACACTTAACCTTTTCACAAAAAGTGAAAAGTGTCTTTTTATACATTTTTCACAAAAAATAACTCAAATGGGTCACAGATATAAATGTAAAACTAAAAAACTTCTAGGGGCAGGAAAGCAGGATAAAATCTAGGTGGTATAGAGTCTGAAAATGAGTTTTTAAATACAGCACCAAAAGCTTATCCATGAAATTGATAAGTTGGCCTTTATTAAAATTAAAAACATTTGCTGTGTAAAGACACTGTTAAGAAAACAAAAAGACAAGCCAGACCGGAAAAATATATTTGCAAAACAAATATCTGATAAAGTGCTTGTACCAAAAATATATAAAGAATTCTCAAAACTCAAAAATAGGAAAACAAACAACCCTATTAAAAATGCGCAAAAGTTCAGAACAGACATCTCACCAAAGAAATGGAAAATAGCATATGAAAAGATGATTAACATTAAATGTCATGGAAAGGGCAAATTAAAGCAATGGGATATTACTGTATACTTATTAGAATGGATAAAATAAAAAAAACTGACAATACCAAATGTTGGCAAGGATGAGGAGCAACAGGAGCTTGCATTCACTGTTGGTGGGAATGCAAAATGGTACAACCACTCTGGAAAACAGATTGGCAATATGTTACAAAGCCAACCAGAATCTTACCATATGATCCAGCAATCATGTTCCTAGGTATTTACCCAACTGATCTGGAAACTTATGTCCATATAAAAATTTACCCATGAATTTTCATTGCAGCTTTACTCATAGTGGTCAAAAACCAAAGGCAAGTAAGATATCCTTCAATAGATGAATAGATACACAAACTGTGATACATCCATACAATGCAATATTATTGCATGATAAAAAGAAATGAGCTATCAAACTACAAGAAAACATGAATGAAACTTCAATGCACATTACTAAGTGAAAGAAGTCAGAGAAGGCTATATGATTCTAATTATATGATGTCCAGAAAAGGCAAAACTATAGAGACTGTAAAAAATATCAGGGGTTGCCGGGGGAAGGGGGTTAAGGGAGTGATATGTGAAACACAGAAGATTTAATAATCTGTTGAAATTATTCTGTATGATAATAGATATATGAAATTGCTCATTTGTCAAAACTCACAGAACGTCACAGGACAAAGAGTGAAACAATATACACAAATTTTTTAAAAATCATGTAGAACGTCTGGGGATCCCAAAATAGAATGTAGATTGTGACAAAAGTATCTACCTGTATCATACATGTGTGCAACAACCTCATGAAAGGAATAGGAGGAAAAGGAATGGAATCTGTAAGACTAATTGGAATCTATAAAATCTAAAAATCTATATAATCTAAAAATCTATAAAATGTACTACACATAAGCAATGTACTCTAGTTGATAAAGCTGTTCCCCCTCTTTGTGAAGGGAGCACAGGTTAACAATTTTGATACCACTATACACATATAATGGGTTTGAACAATTAAGTAAATGGATGGCAGGTGGTGGAAGCCAGGTTTCTTCTCCCTATTAGAATGAGTTTACAGATAAGCAAGGGGAGGAATCCAGGATGATATAGGTGGTAATGGATTAGGTAGAGTAAGAGATGACCGTATGAACTCATATTTACCTTAAAATAGATACACATGGTTACAAAGAGAAACATGTACCCCTGTAAGAGTACATACAGGGGTTTGTATACACACATATATATTTCCTGCTGTCAGAGGAGAGGGCCTAGAAGTAATGACACCTCAGTAGCAACAAGAATACCTAGAACCCAGATCTTTCTTGGCTTCCAACACCATTTCCCAAGAAGATGAACCAGATTCTTTCTGGCTGACTCTAGGGCTGGGGCAGGAAATGGAAATATACAAGATAATCCTGGAGCATCTTTTAATGCTAGAAAGTAAGGAAGTGATCTTTTAAAAAACTTACATTAATGGAGATATGTCAAAGGAGGACAGGAACCAACTGAAAGAGCTCCCAATGGCCAGAGCTGAAACAATTTGAGGAACAAAATAAAGTAGTATTGGATTATAACCCAAAGTATAAATATATATCCAGGAGGCCAGACCAATATAAGCAAATGATTGAGTAAATTAATAAATAGGGAAAAAAGACAAATCTGCCATTCAAAAGAATTCCCCAAAACTTATATAAACACTCCACCCTCAAGGAGGAGAAGCATAACTCTCCACTCCTTAAGTATGGGCTGCTCACAGTGACTTCCTTCTAAGAAAAAGCATTAAAAGAAAGAAAAAGAGTAAGTTTTCAGTGCAGAAAACTAATACTACTGCAGCCAGGTGATCAAGATAAATATCAACAGTGATAAATCATGTTGCATAGTATGGACCCTTTATATTATGTGATAAAAGTAGCACTTTACCTCTGTGATCTTCCCCTCAAAAACCCAAAACCTCAGTCTGAGGAGGAGAACAATATTAGAGGAATGCCTATAGAGGACATTCAATAAAACATCTGACCAGTACTCCTCAAAACTGTGAACAGCAACCAAAACAGGCAAAGTCTAGCAAACTAAAAAGTATCAGCAAAGATTTAAAAATTGAAAGCAGGAAAAGCTAGAGATGAAAACAAAATGAAATCTTTACATCTGATCAGAAGCAAGCAAAGTGGTCAAAATTCAGCATTAGATTCCCAATAGGGAACAAATACGAATAAACCATTTTGAGAATCTTCACTCTGAATACAACTTAAAGTATTCCCCTGGTATTAATAAAAGGCTGAAAATTACTATACAATGATAGTCAATGACACTGGAAAGTGAGAGAAAAAAAAAGATTACAAAGAGAATGTATCAAATATTGTGAACAGTGGTTATCTCACAACAATGGAATTAAAAGCAAGTTAACTCTCCTCCTTTTCTTTTTTTCTGCTGTGAAGAGAATGACTTGGGGAATTTTTAAAAGTATTAATCTCTGAATTCTGCACTAACGGCATTCTATAAAATGTTATTACATTTGTAATACATTCTACCCTACCCTTTACGTGGCAAGTCTATAAAGTGGGTTATTTTTCAAATTGGTAATTAAAAATGTGAACCCATGACGAAAAATTTTCCACACCAGCAACTTGAGAAAGAACTATAGTAATATGTCCAGAAAACTCCAGTTCCTAGAAAATCTATACTAGGTGAGAAAGGACGACATTGACTTTAATTTTCAATGACCACATGATCTAAATTACTAGTTCACACTTTCCAAAACCCAAGTCGCTGTAGAAGAATAATATCCTTTCAATTGAAATAAATTAGAAGCAATACACAACACAGTTACTTTGATATATGTATATAAAGAAGCTTTCTGGGAATCCTAATTCTTCTATCTCCCAAAAAAATAAAGCCAAAATCAAACTAGTCACATGCCTCTGAAACCAAGTTTTATCTGAACTCTTAAGACATTAGCTATTCCTCTTATTAACTGAGGCGAGAACTGAAACCTTAAAAATTAAAGCTAGAATACATGTCATTGAAATATGTTTTGTAAAGGTGGATTCCAATTCCTAATGCTCTACCGCTCTTGACGTCTATGGATTTCAATTCCTAATACCTAATACAGCATCTACCCCCAAAGAGAGTCCAGCGATGCAACGGGTACTACGGAGAAAGAAGGATTTGAGAAACAGTGCAAAGGAAGGGAACAATCCGTGCCAAGATTCTGCATACAGGTAGTCCTTGAAAGGAAAGTAGAAAGTGAGAGCATAGGAGGGGCGGGCAGGGTCTTGGAAATCCACTCCAAAGGCATTCAGTGACAAAGACACCAGAAGGGCTGTCTCCCCAAAAGTAAAATGGTGAGTGAGAGGAGTGGAGCCCGCTACGAAAGGAAAGTCATCAGGAATTAAGAGGGACAACTATGCACAAACAACAAGCTCTCTCGAAATTTGAGGGAGTATACGATGGTGGGACCTTGGTGCAAAGTGTCAATTGGAAAAGACCCCCCCATTTGGGGGTGGGGAGGGTAGCTCTCGAAACCCCAAGTCTAAGACAAGCCGGGAGAAGAATACTCGTTCTGGAGTCTCCCCACCGACCAGAGAAGCGCAGGTGTATCTGCGGAAGCTCAGGTTACCGGGAAATATGACAAGGACGGTGTGCATCTTCTCTGCCCACCGTGCAGGAGCCCCGGGCGCGGCGGGCGACCGAGGGTCGGCACCGGCTCCGAGCGCCCCGGGACCCGCCCACGAACGCACTTCGGCGGCAGCGCCCTCGCACACCTGGCTCCCGACACCAGTTGAAAGCAGTCAAAGTGAATGAAGACGGACGCGGCGCCTGGCACCACTCCATCCCGGCACACAAAGGCAGATTTTGAAAATCGAGGGAGAGTCCAAGCCGCCGGACCCCAGCGGGCGCCTTTCGCCAAGGGGCTCTTACCTCGGATCTGCCCTCGGGGCCGCGGCTTCCCCGGAGGCGCCTCGAACCCAAACCCGGCGGGAGGCGGCCGGGAGAAAGCCCCCGACGCGGACCGCGCCCTCCCAATCCTCCGCGAGCCGCCCAGCCGCCGCCTGCGTCCGGCCGAGGAGACGCGGTCTCCGGGGCGAGCTCAGCGCCGACCTCGCGCTCGGCTAGAACGCCTGGCCCGCCGCCGCCGCCGCCGCCGGGGAACTCTGGAGCTGCCCGCCAGCTCACCCGCTCGCCCAAGCCGGCCGCGCGCCGCGCATGCCCAGTACATCTCGGGGAGCGAGCCCGCGAGCGCGCGCCGCGCGGCCGGGAGCCGCTCCGCTCTCCGGGTCTTGGCGGCAGCCGAAGCGCGGAGCATCTGGTCGACCGCAGCGCTGGAGGAGAACGGGCCAGCGGGGCCGGGTGGGCGGGAGATAGAAGGTAGGAGAGAGGGCAAGGCAACGCGCCGAGCTATCAAGGCCGCGATCGAAGTCGGACCGAAGTTCTGAGCCGCCGACGGGTTTTCAGAAGTGCCCTAGCAGGACCCACTAGCAGCTGGGAGGCGTGAGAAGGAGTACAGAGCGAGGATAGGTTTGCCCCGGGCAAGAGTGGATGCTCCTGGCGGAGGGAGCGCGCCAGTTACAGCGCCGCGGGTCTTAGTGTGCAATTCGTGGCCACTAACCTGCGGGCAGTAAACCTGCAGCACCCAAAGACCCTCCAGCCTTGGTCTTCCTGCTGGGACCCTCCCACCTATTTTTCCCCTTTTGTCGCTTCCTTTTTTTTTTTTTTTTTTTTTTAAATCTCCTCAACTCATGCCTTAAACTGGTGGCACCCAAGGGCCTCCACTCGGTCCCGGGGAGTCTCCAAACTACCGGTCCTTACCTGCAAGCAGCAAGCCCAGACCTGCCTCGCCCGCATCGCACGACTGCCTTGGATCCTATTTTTCTCGCAGCTCTTAGCAAGAGCCTGATGTGGTTTGAAGTAGTGGAGGCTTCTTTCACATAATGCCTCTCGTGACCTAACCAACCTTTATAATCTTCTTCTCCCCCCAGTAGCCCCCGGCGCCACTAAGTGAGAAGTCCTTCCATCTGTAACATTGCGTTTGCTTCTTCTTGAAACTCCAGCTTTGTCATAGCTATGACCCCCTCCTTTCTAACTTCTTTAAGGTCACTTGACTCTCAGAAATCAATGAAAGTCTATAAAATAAACTTGGTTAAAGTAGATTGGACCTGCTTGTTTTGTGAAGCATGGGAGAAGCACAGTCAGGGGAAAGAGAGATTTCAAACCAAGATGGGAAATAAAACCATTATCCTAAAAGTTGGAACAGACCTTAGTCTGCTATCTTAAGTAGAAATCCTCTCTCCAATGTTTCCACTACACCATCAACCACTTAAACTTTTCCATTGTTGGAAATCTCTATTTTTATCAATATTATGTATAATTATTTTTCATTGAGTACCTATGCCAGGAACTAAGCCATTTTTATATTATTATTTCTAATCCTTAAAATGAGATGAGCCTTGTTATACCTATTTAGCAGGAAAATGAAGCTCAGATGTTTCATTCCTTTTGCCAAAGCCAATGCTGATGCCAGAATTAAAATCCAGGGTTGCTTAACTCTAAAGTTTGTGTCATTTGATTTGTGAACATCAAATCAACTTCCCTTAACTTAGACCACTGGTGCTGGTTCTGCCCCAAAGAGCCACACAAAATTAATCTCATTTCTTATAGACATTGCAAGCCTTGAAATATTTGAACCAACTATTAAGTAAATACCAGATCTTCTCATATTTTCGTCTTCTTCAAAATCTCTAGAACCTTTCATCGTTCTTCAAATGCAATGGTGAGCCCTCATAACCACATTCCATACCCTGCTTTGAATGTGCTTTGATTTTTCACTTTTCTCCTTGAACTGTACACTCAGAAGAGAACACAACATTCAAATACAGTGGGCTGAGAACCGAGTCACACAGGGATCAGCCACTTTGATCCAAGCATACCCTGACAATAATGCATCCCAAACTTGCATTAGGATTTTTAGCAAGCATATTACAGAGAGTCAGATCAAATATCCAAGTCAATTTCACACAGACTACAATTAAACCACATCTTTCACCTTACATAGTCTGTACTTCCATAATTTAATATTTAAACCTAATTTTTACCTTTAAACCATATTAAATTTCATCTTGTTTGTTTTAGGACATAATTTCAGATTTTAAAATATTATTAGTGATCACTTTAAATTTATAACATCTGTAAATTTAATGAACATGCCTTCTTTGTTTCACCTAAGTCTAATAAAAAAAAAAAACAAAGAACAGTTACATAAAACAGGCTTACAAAAGAGCCTTGCAGCCCACCACCGAAACTGAGCTCTGAGATAATAATCATTTATGAACCAATACTTTTCAAGATCAAGCACTTTAGTTCATGCAACAATGCTATAACCAAGAAGGATTTCATAAAAGGTTTTCTACATGCTCTGCTGAAATGAAAATTCACTGTCTCTAGCATTCCTAAATCTACAAGTTCAAGTAACTCTTAAAAAAAAATAAACAGGACCTTTTGAAATATGAACCAGTTTTGGTATCAATGATCTCCATTACTTTTCTAAGTGTTTAGAACCAAAGTTCATCTTTTTACACTTTTGCTGAGAACTGATGTCCAACTCCCGTGTTTATTGTGCTGCCTTATACAAGTTTTTCCTTCTTGAAGGTTTCACTTGCTAATGTTGGTATGGGAGATGAAAATGATGTAGAACAGAATGAAGGTAGACACATGGAGTGAATGGGGTCTCCCCAATACAAAGTATACTAGCAAAACTTGACAAACAGGTAAAATCTATAGCTGGGTGTAAAGGCTAGACACAGAAAATATGAAGAAATGATGATGGCTAAATGTAACCTGAAGACCGAGAACTATATGTAAACTTCCCAAGAATCAAATGTATTTTTCACACACCCTCTCTACTCCAATCCCTCAGTATGATGTGCGAGTATCATTTAGGGACTGCTGTGTTTATCTTTGTAGGCAGTCTTAAAGCCAAGTAATGTAAAATGTACCTATGGATAAGTTAGATAATGTTTACTGTAGTTAAGAATATTACTATTTTTATGATCTAATCTAAATATTTTAAGCATATCTTGAAGTTGAGATATGCTTAATTTCCTTTTGGCCACAGCTGACATTCTTATTTAGCCTTGCTGAAGAAACAGGCCAAAGTGCTGGATTATTATTTTTGCTCCCACTTTAGAAACTGCTTGAGCTTGCGTCTTATCTTTTTTTTTTCTCTTTTTGCTTCTTATCTTGTAATTGATATCTATATTTCTTGTTTGTTATGGTTCTTTACATCTATTTGGGTGTAGCAAATTCACTTTTGCTTCTTCTTTGAATGTGAAAATGCTTTATTTGTTATATACCATATAAGTAGACGTGTGAAAAGTTTGAAGCATGAAGGGAAGTGAAATATTTTTAACGAAGAGTCTTTCCAAGTGTAACCCCTATTTATCTACAAGGAACTTTATTAGTCAAAAACAAGTAAATGACAACACCCCTCTGTCAGAAATGGGTAGATCCAGTAGGTAGAATATCAGTAAGGACATAGTCGAAATCAGCAGAATACACATTCTTCTCAAGCTCATGTGGAACATTCACAAGGATAAAATCACATTTTGGGGACTTCCCTGGTGGCACAGTGGTTAAGAATCCGCCTGCCAATGCAGGGTACACGGGTTCCAACCCTGGTCCAGGAAGATCCCACATGCCGCAGAACAACTAAGCCCGTGCGCCACAACTACTGAGCCTGTGCTCTAGAGCCCGCGAGCCACAACTACTGAGCCCACGTGCCTAGAGCCCCTGCTCCGCAACAAGAGAAGCCACCGCGATGAGAAGCCCATGCACCGCACCGCATCGCACTGAAAAGTAGCCCCCGCTCACTGCAACTAGAGAAAGCCCGCGCACAGCAACCAAGACCCAATGCAGCCAAAAATAAATAAATAAATATATATATATATATATTTTAAAGAGTTATGGAAGATAGAATGTGAAGATGTAACATTTATCTAATCAGAATCCCAGAATGAGACACCAAAAAGAATAGGTTAGAGGCTAGAGGTGAAGAGACTGTTAGATTACTAACAGATTACTGTTAGAGACTGTTAGATTACTAACAGATTACTAACAGTCTACTCTCTTAGATTAGATATAGGTTATAGTATATAGCTGACAGTGTTTCAAGATTAATATAAGACATGAATCCACCAAGAGAGGAAGTACTGGCATATACACGTATCAAGTAGAATAGCTAAAAAGAAAACCAGAAAGAGAAAGAACAACATACACATGTATCAAATAATATACATGAAAAGAAAACCAAACCAAGATACACGAGAATGAAATTGCAAAACACCAGAGGAAAAGGCCATATTAAAAGCATTGCGAGGGCTTCCCTGGTGGTGCAGTGTTTGAGAGTCCACCTGCCAATGCAGGGGACACGGGTTCGTGCCCCGGTCCAGGAAGATCCCACTTGCTGTGGAGCGGCCGGGCCCGTGAGCCATGGCCGCTGAGCCTGCGCGTCTGGAGCCTGTGCTCCGCAACGGGAGAGGCCACAACGGTGAAAGGCCCGCGTACCAAAAAGAAAAAGAAAAAGCATTGCGAGAAGAAAAGCAAGTAGACCAAAGAATTTTAAACAGCAATAATGGCAGCCAGAAGACACTAGAATATCTTCTAAATGTTGAGAAAAATAACTGTCAACCTATAATTTTGTGTCCAGAAAAATTATATTTCCAGAACAAAAATGGAAATAAGACATTTTTAGAAACATAAAAGCTTTGCTTTTTAACACCTTCACTAGACGAACTCCTAAAACACACCTTTGGATGAAGGAAGTGACCCAATAAGAAATACTGAGATGCAAGGAAAAAATGGTGAGCAAATAAATTGATAAACATTTGGGGTAATCTAAAGAAAATTGGTCTGTAAATAATAATAATAATATCAAATTTGTGGGGTTAAAAAGCACAATTAAAATATTGGGCGATAACATAAATCAGCTGGAGGATGATCAGAGTTAAATTGTTCTGCGGTCCTTGTATTGTTTTGAAGGGGTTAAAGTATTAATTTTAAATGTCTGTAAGAAAAGCATTCAAGATAGAATTTCAAGAGAAACTACCCATATGATATTTACAATGTTTTAATGCTGTCTATGTATCAACTCATTTACATTCTTCCAACAATCTTCTGACAGTCTCCATTTTATACATGAGGGAAAATAAAAGACACAAAAACATGAGCCACAAGTCATCTAACTACTGTGTGACGAAGTTGGAATTTGAGAACATGGCTTTGGTGGTTATGTTCTACAGTATCTTAAAGACTCTGAAGGAATAGACACAGAATGCAGAAATTCCAAAACAGAAGAGGAAGGGAAAGGCAATAAGAAATAAACAAATAAACATAACAGTATCTCCACCTATTTACCCCGTGCAAAGAAAAATTTTAAAAATACAAGAAAGAATTGTAGAAAAAGAGGGCCAAATAGAAAATAGAAAGGAAAGACCAAAGGGAAAAAATTCAAATATGTAAGTAATCACAACATAAATGGATTAAACTCTACAGCTAAAAGAGTCAAAGTAGTTTTTAAAAATATAGCTATATGCTATTTACAAACATAAGGACATGGAAACCATAAGATATATCAGGTATATAATAATGAAAAGAAGACTGGTGTAGCTACATTAAAATCACACAATCACAATGGACTTTAAGATAAAAAAGCATTATTGGGGATAGAAAGGGCACCACATAATGATCAAATCTACAAGGAGAAATTGATAAATCCACCATTATGGTGGGGCTACTTCAATACTCTCTCACCTATTGATAAGTTATTGACAACTCCATGTACATAGATAGATATAGATATAAGGTATACAATATTTAGAGATTACAGTGTCGACATACAGCAATAAGAGAATACACATTCTCATCAAACCCGTAAGAAATATTTACATAAATTCACCAGTGTACCTTAACATATTTCAAAGAATTTGGATTATTTAGACGGAGGGTTGAAAAACTTTTTCTGTAAAGCGCTAGATAGTAAATACCTTAGCTTTGCAGGTCAATGGTCTCTATTGCAACCACTCAAGTCTGCCCCTGTAACTTGAAAGCTGTCATAGTCAATATGCTTATGCAATTCAATTATCTTCTCCTCCTGCAGGAACAAGGATTGTCATTAAGCAAATGACCATAGCCGTATTTCAATAAAACTTTATTTAGGCACTCTGAATTTGAATTTTATTTAATTTATACATACCTCAAAATATTTGTGTTTTTCAACCATTTAAAACGTGCCAACCATTCTTAGCTCACAAGCTGTAGAAAAACAGGTCGTGGCTGGGTTTGTTGATCCCTGATCTAGACCTTGTAATCTCTGCTTGCAAGGCAATAGATTTAGAAATATATTTTAGACTAATTTTTTTTGTTAAGATTTAACTTAAAACTTAAATAACAGTACCTTTTAATTTCTAAAGATTCACTTAAATAAGTGGGATTTAGACTTCCAAATAACCATGGATCAAAGAGGAAATCGTGAATGAAAATTTAAAAATACTTCGAACTGAAAAAAAAGAAAAATAAATTTTGATATAGTCAGATCATGAAATATTCTATAGCAGTGTAGGTCAGGAAGCAACCACCACATTCAGCAGAATAAATTACTCTTAGAAACATAAAGTTTCTAAGATCACAGAAAATTATGTGCAGTAAGTTGCCCTTTTTCCAAAGCTCAGGAACAAGCAAAACTAAATGATATATTATTTGGGAACACGTATATATTTGCTAAAACTAGTATGTAAACAAAGGAATGTTTATCATAAAATTAAGAATAGTGGTTACTTCTGAGGGGCAGGAAGGGAAATGGAACAGAGAGTCTTTATAGATAAATTGCAATAGTAATGTAATGTGTGTCACAGGTGTTCACCTTAATTACACTCCTTGCTCCTGCGGAGGAAAAGATTGTTGAATTGCATACAATGACAGAGGAGGGACAGAGCAATTGTTACTCTGATTTGTGGTGAAAGCGATCCAGTTACCGTTCTCTTATTTACCTGGATACAGGTCATCAGAATGCCTCATCGCCTATTATCCCTGACCTTCGAATGTCTGGTGAGCTCTGTACATAAAACACTCCTTTCCGAGCAGGACCACAGATACTCTGTCCCTAATTTTAAGTGTGAAAGTTGATTTTTACAATAAGGCTTATTTCCTCCAGAAATTCTAATGCCTCGGTACAGCTGAGGAAAATTTAATTCTCACACTTGAGAGTTACTCATTCCTTTACTAGTAACACCTGAATATTCTTTAAAATTCAGAAGAGACATGGCTTGTTTCATCTTTTTGAGATAACTGTACTGCTCGTTCCACAGAACTGGAAATTTGCCATTTGAAAACAGTTATCTCACTATTTACAGCTTTTTCTAATCAAATCTAAGCTTTTTATTTTTCTACGTGTGCCTAACCAGGAAAGCAGATGAAAATCAAAGGAGAAAAATAAAATAACCATGAGGAAAAGTAAACCTTCAGAAACTGGTTAATTTTAAATTACAGTAAAGCCATAAAATGGAATTCTATTTCATGATGAAAAAGAATGAGGTGGTTATATTAACCACTAACTTGGATGGACATCAAGATATATAGTTGTTAAGTGGGGTGAGGGGAAAGGTGAGTTGCAATACACTCTGTAGTAGGAATGAATTTATGTAAAAAAAGAATAACAGCTAGAGAAATACAAGCCATATTTTAACAGTTTCTTTTATAGGAAGAGAGATGATGGTGGAGGCAGGAGTTCCTTTCACTATTTCGGTTAATATAATTCTATAATATTTGAATTTTTAACCATGGACCTGTATTATTTTGTGGCAGAGAAAATTTAACATTGTAATATTTTGTGAATTTTGTGTTTCTGAATTCTTTACTCCATCTAGAATTCAGCTAGAGTTTTAAAATTTCCATCCCTAAAGTCTGAAGTATCTTTAGTTTGCTGAGCTAAAATAACCGTCAGGCTATTTAACAATTCCCTTTGGGGACCGCACTGGAATTGCAAATGCAGACTCTGTTTCCTTCAGTTGGCACCCCAGTTTTTTTCTCCATTGACAGTAGAATCCTGGGGCGGGGGAGGTGGGAAGGGAATAAAACAAAACAAAAGAGAACTCCTATTACAAATTCAAAGGTTTTAAGAAGCAAATTCGCATCTCTCATTAGCTTTCTCGCTCCAATAGCCCTGGTGCTCAAGAAAACTCCAGCAACCTTAAAGATAAAATTCCTGATAACAGTGCTTAAATCCAAGTTTTGGCAAGACAACAGCAAAAATATGCCCCAGATTCCAAGTCTAATTTCATCTTAAAGAACTTGGATACACACACACACACACACACACACGCGCGCACACACACACACGCACACACACACACACACACAGAAATCTCTAAACGCGTGTTGGTTTTCTGAATACACTTTCCTTTCCTTTAATGGACACTTTTTTTTAATGCAAAGCGTTCAAACCATTTTCCACACTTTCTTATTAAGCAGAGTGTTGATCTTACTAACCATAGTTATCATTGTGCACATTAAGGGTTGTACTACACAAGTACACAATTCCTTACCCAAACCCTTGCAACCAGATGTTTGTATCTTGTGAAGGTAACGTGATGCTTATACCACATACGTATTCATAGCAACCCAGCAGGGTCCGTAATTAACACATTATTTCTGCAGCAAATCATATTCACACAAATTAGAACGAAGTTCATAAGTAGCCTCACAGCCCCTCGGATTCGATTTGCTATCAAACAAGCACAAGTCGTCAGGCTTTGTCACCAAATGAAATTTGAAAAAACAAACAACTTTTTAAAAAACTTTTGACTTGACCATTCAGATAAAGCTGTTATGCACCTGTATGATGGTGCCACAAGGAGTAACTGCCTTGCTTGCCTTGCATTTGAGACTCTAAATGGCTATCGTTTTGAGGGCTTGATGTCTTCTGCCTCCTGTGTGCCTTCCATCCATTTTGTTGCTGTGACTTCCTCTACCACCTTCCTGCCCAGATACTTTATTATGTTTAATTGGCTATGACCTGAAAAAAAATAGATAACCAAGTTATTATAACCATGTATGAAATAGAGTAAGTAGATTATACATAAGGAGCGTTAGAGTTATTTTGTGATATGTGCGTTTTGCTTGCATTCTTGACAACACCTATTTCAACAAGTTAGAGGCTTTGGTTTGCTAATGATTGTCACCTGTATTCACAATTTTTGAGATTTTTATCCTTAAAAAAGCAACTCTAACTTCCTGTTCTAAAAAAAAAAAGAAATACAATGTCTCATTTTATAGATGTCACCTACTTTCAGAAATGGACATCTTGTGAAAGCATGCTATTCTAATATATGCATATATGACCTTTTGGTCATATGCAAATAAGCTAAGGGCTAAAGTTTATTTACTCTTGCACAAAAAATAAGTGATGACAATAAAGATTAAGGTATTTATAAAACCTTAAAGTACAATCTCAGGGTGACATTTCTAAATCATCACAGTCACTTGCCTGTATTTTTCTTCTTTACTCAACTTGCAAGTCCTGTATTTTGACCCCACTCTGTACATTTATCTTCATTTATTAGTGCTCCTGCTGTGAGCTTTCCACAGCTCCAATATGTAGAGCCCTTCCTTGGTGTTGCCCACACAAGGCACACTTATCACTGCAAGACAAAGAAACCTGGGGAGGAGTGGAGAGTCATGACTGGAAATCAATGCAGGAATGTCCGTGATTCAAGTTTCCAGGAGGAAAGTAGCCAAAGCAAGTGAAAGATCAATACCAGGTGCTAAGAGAGTGACATGAAAGAAAAGTATTGAAAGCAGTAAGAACCCAGAAACCCAATCAGATGGTTCACTAGTGAGAAAGCAACTAAAGGCCTCTGATTCATTCATTCAGCAAAGGTTCAAGCACCTGCCAAGCACAGGGATGGGCTTTGGGGATATAAAAAGGAGTACAAAATGGTCCCCACCCTTGAGGGCTTGCAGTATTAGCAATTAAACAGACAGAAATAAATAGAGACAACCATATGCCATGTTGTAACAGCACAATGTAATACCAAGCACTATCTGAGCCACAGAGAAATGAACGCTCAACTCTGCTGTGCAAAATCAGGCTGGCATCACAGAGACTCACTTGACTGCCCTTCGCTGATCACCTTCGAACCTCCTTGCTGTTCCTCAAGCACCCTGGCCTGCTTCCACTGCAGCCCTAGCACTGGCTGTTCCCTGACCCCTAACGCTCTTCTTCCAGATATCGACAGGGCTCACTCTCTCACTTCATTCAGGTCTCAGCTCAAATGCTACCTCATCGGAAAAGATTTCTCTGACCAATCACCCTATTTAAAACTATATCACCCGGGCTTCCCTGGTGGCACAGTGGTTGAGAGTCCGCCTGCCGATGCAGGGAACACGGGTTCGAGCCCCGGTCCGGGAGGATCCCACATGCCGCGGAGCGGCTGGGCCCGTGAGCCATGGCCGCTGAGCCTGCGCATCAGGAGCCTGTGCTCCACGACGGAGGAGGACACAACAGTGGGAGGCGCCAACAGTGGGAGGCCCGCGTACCGGGGAAAAAAAAAAAAAACCACAACACAACTGTACCACCCAAGGGGAAGGATAAATTAAGACTTTGGCATTAACATACACATACTACTATGTATAAAATGGTTAACCAACAAGAGCCTACTGTATAGCACAGGGAATTATATTCAATACCTTGTAATAACCTACAATGGAAAAGAATTTTAAAAAAAAACAAAACGGTACCCCCAGACACACACACACACACAAACACACACAGAGAGAGAAACTCAACTCTTTCTCTTTCTCCCTGTTGCCTGACTTTGTCTTTTTTTTCCTCAGCCCTTATCACAATCTGCAATCATCTTGTCCAATTATTTATTGTCTGTTTCCCTCATGTAAATTCTGTGAGAGCAGGGATTTATCAGTTGTATTTACTGCTCTAGCCCCAGCACTGGACAGAGTTGAATGAGTGAATGAATAAATGAACGAATAAGGAGAAATTTGAGCTGAGTTATGAAGAGCATGTAGTGGCTTGTCAAGGGAACAAGGCGTGTGTGGAGGCAGAGGGAGGACTCAGAATGTACAGAGACACCAGGGTAATTAAAGGGAGTCAAGGCACCTTGGAAGGAATTTAGAGAGAAATAAAATGATCTGTGCTCAGCACACAGTGGGTTTTCATTCAATGTTACTAAGTAAATAAGTGAGAGAGCAAGTGAGTAAATGAGTGAATGAATACACGATTGAATTAATGATCAGGTTTTTGTCTTAGAAAATGTGTGAGCCTAGATGGGTGGAACAGAAGACAGGAAGTAGAGATCATTGAGAAGGCTGGTCTTCTACAAAGAGGAAAATAAAGAAGGCCTGAATGAAGCAAGTGGGAATAGAGAAGAGAGACCACACTTGCGAAGCAAGTAGAATTGTGATGTGGTTGAAGTGGGGGAAGTAGGTGAACGCAGAGGATCCCGATGTAAGTGTCCAGATGGGTGGTGGTGCCGTGGACCACACGGTAAAACCAGGAATGGTGAAAGGAGGCTGCGCTGGGGAGATAATCTATCCTGGGTTGTACATCTTGGGATTGAAGTCTCTCTGCAATAGGGGAAGACAACTAATATGTAGTTGGAAGCGTTGACCTAGGAGAAAAGTCAAGCCAGAAGACAGGTTTGGAATAGCCTTTATGGATGGATGTCTATATCTTCAGGAAAACATGTTAGGATAAGAAGACGAAATTCGAGGATAATTTAAGAGGTCGAGAGGCAGAGGGAGGAAAAGGAACGTCCACTGAAAACTAAGAAGCAGCTAATAGAGTGGTAAGAGGAAAACTAGGAGTTTAAGCCCATGAGAATTAGCATGTGCTGTCTTGCTCATTACTGTAGCCCTAATGTCCTGGTACAGGATAAAGAGACATGCAAATACTTGTAAAAAAGGGAAGTAGGGAAAGAAGGAAAGAGGGAGGGATGGAAGGAAGCTTGGAAGGAGGGAACTGGTTAACAGTAAGACTACAAAGCTATCAAGAAAGATAATGGGACTTCCCCGGTGGCGCAGTGGTTAAAGAATCCGCCCGCCAATGCAGGGGACACGGGTTCCATCCCAGGCCGTGGAAGATCCCACATGCCGCGGAGCAGCTAAGCCCATGAGCCACAGCTACTGAGCCAGCGCTCTAGAGCCGCGAGCCACAACTACTGAGCCCGCGTGCCACAACTACTGAAGCCGGCGTGCCCTAGAGCCCGCACGCTGCAACCACTGAAGCCTGCGCTCCTAGAGTCGGCGCTTTGCAACAAGAGAAGCCACCACCGTGAGAAGCCCGTGCACCTCAACGAAGAGTAGTGCCGCTCACCGCAACTAGAGAAAAGTCCGCATGCAGCAACAAAGACCCAACGCAGCCCAAAAAAAGATAATGATAGCTAAGAAAACTCAGATTTATTTTATTAAGGGATTATAACATGCCAGAGACCCTTTTAAGCAGTTCACACGGCTTGACTCATTCAATTCTCAAAACAATCTTGTGAAGCAGGGGTGATGATGATGATATGATGATGATGATGATGATTATCCCCTTTATAGATGAGAAAATGAGGCACAGAGAGGTGAAGTTGCCCAGGGTTACACAGAAAGTAAATGACAGAAGCAAGATTTCAAGTCCAGCCATCTCGCTCTGAAGCCCTCTTTGCACAGATGGAAGAGTGAGTTTTGTGAGGGGCCTTGAGTGAGTATGGTTTCAATGGAGGGGCAGCTCTGTAGCCTGGGGAGGGGAAAGGAAGGCAAAGAAGTGGAGAGGGCAAATGTAGACTGCTACTGCAAGGCGGTTCACTAGGAAGAAAGAGGGACAGATAGTAGCCGGAAAGGAACACAGGGGTGTCAGAAGCCGTTTTGTGGTTTGTTTTTATTTGCGGTTCGCGGCCTCTCACTGTTGTGGCCTCTCCCGTTGCGGAGCACAGGCTCCGGATGCGCAGGCTCAGCGGCCATGGCTCATGGGCCCAGCCGCTCCATGGCATGTGGGATCTTCCCGGACCGGGGCACGAACCCGTGTTCCCTGCATCGGCAGGCGGACTCTCAACCACTGCGCCACCAGGGAAGCCCCGTTTTGTGTTTTTAATGAGCAAGTCTGGTGCATGTGGACTCGCTACAGTCTGTTTACATCACACCCCAGAATTGCTAAAAGAAAAATGAGGGGGTTGGCTGAAAAGACACTCAGGTTACTTCCAGCTCTGATTCTACTATTCCACAACTTTGAAATTCTTTCTCGGTGCAGCCAGATGGAAGATTTCACTTGATAACGTTAGTTGGAAAAATAATTTAATACACTTTTAAAGAGGTATATAAATAGAAGTCCAGGGGCCTCTTTGAGTTTCCTTATGATTCATGAGCTTTTCATCTTTTCGCATCCTAGTCAGTGATGCGTCCTGTCTTTATGAGGAAGCTGAAGTTTTTCTTGCCTTTAGATTTGGCCTAAGAACATATTTTTACTTTCTTTTCTTAGGTTAGGAAAGAGTCAGGGTCATCTAGGTTCACATCCTTTCTCTCCATTGCCTTTTCCCTTTTGTACTCTACCCCTCCTTGCACAGGAAAAAATTAATTTAAGTGCAGGCAGCTATACACAAGCCATAATGTTTCTTTCACAACATGCCCTAAGCTGTTTAATCATTAGTGTTGTTTCCTGCGATTCTTTCTCTGCTAACTATTCCTTGAGACACTTTTCCTCTTTCCTAAACTTCTCCTTTCCTCCTCCTCTATGACCAAGTGGAGTGGACACATACCAATCCCAGAAGTTACACTAGACCCTCCTTTTCCCTCTATTCTTACCTTATGGAGCCCTTTATTGGCACGCGTCCTTCAGTGACACATATTCCTATCTTTTTCACACCTTCGAACAACTTTTCCATCTCTAGCTGCTCCTTTTCCTAGCCACACAATGTCAGTTTTCAACGATCTCCTAGTAGGGCTACGAGATGGGGGAGAGATTGGCTATGGAAAATAGCAATACAAGACTCATTTCTTTTCTGGCTTTGGGATGTGTTTTCACACTTACCAAAGCTGGTATATACCCAAATTTGGAAAATCACAGCACTTCAAACAAAGTAAAGCGCTACTTGGAAGACATGTCGCAGAAGGAATTAGAAAGCTATCTACTTAGCTAATCTGTGCTCTTTGCTCATTTCTATTCTGGGCACCCCTCCAGACAATGGATGAATAGTGTTTATCTCTTAGACAAACGCAAATAATCTGCACAGAGAGGTCTTTATTTTCCTCTCCAAAGCATGATATCTTTCTAGCTCTCAATTCCCCGGAGCAAGGTGATAATTAAAGTGTTTCAGGTTCAAAGGCCCTCTCTCTAAAATTCCTGATGAGCTAGTTTCAGACAGGAATGAGAGTAAACAGAGATGGCTAGGATATCATAAGTGAAGCAGGTTATAATGTTAATAAGATGCTGAAAATAAGACGTGTCTGCCTAGTATCAGTAATTGACTCTGTTCACATTTCCCTGACACATGTGAATCCAAATCCTATTGTTCATAACAGTCTTTATTTTGGCAGGTGTATGCACCAAGCAAAGATGAACAGAGTGCAAATAAAGAACCTTGGTCAGTACTGTAGCCAATACCATGATAGCACCTCATTATAAAGAGACCTAAAACATTTCATGACAGCAGGCAACCTTCCTCTAGAAATAGCAGATATCTCCATATCTCTGAAGCCAAATAATGATTTGCCCCCTTTATCTTTACAGGCTGTGCTTTTGAAATTATAAAATAGTTCAGAATACTCAGCAGTGATCTGGGACAACCCAAGTACTTCTTTCTTTATATATAAGGAAAATTTTCAAATATTGACAATGCTGATGATTTTAAACCAATTCAATCAGTTTAATCAGCAAGGATTCCTCCATCTTATTCTTGTAAGAATTATTCTCACATTATTTGATACAATAAAAAATAAGTAATATCTTCATTCTATTTTTCCTTATTTCTTCTTGTACTTGATTAAAAATAACCTAAAACTGAATTGTCAAACCAGGAAAATATTGCATTGGCTAAGAATATGGAACTTTTTTAGCTAAAATTAATTAATTTGCAAAAGGCCAATGCAAAACGCTTTCTCTCTATTAAACTTTTATATCTATTTTTACAAAGGCAAAAAATATCTAGAACACGTGATTTATGCCATCTAATAGTGAGAATTCATCTGTATATGAGAACGTAAGATGCATCTGTAGAAGGAAAATTTTTCCCAAAATGAGTTTTTGAATTTCCTGTATTTCTGGGTCACAGTAGTTTCTGGCTGTGTTTTTGGTTTTTTTTTTTTTTTTTTTTTGCGGTACGTGGGTCTCTCACTGCTATGGCCTCTCCCGTTGCGGAGCACAGGCTCCGGACACGCAGGCTCAGCGGCCATGGCTCACGGGCCCAGCCGCTCCGCGCAATGTGGGATCCTCCCGGACCGGGGCACGAACCCGTGTCCCCTGCATCGGCGCCACTGCGCCACCAGGGAAACCCGTTTCTGGCTGTTTGACAAGACCCATCTCCTAGAGCTTCTGATATTCCTTCCTAAGAGTCAGTGAGAAGAAGCTTCCTTTCACTTTCTCTGGGAGGAAAGGCCAGAACAACTCTCAGGCCACTATTCTCTCTCATGACCTCTTGTCCTTCCCTGCTTTTAGCTCCCAGGGGTCCTGCCAAAGATTGCCCATTGGTTTTAATCCAACTTTTTAAATGAGGGCTTAGAGAAGCAACTTAGAGTTGTATAACTTTTTCCTCTTGTTTTATAAAACATGAGATAAAAAGATTACTCTAAACTACTGACTTTCAAACACCTAAATGGCCTTGGCCATACCTTTATTGGCAGAGTCTAAGAGACCACTGTGGTCCCAAGACCCTTTATGAGGTGGAATCTTGTTTCTGAAGTGGATTTTGGAACATATGCAGTACGTATAAGAAAGTTGTCTTTTCCAGCCACAGTGGAAAACATCTGCTTTGCTAATGGATTTGACTCTACTTGCCAGAATAACTTCCCAGATGTTTTGAAAGCTCTAAACAACTGCAGCCTTTCGGATCTGCTCTGACTCAAAAATTAATTTACTAAGAAAACATGTAGGTCTGTGACATAAATGAAAATAAAAATATTTCTCTTAACGAATCTGTAATACCAAAATATTTTACATATGGCCTCAGATTAATGGTCTTCTTTTTTTTTTTTTTTTTTTTTTTGCGGTATGCGGGCCTCTCACTGCTGTGGCCTCTGCCGTTGTGGAGCACAGGCTCCGGACGCACAGGCTCAGCGGCCATGGCTCACGGGCCCAGCCACTCCGCAGCATGTGGGATCTTCCCGGACCGGGGCACGGACACGTGTCCCCTGCATCAACAGGCGGACTCTCAACCACTGCGCCACCAGGGAAGCCCCTAGATTAACGGTCTTTTATAGATTTTTAAATTTTTTTTAAGATATGCATTCAGACAGGTATATACATAGTCTCTCGGAAGGGATTGGAATGCGAATAGAAAATTCTTTCCACTTTTCTGAATGCAACTAGTAGTACTATTTATGCTCTTTTGTCAATTCCCCAGCTTTCAATAAATGATTTCCTGGTAAATATATGCATGTCCCGCTTACATTTTATCTTACTGGATCTGATTAAAAAAAAAAAAAACTCCTAAATAGCATAAAAAGCATTTTATATTATCGACCGTTCAGCCTTCTTTAGCTTCTGCCTTGGCTATTTCTTCCTAGTTAGCCTCCAGCTGCTGCTTTGTTGCTTAATATTTACATAATTTAAAGAGACTACTTTTATTTTGTTCTTTTATGATCGGCTGCCAAGCAATACAATATTTCTTTTTTCTGCCTCATTACACCTACTGACTTCAGTCTCTGTTGTCTTTCCTAACCCTGTTTGGATCTAAATCCTCTATGTTGTCCTTCCATTTCTGTGTTCTATTCAACTTTTCCTCTGCCTTCTTTACGAAATCCTCCAGGAGATCATACTCTCGTGTCCACTACAATCCAGAAATGCAAATGTTTTAAAAGGAAATTCTAAATTAAACAGAACAAATCAATTGTGCATTAAAATTTAGTATGTATTTTCCCTTATAAATACTTGCCAACCTTTTATATGTTTACTTCATATTATACATACGTTTCTAAACAGCAAGAACCTGTATTTTAAGTATATTTTTAGATGCTAAAGCTGGTCAGTCATTTCTAATAACCACAATTCTTTGCATTCATCCCCTAGAATGTAGGCTTCATCTTGCCCACATCTGTATTACCAGTGCCCAAAGCAGAGCAGCTGCTAGGCACTCAATTACCATTTGCTGAATAAATCTAACACTCCATAGAGGGGTGGGGTCGGTGAGTATTATGTCCCAGGCTCTATGCTAAGCAATTTTACAAACACACACACACACACACACACACACACACACACACCCAGACACACCCCATATATTCCACGTAATCTTCTCAAGAACTCAAGTAAGTATTGCTTTCCCCACTTTACAATTGAGGAAGCAGAAACTCAGAAAGGGAGGGAAGTAATCGATCCAAATTTACACAGGTAGAAAGTTGCAATATTTAGCTCCAAAGAAGGCTCTTTGAATAAAATGAGAGATAAACATGACCCATACAAATTTCTTTCTTTCCCATTTCTCTCTCTTGTGGCTGGTCCTGAAGAAAACTTTAAAAATACAATTGATGTTCAGTTCTTCCTTCCTTTGCCCACAAGACCTAAATTTTGGTGCCCACATCCTTTGACTTATCCATCCCAACCAACTCCAAAAGCTTGTCCTGTGGACACTCGTTCCCTCACCCAGGGCCCATGTGCCTGGATCTGTATGGCCAGCTATCCTCAGCTGTACTAAAGTCTGATTTCCCTTTAGCAATCTTGCATCTCATTGCTTCACAATACTTGAGATTTTGAGATTGAACACTTGCTTATTAGATAACACTTCTTCCCTAATACAGAAAAGCTGGAAGAGTCTAGAATTATTTGATCACGATTTTGTGGTCAAAATGTCTCTGCAATTATTGTAACCAAAAGCAGTGAACTTAAATTGGGCTTCGCTGGTGGCGCAGTGGTTGAGAGTCCGCCTGCCGATGCAGGGGACGCGGGTTCGTGCCCCGGTCCGGGAAGATCCCACATGCCGCGGAGCGGCTGGGCCCGTGAGCCATGGCCGCTGAGCCTGCGCGTCCGGAGCCCGTGTTCCGCAACGGGAGAGGCCACAACAGTGAGAGGCCCGCGTACCGCAAAAAAAAAAAAAAAGCAGTGAACTTAAATTGAGCTGAATAGAAGCTTAGGGGGGCACCTTGGCGGGAACCTGGTTGTCCATCTTCGATTAGACTTCACCGGACTAGGCTGACCTCTACTCTATTTCCTAAGAAGAATCCTAGCTGAGATACACAAATGCCTTTAAATTTTCTTATGTAGCTTCCATCTTGAAGTCAAAATTAGAATTTAGTCAATGGTAGAGTCCAAAAATGTAAACAGAAATAAAACTACCAGAAAATTTATTAATTATTGTGTCATTTTGTTAAGTTGCACAAACACACATTGAGAATACAGTCCTCCTTGGAAATTATGATGTCTGCTTTTTGCATATTTATGTAATTTAAATACACTGATGTAATCATTAATTTATTCAACAAGTAGTTGTTGAGTATCTACTGGATATAAGGCAATTAGTGGTACAAAAGAAAGATTTTAATCCTGTAATCAATATAAATCATGTGCCCAAATGATTCAAATTTAAAGCATTTGTGATTGTTGTCAAAAAATAATAATAAAAGGACAAAATAGTTGGAGATTTCAGAGTGAGGAAGGATTATGAAGAGCCAGTGGGAATCAATGGTGATTTTGACATATTTATCTTTATATTTTACCTTATATTTTACTTACAGGAGCAATAATCGAAGTTTTTAAACACAAGCTATTTTTCAGACACAGTGGAGGCTGTTTATAGCACGACTGAATTGATTAGGATTGCTTTTGGCTGCAAGCATTAAAATATCCTATTACAATTTACTTAAGCAATAGTGAGACGTTAAGTTATTTCACTCAAAAAGCTGTCTGGAGGTAGGCAGTTCAAAAATAGAGGAAGACTTTCAGTAAAATCATAAACAGCATGGGTTCTTTCCATCTTTACCTTCTGCCAATTTTGTGATTGCAAGATGGTTAAAGAACTTTCTTTAGCATCATGTAGTCACACAAAAAAGTTTAAAAACAGTAAGAAAGGAGGTATTCTCCTTAAGGGCCTCTGTTAATAGGAAAGGAAATCTCTTCTAAACATCCCCAGCTAACTTTCCCCATGTCTTTTTGGCCAGACTTGGTTCACATACCCTCCCCTAGAGCAATCAATCACGAAGGGGAATAGGGTTGTCACGATATAGTAACAACTACATACACTGCCTCCTCGCCATCTCTCAAGTCCCCAATTTAAATAAACAATATATTTGCATGGATAATAGAATTTTTAATTTTTTTTTAATTTAAAAATTAAAAGAATTATTACGATAGTTTTCTATTTGTCAACGATGGCTACAGTTCTGTCCATCAAAGGTATATTAATCTAATTTTAGTAGCCAAGAAACAGTAACTATTGTTTAGATGGAAATAGAAATTCATTGAGGTAAAGTTATATTTAATTTCTTTGTCATTTTGCCCAGTCTGTGATCCTAGTGGGTTCCAACTAGGAACTTGAGAATGAAAACTGGCCCATGTCAAGCCATTACTGTAGTGTCAGAGAAAGTACATAGCCAGTGGAATTAAATTAATACAGCTAGCATATTTGGAAACATTGTATCTGCCAGTGTTGTACTCTGAATTCAGTGTTTTCTTATACCTTTTGTATTTAGCCAGAGTTCCAGCTTTCCACTTTATTCAGTCCGAACATTAAAAGTAGTAACTCTACTCTTATTATGCATAGTATGAGAGAACTATTTTAACCATTTAAAAAAAAGCAAAAAGAATTTGTTTTAACATCATGTGTCTTTGAAACAGCAATATAAATATTTTATTTATGGAATCTTCTTCACTTACACTATGATATTTCTAAGGCTATATTCTAGTCATCTATTACTGCATAACAGACCACCAAAAATGTAGCAATTTAAAAGAACAATAATCATTTTTTTGCTCATGAGTCTACAGTTTGGGCAGGGCTTTGCTTGTCCACCACAGCATCAGTTTGGGTAGCTTAACTGGGGCAGAATCCACTTCCAACATGACTCCTTTACTTAGCTGGCAAGTGTACTAGCTCTGCTGCAAACTCAACTGGGGCTATTGGCTGGGTACTCTGGGTCCACTATGCATGGGGTCTCCATGTGGGCCTCTACACAGGACTGTTTGGGCTTCTTCATAGCATGGCGATTGGGTTCCAGAAGCTAATATTCCAATAGAAAGCTGAAACTGTCCATATCTTAAGGCTTAGGCCCAGCAGTTGTCATAACATCACTTCTGCTGCATTGTAGTAGTCACACAAACCCTACCTAGATTAAAGACATGTCTCGTTTTTAATCTCCATAGACTGGAAAGAGGATTTGGTTCTATTTTCAAGGTTCATTCCCATGGAAATTCTCTATTCTTTATGATATGTTATGGCCAAACCCTGAAGATTACTCTAGATTAGGGCTTCCCTGGTGGCGCAGTGGTTGACAGTCTGCCTGCCGATGCAGGGGACACGGGTTCGTGCCCCAGTCCGGGAAGATCCCACATGCCGCGGAGCGGCTAGGCCCGTGAGCCATGGCCGCTGAGCCTGCGCGTCCGGAGCCTGTGCTCCGCAACGGGAGAGGCCACAGCAGTGAGAGGCCCGCGTACCGCAAAAAAAAAAAAAAAAAAAGTCTAGATTAAAGCTTTAACTGGAAACATCAACATCCTCTGATATCTAAAATTAAATTGTGCACTTTGTATTTTATAAATTATGCTAATACTGCATATTATTTTAGATAATTATTTTGTTTGGGTTTTGAGTATTAGCAAGTCACAAGTTAATTTTTTTCTCTTTAAAGTTATTTGGAAATATTTGCAAATTTGAAAGTGAAATTAATAACAACGTGTAATTATAGAAACCCAATTTTTTTCTGAGTCTTTTTTGTGGCGTCACTTTACCCTTACAACATATACTGGGAAAGTTATCTTTCTCCCCTTACAACATATACTGGGAAAGTTATCTTTATCCCCTTACAACATATACTGGGAAAGTTATCTTTATCACATTTTTTAAGACAAAAGCCTAGGTATATTAATTAATTCTTCTTCCAAGATTACTAAAAATATTAGCAACAGAGTCAGGACTCAAGCTTAAGGTCCAGCTAATGCTTTTCTACTCAGAAAATTGGTCAGAACAAATTCTCACCACGGAGCAATGTTGGTGTGTTATTTAATATGGTAATAATGACTAAGTAAGAAATGTCCCTTGCTTATACTTCTTTGTTTTGATTCAATAATTCTTAATTAGGTAATGTATTTTTTCCTTTTAAAAAGCAACATTTTAATTCTATAATCTGTTAAATATTTTTAAATTGTACTTTGATATTTAGTTATAAGAAAGTGAACTAGAACAGGAAATTTTTCTATTTGGAGTTAAATGGAACTTGCAAGATAACTTCTGATGGTAAATAAACAAAAATTATTATTATATACTGAGAGAATAGTGCTAACTCAATATCAGGCACACTGAGGTAGTTTTCAATTAACTGTTTTTATGAGGATTATGTGCTTGGATTTTATAGAAATTGAAAGGTTTCATGACACAGTAAATGACAAATCTTATGGGCTTTCTTCTACTTATCATTTTGCTGGTATAGAGGAAAATGCCATTTTATTTCTTTGATTTGCGAGAAAACTCTCTGTTCTCTAGTTTTACAGGCATCGTTATTATTGTTTGTCGCTTATTGTTCAACAACAATGTGCACGATTAGGCATGAGCAGTCAAAGCAATAGAGAGGATAAAAAAATAAGTAGGTATTTGCACTGGCAGTGTTTTTCCTTCCAAGGATAAGCTATTCAGAGTTTCTAGTGCTCAGTCAGAACATCATTTCCTCCTTGAAAACTGTGATGATACTGCTATTTTCTCCCACGGGCTTTATATTACCTAACCAGTAGCTTCCTTGCAGTCTTCAACAGTCTACCTCCTCTTTCTACCTGGAGACTGTCACATCTGCAGAGTGCTGCACCTGTTCCTCTTCTGCTATAATTCTACATTTCCTGATCACAACTCCTAATATTTTGACTTCTAGCCCAAACTTTTCTATTGAGTTCCACACCTATAAGCCAGCATTTCTGTCTATATGTCCTACAGGATGTCATCCTTCTTCCTAAATCATTGACAGTTGCTCCCTTTCACCCACATCCACTAGGTCAATAGGTCCTATCAATTTCTTCTTAAAACACACTCATGTTTGCCAGATCCTTTTCATCCCCCTTACCACTAACGTCTTTCAGACCTATATTTCTTTCCTAGATCATTGCAAAGGTCTCCTTACAGGTCAAGTTATCTCCAGTTTCGCTCCAAACCATCCTGTGAACTGCTGCCCGAATGACTGTCCTCAAAATACAACTAAGATCACGTGACTATCATACTTGAAACATCTTCCTTCATTGCCTATAGAGTGAAGTCCAGTCTCTGTCATCAAATATAATACGCCCTCCATGATACGGCCCTTGCCTTCTTCTCTATTATATTTTTTCTCCATTGATTCCCCAAAATATTCATAGTTTCCTGAAAGAAACATCGTATTTTTTCAGGCCTCCATACCTTCATAAGCGCACACACACACACACACCCTTTTAAATGGAATTATTCCTTCCCTCTCTTCATATTTATAGTGTCTCTGTTTGCCAAGACCTTGTGTAAACATAATCCTCTCTTTGAAGCTTTCCTCACCCCTCCATCTCTGCTGCAGGTGGTTTATTGCTAAATGTATTGTGCTACCAATTTTGCCTAAACCAAACATAACTTCTATTATCGCACTTACAAGATTGTATTTCTATAATCCTTCACATGTCCATGTTCTGCAGAAAAGCATGAGCTCTTTGAGAGGAAGAACCATGACTTATTACCAGCAGTATCTGGCTACAGAACCCTCCACAAAACCTACCAATTAAGCTGTGTAGTATGAATGGAAGAAAAATGTGGAGATAAACTATGCTAAATATAGAATGCTTATTAACTTCTAAAACTGTGTTGAGAGAGTACTACACTTTACTTTGAGAGAGAAAAGACTTAAAATTAGATACCCAGAAGAAGTAACACTTTGAAATCCAGTCACAATAAAAAAAAAGTTCAGTCTGTCAGGTTTAAATAAGTAGAATCAGATGCTTTCCTATGTAATAATTAAAACCAGAAATTTTTCAGAAAACATGATTGGAAAAAAGCAAATGAAAGTAATTAATTTTCTAAACAATTACAGAGGCAGAAGATATTGAAAATTATTTGCTATTGTATAAAAGATTTTATATTAGGAAAATAATAATGTGGAACAATGTGAAACACAGAATAATCAGAAAAGGAAGAAACAAAATTATAAATAGCTACAGTAATAATAATAATAATTTCTACTATTTATTATTATATGCCAGGCACTGTGCTGGAACTCTATATGTTTTATCTCATTCTATTCTCACAACAGTCTTAAATATAGGTATTATTGTTTATCCCATTTTACAGATGAAGAACCTGTCTTAGGGGAGTTAATTAAATTATCAAAGTCACATAGTCTAGTAAGTGACAGAGCCAGGTCTTAAAGTCTGACTTGGAAACCCAAGCTCTTCCCTATTACACTAAAACAGAAATAATTCTTTAACCATGTTTGACCATGTTTCTTTTGTCCCTTAGTGAGGAGAAACTAGAAATCACATCAGAATCAAACTCCATTTTAACTGTGGTAGTTGGATGAGGCTAAATTTTGTGATCACGCTCTTGGGATCATGAGAGCAGCAGTTGGGAATGGTGTACTCCCTGAAGGGGCTACATATTCACCATGTCAATCGTCTATCCACTAAGTAAACCCCATGTCCATAACTGAGAATCGGAGAACCAGTGACAGCTGAAGATGTGAGAAGAGAGAAGTTTCCTATCTCTTGGGCTAGAAAGCAGTCGATCTCTGTCTCCCAAAAAAGGAGATATGAAATGGTTTTGGTGGAAATTGATGACCTGCCCCTGGCACGTGGATTTAGTCAAGGTGTTTGCCTGATCAGAGAAGGGGGACAAGAGGTGGGATTTGTGCAGAAGTTGTGCTTAATTCTTGGAGTTGCAAAGGCAGTGAACAGAAGGAAGCTCTGCCTGGCAAGGTAGATACCTCATGAAGGTCAGAGGCAACAGGTGGGCTCAAAATAGAGAAGCCTGGGTTAAACAGATGAATAAACGCTGTATACCAAGGACAGCAGCTGCCACAGAGGCAATGCCATATACATGCTTGTCATTATGATGGACACGATTTGATCACTGACAGTAAATATGATCTTAGTTTTAGTCATAGGCTGTTGAGGCCTAGACTTCTAAATCACATTACTCATATGAATGCCCTACTTTAAGATCCTTAGTACCTCCATACTGTCCTCAAAAGGAAGCTCAAATTCCTTAGCATGGCACAAGCAAGGCAATTCCTGAACAGTCCGATTGCCAATGTCCTCTCCCACCAGTCTTCCGTCACCACACACAGGCCCTCAAGTTCAAATATACTGAATTATGAGCATTTCTCCAAATGTGCTCTTCTCTTTTGCGTTTGGATATATGATACTGTTTCTGTGTGTAATTCACTTCCTCAAACGCTTTACCTAGTTCTGTCTCTGAAATTTATTCTTTGGGGCCCAGCTCAAGAGTCATCTTTTCCTAAAAAGAGTGGATATATGTATACATAAAACTGATCCATTTTGCCGTGCACCTGAAACTAGCACAACATTGTAAATCAACTGTACTCAAATAAAATTTTTTTTAAAAAGGGTCATCTTTTCTAAGAAGCCTTTCAGGACTAGAATTCAGCTTTGGTACCCCTATTCACCCTTAAAACTCTATGGAGACTTAAACTTTTGCCTTTATCACTCTGCATTGTTATGATCTGTTTACTTATCTACTTCTTTTTTTACACCATGTGCATCTGGAGTGCCTGGCCTATGGCAGGACGCGATAATATTTGTTGAGTGAGTGAATGGCCAGTAATGCTCTTGGTCATGCATAGTCACTGCTCTAGTCCTAGGAGATTTGCATGTGCCCTTTCTTTTGTAAAAGTCATGTAGGCTGGTTCTTCCTTAAATTTGCAAATAAGTCTGACCAAAATTGAAATTAGTGAGGAGGGCAGAAAAAGACTTAAAGAGAAAAATTTGACAATATATTTTTCCCTTCCTTAGTTATAATCATTGAAGTTATTACTGATATTTTCATGTATTATATGAATTAAATTGATGATACTTAGGACATGTCCAAATGTATAAAATATAGATATATTATGTACTGCTTTCAATATAGCTCCTAAAGGAATTATGTCTTTTTTTTTTTTTTTTTTTTTTGCGGTACGCGGGCCTCTCACTGCTGTGGCTTCTCCCGTTGCGGAGCACAGGCTCCGGACGCGCAGGCTCAGCGGCCATGGCTCATGGGCCCAGCCGCTCCGCGGCATGTGGGATCTTCCCGGACCGGGGCACGAACCCACGTCCCCTGCATCGGCAGGCGGACTCTCAACCACTGCGCCACCAGGGAATCCCCTAATTATGTCTTTTTTTGTGTGTTCACTAATTAGATTTTCTCACTATGAACACTTTTTTTGTTGTTTAATGTTTTTTGAGCTTCGGAGTTTTTTATTGAAGTTGATTACATAGGCATGATTGATGGAATTATTGGCCACAGGATTGAGCTCAGTCTCTGGACCTCTCCCACCCCTTCCTAGTAGGTCAGGCTGATATCACACGGCTCAAAGCCCCAACCCTTTCATCACGCGGTTGGTCTTTCAGTTGTGAACAGCCCCCTTCCTGAGTCACTTGATTAGCATAAACTCAGGTGTGCTCCCAAGGCCCATCATGAATAACAGGGACACTCCCATCACTCAGGAAATTCAGAGGATTGAGAGTCTTCCTTGTAGGAATCAGGGACCAAGACCAGTCAAATTCTTCATCGTACACCACTACCTAACAGGTGTGTTGTGAGGCTAATGCATTTAAAACCATGTGGTATATAATAGGCACCTGGTAAGTAGTAATTACTAGTTATTATGTTATAGCTTATATTATAAACTATTAAGAAAAGGTCTTTGTATAATACCCGTAGAGTAAGTACCACATGCAAGAGGACACCTGAGAAAGCATTTTTTTTTTTTTTTTTTTTTTTTTTTTTTTTTGCAGTACGCGGGCCTCTCACTGCTGTGGCCTCTCCCGTTGCGGAGCACAGGCTCCAGACGCGCAGGCTCAGCGGCCATGTCTCACGGGCCCAGCCGCTCCGCGGCATGTGGGATCTTCCTGGGCCGGGGCACGAACCCGTGTCCCCTGCATCGGCAGGCGGACTCTCAACCATGGCACCACCAGGGAAGCCCTAACAAAGCATTTTGATGATGATGGGATTACTCCCTTTTTACTAAAGTTGTTAGGTCCCTTTGGAATTGGTAACAGGTTCTATGTGCAAAATAAAGACCTGCTAGCAAATCTTTTAGTTGTGGGGGAGAGGGGATTAAATGGAAAGAAGACAATTTTATTATTGATTATGCTGACATTAAGATACATTTTAATTTAAACATTTTAATATACAGGATTCAAAGAGGGTTGAAATATGTGTTCTTTCTCACCAATGGCCTTTTGAAGACGCCTACCAAAGCTGTTGCCTCATTTGCTTGCAAAACCTCCTACCCGAGCGTATCATAATTTCAGTGAACTTATATCCCAGGCTGGATTCTTCATTGAGGAAGCCTATGATCACATTGTTAGAATTTTTAATGTTAGCTACATCACCAGCGATATTTAATGGTGTGGGAACTATTATCTCTAATATAGTACTGTACACCGAGATGATGTAATCTTTTTTTTTGGATGACTTGAATAATATAATATATATATTTTTATACAGCAGGTTCTTATTAGTCATCAATTTTATACACATCACTGTATACATGTCAATCCCTATCGCCCAATTCATCACACCACGATGAACATTTTTTTTATTCTCCCTTCTCACTGGAAAAGAAAAAAAAAAAAAAAGATACACTTTCCCCTTAAACGAGGTGCAGTATTTGAAATGAATGAGAATACTTCAGGAAACAAAGATTTGATTAATTCTCCCAATGCATATCCACTATGAATTCACAGCTCTTTGTAAATAAGTTTTTCACCATCATATCATTTTCTGGCACTGTTACCCTATTCATGGAGTAGAAGAATGTATTGATCTGATCCTTGACCTAATAATCAAATTTCATTAAAATTTTAAACGATTGAATTACAACAGTCTGTAATAGAGATCAATACTTGCTTTTTAACTTAATATGTATTTATGGAACAAACTGTTTTGCTAGAAGTTTCTATTCCAGATTTTATGATCTTTCTATTTTAAATGATTAAGGGAGAGCACCCATTAGCCTCTCTGCTATTCCACTTCTAGGCAGTGTGAACATGTGTCCACAAAAGAACTTGTACACAAATGTTCATAGCAGCATTATTCATTATGGCCAAAATGTGAAACAATCCAAATGTCCATCAACTGATGAATACATAGACAAAATATGCTATATCCAAACAATGGAATATTATTTGACCATAAAAAGAAATGAAGTACTGATATAAGCTACAACATGGATGAACCTTGAAAACATTACGCTACGTGAAAGAAGCTAATCACAAAACATCACATATAATTCCATTTCTATGACACGTCCAAAACAGGCATATCTACAGAGACAAAAAAAAGATTAGTGCTTGCCTAGGGCTGTGGAGGGCTTGGAGGAAATGGGGAGTGACTGCTAATGGGTTCGTGGTTTCTTTTTGGAGTGATGGAAATGTTCTAAAAATTGATTATGATGACAATTGTGCAACTCTGTGAATATACTAAAAACCATTGAATTGCACGATTAAATTGGTGAATATATTATGGTATGTGAATTATATTTCAGCAAAACTGTTAGAAAATACATAGAATGAAAAAACCCTACATACTGCATAGAGAATATGTAGTAGACGCCCATTCAGATATCTCCAAAATTTTTAAATATGTTGTTTTGCTCCAAATCTTTTTAAGAAACAAAAGGCTACAAAGTAAGTTGAAATCCTTGGTCTTCACATTTCCCACCTAACCCAGAAATAACCACTATCGTGAAGCTGGTGAGCATCGTTCCCATGCAAATTTTGATCATTTCACGACTTATGTGCATATCCATAAATAAAACATGAATCTGTTTTGAATGTTTCTGACATTTTACATCAATGGTGTAATAAAAAATAGCTTTCAAACCTCACTTTTTTTACTTGGCATGGTATTTAAAAATTTTAAATGTCCAGTAAACATACAGACCTACTTCATTTAAATTCTGTATAGTACTCCACTGTGTTAAAATAGCACAATTGATTTACTCATTGTTCTAGTGATGAAAATTCAAGCTGTTTCCAAATATTTACTGCTAGAAAAAACACTGGAGAAACCATCCTTGAACATGCTTTTATGGGTGTGTTTACCGAAGTTTATCTAGAGGTATACCTACTTGAAGTTGAAAGTTTCTGGGTTAGAGGTTATGGTCAGTTTAAATAATTTCCAAAACATTTGTATCAATTTACAACTTTGCTGAAGTGTCTGAGGATACTAATTCCTTCCACCATGGCCATCTCTTGGTATTGTCAATCACCTCAAATTTTTGCTAATGTGATAACAGTGAAATAATATCTCATTGTATTTTATTTTTTTGAATTCAGGTGCGATTGAGCATCTTTGTGTTCATTGTATTTTGGGTGTTGTTTCTGTAATATTTTTTCCCTATCCGTTGCTTGTTTTCCTATTGGGTTATTTATCGTATTCATACTGGTTTTCAGGAACTCTTCATGTATCACTATTTTAGATTGTAATCGTCTATTAGTTAATATATGTATTTCAAACATCTTTCCCAATTTTGGTTTGCTTTTCAAGTTTTTAAATAACATCTTTGTCAGATGCAGGTTTTCAACTTTTATATCATTAAATTTAACAATCTAGGGACTTCCCTGGTGGTGCAGTGGTTGAGAATCCACCTGCCAATGCAGGGGACACGGGTTCGAGCCCTAGTCCAGGAAGATCCCACATGCCACGGAGCAATGAAGCCCGTGCACCACAACTACTGAGCCTGCTCTCTAGAGCCCACGAGCCACAACTACTGAGACTGAGTGCCACAACTACTGAAGCCTACACGCCTAGAGCCCGAGCTCTGCACCGCAATGAGAAGCCCGCGCGCTGCAAAGAAGAGTAGCCCCCGCTCGCCGCAACTAGAGAAAGCCTGTGCACCAATGAAGACCCAATGCAGCCCAAAATGAATTAATTACTTAAAAAAATTAACAATCTATTCTTATGGCTGGTGCTTTTAGTGACATGAACAAATTCTGCTACATTTTTTCTAAACATTTTAAGGTTCCACTTGTCATATAATCCACCTGAAATTTATTGATTTTTTTGTATTGTGTGACGTAGAGAAATATTTTTCTCCTTTTCCTTAAATGGGCACTTATCCCAGAACACTTTCCTCAACTGATTAATAACTGTTATACATCAAGTTCCCTGTATAGATTTTTGGCTGTTTCCGGTTTATTGATTCTTTCCCCTTGGTCTATTTATCATTTCTTGTGTGAATACGATGCTGTTTTAATTACTATATCATATAAGTCTTGCTATCTGGTTATTTTTTGGTACCCTATCAGCAATGTTTTGACCAATTACAGAATAAACTTGTGAAGGAAAACACTTAAGGAAATAGATTTCTCAAAATGATAAGATGTTGGCATTGATTTTGGAATGTTATTTGGAATAATTCACAGTGGTACCTGTTAGTGATACGTGCAACTATCTGAAAATTTTTTTTTTTTATTATTTATTTTTGGGTGTGTTGGGTCTTCATTTCTGTGCGAGGGCTTTCTCTAGTTGCGGCGAGCAGGGGCCACTCTTCATCGTGGTGCGCGGGCCTCTCACTGTCGTGGCCTCTCTTGTTGCAGAGCAGGGGCTCTAGAGCGCAGGCTCAGTAGTGGTGGCGCACGGGCTTAGTTGCCCCGCATCATGTGGGATCTTCCCAGACCAGAGCTCAAACCCATGTCCCCTGCATTGGCAGGCAGATTCTCAACCACTGCGCCACCAGGGAAGCCCAATCTGAAAATATTTTGAATCATGACCAGCTGCTGTGATTTTGGCTTACAAAGGAAATTGCCTCTGGATATTGACTATTGTACCTACCACGTACTGATAGAAGGATTTTCATCTGAAGATGCATAGAACTCTGTTAAAATACTGGTGATATGAGAAAGCCTTGTTTTCAGTTTTTTTAGAATATAAAACTATGTGTATGTGGAATAATTATTTTAAAGGCAAAATAACCAAATTCTGAAATAGTAAGACACATTAATAGTAATATGAGTTTCTATAGTGCATGAAAAATCCATACACACTTATGTTTAAATGTTTATGGTAAAACTTATTGAATATACTGAAATATACAAATAGAAAAATTAAGAACATGGAAACGGTCTTACCATAGTAGTAATAAGTACTAGCCACATAGCAACTTTTCTGACACTGAGATCCCAATAATTGCCTGTTGGGAAATCTCCTCTGAGTATAGCGTCATTAATTAAAACTCAACATTTCTCAAGATGCTTTGCCCACATGTCAGTTTCCCCTCTTGGCGTTATTTCTCTCATTGGTATCAATGTCTTTACAGTTTCCCAGGTTCAAAACCTTGGAATTAGCCTTGATTTTTTACCTTCATGTAATCTATCTATGGTGGGCGGAATAATGGCACCTCCCTCCCCCACTCCCCAAAGATGTTCATGTCCTAATCCCTGGAAACTGTGAATATCTTATGTTACATGGCAAGGGGAAATTAGGGTTGGAAATGGAATTAAGGTTGTTAATCCGCTGTCTGTAAAATAAGGAGATCATACCGATTTGTATGGGTGGGCCCAATGTAATACAGGAGTCCTTTAAGTGTGGAAGATGGAGATAGAAAAGTCAGTGTTAGAGTGATGCAGCCCCAGAAAGATTCAACAGGTGATTTCTGGCTTTGAGGGTAGAAAGAGTCCACAAGCCAAGAAAGGCAGGCAACGTCTAGAAGCTGGAAAAGATAAGGAAACAGATCCTCCCCTGGAGCCTCCAGAAGGAATACAGCCCTGCCAACACCTTGATTTTAGTCCAGGGGAACCCATTTCAGACTTCTGACCTTCCAGAATGGTAAGATAATACATTTGTGTTCTTCTAAAGCATCAAGTCTGTGGTAATTTGTTAGAGCAGCAATGGGAAACAAATACACTGTCCACTCACCAATCACGTCTTCATTGGTTCTTACTTTACACTTCCTCTCAAATGTCTTTTTCATCTCAATTCCAAATGGCAGTATCTAATTCAGGCATTCATTCGTTAGCTCTGGATGCTGCAACAGAATCCTAACCACGATACGGCGTAAGCAGTCCTAAATTGTGAGTGAGGATACTTGGGTTCTAGTCTGTCTTTGCTATTAATTAGCTTGTGACCTAAGGGAACCTCTGTGCCAAACTTCCTCGCCCTCCACACAACACACACACACACCACATTCTCACGTTATCAGAAAACGGGTAAGTTAAATAAGATGATTAATTCATTTATTTCTAGCCCTTGTAAGGGTCACCGTATAGACTGTCTACCTCTTACCTCCTCACTTCTTCAGTCCATCCTATACATCAGTCCAGAATTCGTCTTAAAGCCTACGTGGTATAAATTACACACATATGTACAAACTTGCGTTGACTTTTCATGGCTCATAGGTTAAATTAGTCCCTATTAAGGATCTTTTACAATCTGCCGACTGCCCCAAATCCCTCCAACATTTTTTTTCTCTCCCAGAGTATCCTGTCCTACCCATTTCAGCGAAACAGATCTACTCATTCATTCCTCAGACATGGCCCACTCAGATCCTCCCTCCTTCCTGCAATATCCATCCCACGTATTTCTAGTTATCTGAGTCCCACTCTCTCTGTAAAGGGCCCAGCAACTACCACCTTCCACAATTATTGCCTACACTGTGTTTCTCGAATAAATTAAATTATGATAGGAACTGACAAATGATCTAAATTTTTCAACTCAACACTTAGCGTTGGGGATGGTAAAAGGATGAGAGAAGAGGGACAAAGAAAAAGAGAGACTGGCTCAAAGGGCTAAAGCTTTGCCTTCCAAGTCTCTGGGGAGAGTAAGGAAACAAATGCAGTCACAACTAATCTGGTATTTTCTTGCTTTACGAGTTCTCCCTTTATGGGTATGTCTTGTCTCGCAAACTAAGAGCCTTTAATGACAGGGTCACTTCTCATATTTCTTTCTATCCCTGTCAATTAGAAAGAGTTTGATATTTTACTAACAATAGTTGCTCACTTGTTTGCTCAGTGTTGTAATACATAAATAGCAACGACATTAACATACCAAATCCAGTTCAGTTTCCATAGTTCATGAGGGATACAAAATACTTAGACTGAAACAACAGGTTCAACCATCAAGTATTTATGAAAAGTCTACCTGAGCTCAGTGTGTGTTAGCCCAATAACCCCCAATGCTGAACATGTAGACTCTCACTTAATCTCCCTAATTTCTTGGCCTCCCAAACCCACCTCCCTAGCAGCACTTTTCGGTATGTGCCAAACATGACTCATACTTCTCTAACCCCTCTCGAATTTCTCTGGATTCTGGGAGGGAGTTCCTCCTACCAGTGGTTCAAAGCCTATTTCACTGCAAGCTGCACAGTCACATAAATCCCAGAGGTGGTTCCTTTCCCCCACAGCCACCAAAAAAGCTCAATTTCTTAAGAAAGTGGGCATCTGTGGAAGGTAGTATAAAAATTAATTCCCATCCTGCAACTTTGTGAAACATTTTTAGACTTCCTTGATTTAGTTAACTCATAATAGCACTTATCCAGATTCTTGGCTTGAAACTCTGTGTCCAAACCATCTATTCAGCCAATATTTTCAATTCTGACTATAGCGTCATCTCCATGGGGGCTTTATACCTTTGCCATTCTATTCTGAAACCAGGATTTCTTCCTGATCAACTTACACTCTCACACTCCATGAGGCTAACACCTGAGTTGCCACAATAGAGGTGAGCTCTTGACTCACGTCTGGGGTATTGGTTTTAACCCAAAGTGAACCTGAGTACTTGGTCTGAAATCTCAGACACCATGTCAGCACAGATCCATCACTGAGAATCTTAAGCGATAATGTTTAAGAACCATTACATATGGCTAAACATTTGTTTCGATTGGCTGTTCTTTCTCTATAGTCTATTTTCTTTCAGTTTTCTTTTTCCTTTTTTTCCCCACACTTAAATTCATTTCCACATACATATTGTACCAACCGTCAGTAGCATACAAATGCCTCCTTCTTTGGCTTGTCAGTGACATAAATTTTCTCTAGCATATCCTGACAGGGGCATTGTATTCGAAATGTCATTTCTTTCGCTCATTTAGTCATAGATTTTAAGTTTCTTCCAAATATTCTGTCTTTCTCATATAAATTCTTTTGCCTGTACAACATTTTTTTCTCTCCCACACAGAACATACATTTCTATATGACATAATAAAACTGGTAAGGAAATGACTGCTTCAGCTTTCTAAAACCATGATAGTATCTTGGAGCTAATATACTATAAATTAGTTATTTCAGTCATGTACATGTGTGTATACATAGATATACTTGCAATGCATAACCACCTTTAAACCATGAGTCATGTACAGACATACAAAGTCACACATATATATTTACTGTTGCTGATTTAAACATACAGTACAGGTCTACCCACATAACTACAATTTCTGACACTTCTATTTTCTCTGATCTTTCTCCCTCTCTTCTCCTTCTGAACTATGTTCATCACCACCAGACTATGATGAGTACATAGTCTCTGATGGATGATGTACTATGATGTACTGATGGGTAACCTGTCTATTGTACCCAACACTGCCTGGAACAGTATTCAGACGAAGTACTTTGCCAGAATGAACACCATTGGACATCAGAGGATAGTGCAAAATATTTCTTTATTTTTATATACCATCTTACTAGAAGATATAGAATAAACCTTATATGGGCATCTTCAAGTCACCCTTCTGAGAAGCCACACTTGTTTTCTATCCCTCAGCACTACTGCTCTACCCCAGAACACCCTGTCTACATCGTGAGAGAGCAGAGGTGAATTTAGGCCTCTTTATACTCCTTCTTGGAAGTAGGCTTCAGTGTTTCAGATTCTTCAGAGCAGAGCAACTGTAAAGCAGACAAATCTTTTCTTTCTAACACTAGTAACCACTCAATGAAAAATTTCAGAGCACGATCATGCTATAAAGAACCAGAGCTGAGAATAGGAAAACATAAAGGGATAAAGTAAGTAGACAGACAGCCCTCTCTCTCCTACCACAAATATGTAACAGCTAGCTGGACATACCAGACAGAGAGGCTCAGAGTCTTGAGGCCCAGCTCAGGGTGGCCTGGACAAAACTTTGAATGACCTGAGGCTTCAGGCCTACATGGAACAATTGCTTTAGGCCAAGAGAGATACCCTGAACGGATAGTGAGGCTTTGAGGAAATTGCCTGGAAATGTCTTGAGGAACTCAGTCCAGTCTTTGATAGTAGTGTGGCTCCTAGCATATAGGCAAAATTTGACTCATGCATGAGACTTAACAAGGAAGATATAAATAGCAATGGAACACGAAGCAACAGTGTGTATAAAGAGTAAAAATGGGGAAAAGACCAAGTGCAAGCTTCAAGGTAATGTTGACAGTAATTCAGAAGGAATATAACAGCCAAGGATGAAATCCCTTAAACCACTAAGAAGCCTAATAATAGAATATAAGCTCTGTAAGGGCAAGGATCTAGGGATTTGTTAGGAGAGGCAATCTGCTAATGGGCCCTAAGAGTCCCTGCACAGTCTTGCTAAGTATGCCAAGAATACCAGGTCTTCACTGGTCTTTACCTGGGTCATTTTTCTGGGTTATATCTGTAGCAAGTAACTTGCGAGGGAAGAGGTAACACCTCCCTCCAGACAAAGAACAGACTTGTTCATTCTGAAAGTGATGGATTCTCCAAGCACAGTGTTCCTCTCCTGTAATGCAACCCAACGCCTGTGTAGGCAACCACGTAGGCCCGCCTGTGTCATCCTGTGGAAACTGGGGGTCGTGAGACACTGACAGAAGCAGACAGAAAGCTCACGCTGCCCGCTGTGCCATGAGTAATATAGTCCTTCATCTCTGACCCAAGAGTCTCATGTCTCTTGTCAGCGTCCAGACACAATAACAGGCTAGCTTATTAGCGTGAAAGTTGAGTAAATTCCCGCCCCTTCCTCAGCTCTATTCCCAGCATTTAGAAAGACACCCAGCAAAGAGGGGTCATTAGATTTGTTAAATGAGTCCCTCACTTAATGAATATTTGAATTTGCTTTATCTTACTATTAACCTCATTTATGAGCACTAAAATAGTTGATATATACTTGTGAAATCACATGTATATATTATTATTTATTATTTATTCCTGATTAAAGGATCACGCTAGGTGTTCACTGCTCAAATTCAAATAAAATGGAGTTAGTGAGAGTTCCATTAAGAAATGCTGCTCATAATTTCTAAATATTTGTCAAATCATGTACTAATCAGTTATGATAGATATTTGAGGGAAAGCATCAGAATCTTAATTATATATCACATATTTTAATTTCATGTGTCTAATATTTTTTAAATGTGTTTTATGAAAATAGTGAATACCAATTAATAAAGAAATGAAAAAAGACCTCTCACCACTAATTTTACCCAGACCAGAAATCCAGATCAAGAAGCCCTGGGAAAATAAACAACTTAATTTTCCCCTTCACCCTAAGGAAGACACTGGTCTTAGAACCTCTGAAGCTACTGACATTAAGACCTCATGGATAATCCTCTCAGTTCCATCTATAATCGATTTATCAATAAATAAATAACCACTGATTAATGATGCCTGTCAGCAGAATCTTTATCCAGTTATATACTAAAAAATAAAACAATTTAGACTTGAACTATCATTTGCAAGGCATGTGCGGTATACCAGTCTCTGCTATGTACTTTCACACCCACAATGATGCAAAATCTCTGAGCAACACCTGGCAGGTGTCAAGTCTCTGCAACTGGCTCATTGTATTTTTCTCAATAGGTTGCAACACTTTTTGCAATGTGGGCTCCACACCTTTCTAAATATTTACTAATTTATGGGAAAGGCAACTTTCTTTTCCTGGTGAGAGGCTGTAGAATTTGTTTTAGCTGAAATGGAGAACTTCCTTTTTATTTCAAACAATGTGAAACTGTAAACTACCAGCAGTGGCACAAGTAACACTGGAACAAAACTTCAGTGAGCAAAATGGGTCATCAATGTTTAATTCAAATCTTTAAATATGGCGGTTGCCTTGAAGTGATCTTACTGAATAATCTTCTCTAGATGTCTAAAAATATATTGAAGCTGAAAAGTACATTATTATGAAGAGAGTAAATTGGGTCCATGTGGGTAACCTCATTACACTTTTTACCACCACTCGTTCATCTTTCTCCAAACAATTCACTCACATAGGATTCTGGAGCCTTGGGGTTTAGACTAATATGGCCAATTAAGTCCTATGTTTATAAATGAAGGTCAACTAAAACATTTAGATTATTCAGATCGTCACATTTAGTGGAAAAAACAATGCCCTTTGAAGAAAAAGAAACGTGGAAATATGTGAATTTTCCTAGGAGGCGTTGCACCTAATAACAATACAGGACTTACTAAAATGTATATGTATTTTTATGTCATCACATAACAAGTATGACAAACATTAATGCAGATTTGCCTCACTTCTGCTCTGAAGCAGAATTTTTGAAGATGACCAATGATCTCATTACAACCAAATAAAATAGTCTTTTGGGTTCATTTTTAAAAGCATTTTTTATCCTTGTTAGTCACACGCACTTCCTTGCATATTCTTCTTTCTCCACTTAATATATTGATATTTACAGTCATCTCCTCACTAGTGTGTTGCCAGCACTGGAGGACTGAAGATCTTTGATGGTAGAGACTATCTTACTCCATTAAGTGTATTTCTATAATCGTGCCTACCTAAGTACTTGGAACACCTTAAAAGGTTAGTAAATGTTGGCTGGATAAATAAATTTGTATCCTCCTTTATTCAGTTTTCAACTTAGAGCTCTTTTAACTCTTCACACACTTCTTAGGTTTTCATCTGTATATGGAAAGCACCTAAATATATCTGTCCATCCATCCACTCCTTCTATATAACGAGTCTTTCGACTCCAGCTGATTGCTGGATATTTCCCTCTGAATGCCATAATCTCGACATGTGTAAAATTAAAATCATAGTAGTCTCCACAAATTCAATTCATCTTCAAAACTACAATTCAAGAGATATTTCAATGTCAATATCAAGAGATATTGACATTCCTATGTAAAAAGCACTCCCTGGACAATGCAGGTGAGGTGAACAAGAGTAAACCACAGTGTCTGCCCTCAAGAGGCTTACAGGCTAGTAAGGGAGATGAGCACTTGCAAGGTACAGGGTACAGCGTGGTAAGCATTATAAGAGAAGAGCAAACTAAGAACAGAAAATTCTGGAACTATCTCACAAACACCAATTCTTTGGGAAGTAAGAACATTTCATCAAAAGCTAGATATGAACTTCAAAAAAATTTTTTTTTCCAAAGTCCTGGATCATCCACAGATTCTTTACATTGGCCCCAATGCCCTACTTATATCCACAATTTTGGCTTCAATTCTTGGATCCTGACCTGCCATCCCACTTGCTCACCATTCTTAGCTTTAATGTGCCGGAGGTGGTCTGCATATCTCCCCAACCTTTAGATCCCTACTTGCTGTCTGGGAACTGGCATCCTGGCTCTCATCCATCTGGCCTTCCATGCACTCATCCAGCCTCAAGTTGTTTCTATATCTGTAAGATGGGCTTCCCTGGTGGCGCAGTGGTTAAGAATCCGCCTGCCAATGCAGGGGACACGGGTTCGAGCCCTGGTCTGGGAAGATCCCACATGCTGCGGAGCAACTAAGCCCGTACACCGCAACTGTTGAGCCTGCGCTCTAGAGTCCATGTGCCACAACTACTGAGGCCCATGCGCCTAGAGCCCGTGCTCCGCAACAAGAGAAGCCATCGCAATGAGAAGCCCGTGCACTGCAATGAAGAGTAGCCCCCGCTCACCGCAACTAGAGAAAGCCCGTGAGTAGCAACAAAAGACCCAACACAGCCTAAATAAATAAATAATAAAATAAATAAATTTTAAAAAACTGTAAGATGTATGCTAAGAGGAAGTAAAATATTATATTTCAGGAAATACTTTAAGAAAGAATTAGCATTTGACTTGAATATTAAAGGATGGGTTTGATTTTAAGAGGGCAGCAGAATGGGAAAACTCATCAAGGTAGTTGGACTTGTATGAGCGGAGACACCAGAGAACATCTAAGGGCATATTCCAAAGAGAGTGGGTAGGATAATTTGGTGTGCTTGGGCCTGTTTGGTGCCCAGCTACGTACTTACTATTCTACTCACAGAGCAGGACCATTTGACCCATATTTTCCTCACACTGAAGGACTAATCCTAATATCAGAGAAAAGGAATAATATCATGCCATAAAAGGGGGAGTGGAAAGACCGAGAAGGAAGTAAACATGCAGTTTAAAAAAAAAGCAGGAAATAAAGTAAAGCAGTAAATAAAGCTTGAGGGGGTGGCAGAGTTGCACAAAGGCAATTTGAGGGTGTGGGCGGTGTTGGAATCTTACATGATTCCTCATTCATCAGCCTGAGGCCAGACAATCAGAGAGAGCTATGAGCAACAGAGTAACAGAATGGCACGCACTATAAAGAGGCTCTGGATGAGTACCCACCAGATGAAAGCTATCCTCCCGTTTCCCTGAGCTCTCATCCTCTCCCGGGCAGTATCAGAGGACCCAAGAACTCTCCATATTGGCCTGTGGGTACCTCTAATGGCAGTAGTCTCTGCGGAGAGAACAGACTAATGCAACACTGTTCCTTATGATACACGCTTCATCTCCTCATCCCCATGGCATTTCTCTGATGTTGTTACTGCCGCCAGCTTCGTCTCTCCTCCCAATCTCTCCTCCTACCGAGGCTGCCAATGCCGCACCCACTACATCCAAGCTGACTTGCTCTGAATTACGTGCTCTTTTGCTATAGCCTGGGCCCTGGGTTGTATCAATCAATTGTATGTTATGGAGATGAACAGATAGGGTGGAGGAATATTCTAGCATAGAAGAGAGAAAACGAAATGGTCCTTGGATAAGGTAGAATTTGTCCTGAGCTTTGAATGATAGGGGAAGGGGAATTTTGAAAGGCAATGAAGATAAAGGAGAGCTTTCCGAGTTTGAATAAAAATGTCAACTATGCAGCTACACGTAAAAGAATGAAATTAGAACACTCCCTAACACCATACACAAAAATAAACAACATGGATTAAGGACCTAAATGTAAGGCCAGACACTGTCAAACTCTTAGAGGAAAACATAGGCAGAACACACTATGACATAAATCACAGCAAGATCCTTTTTGACCCACCTCCTAGAGAAATGGAAATAAAAACAAAAATAAACAAATGGGACCTAATGAAACTTAAAAGCTTTTGCACAGCAAAGGAAACCATAAACAAGACAAAAAGACAACCCTCAGAATGGGAGAAAATATTTGCAATTGAAGCAACTGACAGAGGATTAATCTCCAAAATTTACAAGCAGCTCATGCAGCTCAATAACAAAAAAACAAACAGCCTAATTCAAAAATGGGCATAAGACCTAAATAGACATTTCTCCAAAGAAGATATACAGATTGCCAACAAACACATGAAAGAATGCTCAACATCAATAATCATTAGAGAAATGCAAATCAAAACTACAATGAGATATCACCTCACACTGGTCAGAATGGCCATCATCAAAAAATCTACAAACTAGGGCTTCCCTGGTGGCGCAGTGGTTGAGTCCGCCTGCCGATGCAGGGGCCGAGGGTTCGTGCCCCGGTCTGGGAAGATCCCACATGCCACGGAGCGGCTGGGCCCGTGAGCCATGGCCGCTGAGCCTGCGCGTCTGGAGCCTGTGCTCCGCAACGGGAGAGGCCTCAACAGTGAGAGGCCCGCGTACCGCAAAAAAAAAAAAATCTACAAACAATAAATGCTGGAGAGGGTGTGGAGAAAAGGGAACACTCTTGCACTGCTGGTGGGAATGTAAATTGATACAGCCACTATGGAGAACAGTATGGAGGTTCCTTAAAAAACTAAAAATAGAGCTACCATATGACCCAGCAATCCCACTACTGGGCATATACCCTGAGAAAACCATAATTCAAAGAGAGTCATGTACCACAATGTTCATTGCAGTTCTATTTACAATAGCCAGGACATGGAAGCAACCTAAGTGTCCACTGACAGACGAATGGGTAAAGAAGATGTGGCACATATATACAATGGAATATTACTCAGCCATAAAAAGGAACAAAATTGAGTTATTTGTAGTGAGGTGGATGGACCTAGAGTCTCTCATACAGAGTGAAGTAAGTCAGAAAGAGAAGAACAAATACCATATGCTAACACATACATAGGAATCTAAAAAAAAATGGTCATGAAGAACCTAGGGGCAAGATGGGAATAAAGACGCAGACCTACTAGAGAATGGAGTTGAGGATATGGGGAGGGGGAAGGGTAAGCTGGGACAAAGTGAGAGAGTGGCATGGACATATATACACTACCAAATGTAAAATAGATAGCTAGTGGGAAGCAGCTGCATCGCACAGGGAGATCAGCTTGGTGCTTTGTGACTACCTAGAGGGGTGGGATAGGGAGGGTGGGAGGGAGGGAGACGCAAGAGGGAAGAGATATGGGGATACATGTATATGTATAACTGATTCACTTTGTTATAAAGCAGAAACTAACACCACTGTAAAGCAATTACACTCCAATAAAAATGTTAAGAAAAAAATGTCAACTATGGAATGACAAAGTGTGTTTGGAAGTCCCGTGATAGAACTGTTTAGCAGGTGATAAGGATCCACGTAAGAAACTAGTGACATTCTGTTTTGTCTCGGAGCTAAATATTTTTTAAAATTTCATTACAGAAAGGGAGGATTAACATAAACAGTAACTTTTTATGAAGGTGGAATATTTTTTCCTTTCTTCATTGTTGAAGAGAGTTGAAAGTTGTCTTCAGCATAAGTTGAGAATTTCTTCTTAACATGGTCTTCACACAGAGAAAGGAAGGCACATGTTTAACTAGAATAAGCAGAATGAAGACATTTATCCCAGTGGTTCAAGGTTCCCCAGGCACGGTTAGTGCATTCGCTTTGCGGGCCACTAGGGTGGTATTTAGAAGGGCCACAACCACTCCACACAAGAGCAGTTGTATGAATGAGAAAAAGACACCCCCTTCATCCAAGCAGGTATATTCTCACATAGGCACATAGATTGCTAAACCAACTAAGAGCTGGATTTAACCCCACTTGCCCCCTTAGCAGGTGCCCTTGGGTAGTGCACACACACACACACACACAAAGCCGGGCAACCCTCAGGTTCTAGCTACATTTAAAGTGAATTGGGAGGCTCCACTCCTCTTTGCTGCCTGACTTAGAAATAGACACTTCAAAACGACAATTAGTCTATTTTCTGGCACACGACATAAACCTGGATTCCCTACTCCCACGCCATTTTTCCTGTTCTGTCTCTTTGAGATTGCATTTCTTGTAGTCTTGAGTGTTGAAAAGGGAAGATCAAACCCGTTTATTTAATGTCACAATCAATATTGATCCCAGGTCTATCTACTGGAATAGATTCTCTGTAGGCCGTGCTTACTGGGGCTCTCAGGAATTCAGGGAGAATTTATGAGCACAAATCTTTTTTCAGTTGGAGAGGAAGCACATTCAAGATGTACTAAAATAGCTGAAAAGAAGTGTAGTGCCCTACTTTATGAGCACAAGATGAGCTAGTGTTTACTAGACAAAGAATTTATAGCTGGGAGAAGTAGATTTCAGCTTATAGGAATTTCTAACTGTCTTTGTCCTTGCTCCAATAGCTCATTGTAGAAAACTGGTTTCTGAGAGGCTCTGAAAAATGAGAAGGTCATAAACAATTGGATAATAACATTCAATTACTAGCTTTCTCAATGAATAATATTGCCTTATGGTTTAGTGCAATTGCAATTTATAAATAGCCACTTAAAATACATTCTTCTATTACATATAGTGAAATATAACTTTTTAGATAGGTTATTACAATAGAAAGTAGCTACCTATAAACCATGCTTTCTTTTGAAAGATTTGCTGTAGGAATCTAAAGAAAGTGTGGACTGGAAAGTACTTTTTCAACTTACATAATTGTAAGACAAGATGAAGCATTTTATACTTTACGACATCTTTTAATTATAATACCCTGTTTTGTTGTCTCTGGTATTCATTTGCAATTACATGCAAGGCTAGCCACAATTTTTTTTAAGTTATAAAATATGGAAAAGATTCACAGTAGGGCTTTCTGTTTCAAACAACAAATGAACAAAGAAATTAGACAACTGAATCCTACCTTAACATCCTGTAGTATGACACTGAGCATGTCACTTCACATTTTGGCATTTTCATGTTTCAAATAGGTGTTTTAACTCCCATTACCCTAAGGTCTACTGTCACAAAATAAGAGCAATGATCACCTCATAAAGATCAGATAGAGTAAAAGCTCTGCTACTCTCTTCCTAACATAAACCCCTATTCTGCTCTCCTTGTTGTCTCGTAAGAGATAAGGGTCAGTTCTAATGGCAAACTAGTGCTCAAAATATCTCCCATCCCTGAAGGTGTGTTTCATTACTTTCTACCTCCCCAAATTCTACTTATAATCCAAAGCCTCCCTAGCAAGCTCTCTCTAATCCGTCCTCCCTCCTTTGAGATCTGACATCACTTATATACTCATCTATCTAACTTTAACGTAATCCTATGCCATCTTACAGTATGTCTGTCTAATATGCATGAGCTTTGTTTCCCTAGCAACACTGTAAGCCTCAGAATAGAAAACAAGGTTTATCTCATTTTTGCTCTTGTATAGAGCTTGGTGTAGAGCCGAGCACAGAACTAGTGCTACTCAATTTAATTCAGTAAAATTGTTTCAGCTTCCCTCCAACATTCAGACTGTGTAAATTCCCAGGATGTTTGTTTCTGTGATCAATGATCACCCCCATATATATCTCCTCACCCACCACTACAAACTGTATATATATATATTTTTTTTTTTAACGACCAACACTCACCAGATTTAATCACCACTTAACCATAGTCTACCACTGAATCTCATCTAAAGAACAAGACACATAAAATTAAAATATGTCAAAGGAAATTTACATTAAGATTCACTTCCCTCCAGAGACTTATTAATAGTTTGAAAATTAAAAGTGTTTGAGAAGGCATAATCAGCATCATAATATGTGAACGGAGAATGAATGTGGACTACCTCACCAAATGCATGAAAAGAAGTAAAGAGGAGCTCTTAAAGTTGAAAAGAGTGGATAAGGATATATCAAGAACAATACATAGGGGACTTCCCCGGTGGCACAGTGGTTAAGAATCTGCCTGCCAATGCAGGGGACACAGGTTCGATTCCTGGTCTGGGAAGATCACACATGCTGTGGAGCAACTAAGCCAGTGCGCCACAACTACTGAGCCTGCGAGCCACAACTACTGAAGCCTGCCCACCTAGTGGCCATGCTCTGCAACAAGAGAAGCCACCGCAATGAGAAGCCCATGCACTGCAACAAAGAGTAGCCCCCATTTGCCGCAACTAGAGAAAGCCTGTGCACAGGAATGAAGACCCAACACAGCCAAAAATTTAAAAAGTCAAATAAAATAAAAATTAAAAAAAAAGAAAAGTTCTGTTTAAAAAAAAAAAAGATCTAAAAAAAAAAAGAACAATACGTAGGTTTAAGAATAGATTTAGATAAATTCATGAATGAAAGATGCAATATAATCATCCAGAGGGAGAGCAGGAATAAAAAATAATGTCTAATGCTTCCTGAGCACTTACTGTATATCAGGATCCATTTTAAATGATGTCTCCTTAATCCTCATCATGATCCTTGGTGGGGGGGTGTACTGTCATCTTCGTTTTGTAGAGGAAGAAACTGAGGCATAGAGAGGTAAAGTTGCACAGTTAATCCATGGAAAAACTGGGATTCACCCAGTTTTATCTGACATCAGGTCTGGAGTTTGAAAACAGGATACCCATTTAACCATGTGGGTTTACAGCTGATGGCAGCTACTGCACATTCAACAAGGCCCTGTTCTTTAAGAACCTGGAAGCCACTTTGATCTGAACTTCTTCCAAAGTTGCTCTGAGCACAGACTTTTCGTGGCAGATACAACGTAAGGTGACCCTCAATGAGTCATACACCCGTGTATAATTTCCTTCCTCTGACTGCAGAATGGAAACTGCAACTTGCTCTAACTAAAAGAATATGGCAAAGATAATAGGATGTCACTCCCATGATTAGATTACATCATATAAGATTCTGTCTTAGACTAGACAAAGATACTCTCTTACTGGTCTTCAAGAAGCAAATAGCCATGTTGTGAACTGCCTATGGAGATGGTTACATGGCAGGCAGCTGTGGGTCACTGCTGGGAGTGACTGTCAGCCAACAACCAACAAAAATCCAAGGTCCTCAATCACACAGTTACAAGTATATGAATTCTGCCAACAGCCTGAATCAACTTGGAAGCACTTACTTCCCCAATCAAGCCTCCAGATGAGAACACAGCCTAGCTGACATTTTGATTACAGACTTGTGAGACTGATAAGCAGAATTCTAAGATTGTCCCCAAGACTCCCTACCCACAGGTGTACACCCACCTTCCCCCAGTTATTCAATCAAACATTAAGCTAAGTGCTATTGTGAAGGGATTTTGCAGATGCAGTTAAGATCTGAAATCAGGTGACCTTAAAATAGGGAGATTATCCAAGTTTGGCCTAACCTAATTAAGTGAAGCTGAAAGAGGGACTAGGTCGGTCCTTGAGATATTTGAAGTGTGAGGAGTATTCGACACAAGGGAGATTCTCCATTGGTGGCTTTGAAGAAGGAGAGGGCCACGTGCAAAGAATGTAGGAGGTCTCTATGAGCTAAGAGAAGCTCCCTCCTGACAGCCAGCAAGGAAGTGCAAGCCTCATTTCTACAGCCATAGGAACTGAATTCTGCTTGGAAAAAGGATCATGACATCCAGTTGAGAACACAGCCTTGCCAACACCTTGATTTTAGCCATGAGAGACTCTAAGCAGAGAATCCAGGCACACCATGCCCAGACTGTCCAGACTTCGACACAACAATAAGCTAATAAATGGGTGGTATTTGTCGTAATTTGTTTAATTTGTTACACAGCAATAGAAAACTAATATACTTCTCATATTTAGAGTTGACATAAATTGAATTCATAAAATGAATTTCATAAAATGTAATTGAGTCATTTCAATTAAGCAAAAATGAAAATAGCCCGTACAATTGCCTGGAACATAGAAGATGCTAAGCATTTGTGGGACTTCTTTTCCTAACAAGCCTCTGAAATAGAGAATTTCTTCTATCATTGTCAAAGTGACCAGTAATGTTTGTAAGAAAAAAAATGTTCACCATTCAGAACAAGTGAAAAATACTATGCAATAGTCTATGGAAACACAGTGTAGCCAAACTCTCCTTTGGACATCTGTGATTACCCAGGAATCAAAACCAAGAGAATAAAGTCACTAAACTTTATTTGCACAGCTCAGAATTGGAATTCAAAGAATTCAAGTTACTATCCTGGTGTTTGAAAGGTAGAATTTTAGGGGGAATTCCCTGGTGGTCCAATGGGTAAGACTCGGCGCTCCCAATGCAGGTGGCCCAGGTTTGATCCTTGGTCGGGGAATTAGATCCCACATGCATGTCACAACTAAGAGTCCACATGCTGCAACTACACATGCCGCACTGAAGATCCCGCATGCCACATCTAAGACCCTGCACAGCCAAAATAAGTAAATAAATAAATACTTTTTAAAAATAGTAGACTTTTAATATTTCATATTTTAAATTATTCCACAACTTACTATTTCTCCAACTTCCCAGCTTTTCACAGTAAAGTCCAAGGATACTGAGATCATGCGGAAAGTTTCAGTAAATTGTCTCCTGACTGAATCATAAAACTTGGCGGCTGTGAATTTGTTTGTCATCTACATAAGATGATCTCTGTGCTGAGAATTCAAGTGCTTAAATTCTGGCCTATGTGTCATAGATAATTTGAGTATCGGTTCCAAGGTCTTGGGATACATTCCAATGTAAGTCTGTGTTGTCTGAAATTTGGAAATTCTCCTGCAGCTGAAAGCTTCTCACTTTCTGCTTTAAGAGAAATTACACACCAATTTAGTTCTATCCGAGACTATGTGGCCTAGAGGTGATTTCACATCACTAGTAAAAATCAATGATTCTCACATACATGCTTGTTGGCCATTTTAGCCCCTTGGGTTTTGAAACTTGTAAGTGATCTTGACCATTTCAGGATCCCAAGTATTAAGATTGAAATGAGGGCATTTAAATTTTACTCTTTAATAAGCAAGAAAGATTCAGCATGTTGCATGGCGACTTCAGGAGGGTTATGATTGATATTTGAGCACTACAGAAAGGTGCCTTGTACAAGAGTTCGTTTTCATTAGAAACAAGTTTGAATAAGGAACAAGGTACTTTTCAAGTTTGTGCTGGTAAGGGACAGGACTGGGTGCAATCTCCTGAAATTTTTACTCATGTAAAAAATGTATGACCCCCATAAAGATAAATTTATCCCTTAAAAGATAAAGTAAATTTCTTGAGACAGTGAGCTTTTTTATGTTGGTTGTGAGTTTATCATACACAATATTTCTCTTTTTTCTGCAGGCACGTTTGATTTTGTGTGTGTGTTGGGGGGGGGGGGATACACTGCTTGTAGAATCTTAGTTCCCTAATCAGGGATTGAACCCTGGGCCCCAGCAGTGAAAGTGCCAAGTCCTAACCACTAGACTGCCAGGGAATTCCCACATTTGCTTTTGAATGGAGAAACAGGTCAATATTCAGTTAAGAATGTTTTCTTTCTTTCTTTTTTTATTTTAAACATCAACTAAATTTGCTATCCAAACCTCTAGTCCTGTCCTTAGAAATAACTCTCTGTTGTGAAAGATAATGTACTGCTTTAGAAATGTAGAGGTTCATTGTTTTTTTCTTTTTTAAGGAGCATAGTGGCATCTTTTGCTTATGAAAATACTATCTTCAGAGATTCTGACTGGTACTTAGGAATTCACAAATTCAATTTTATAAAGCTTTATACTCATGCTCACCAAAAAGGCTAGTTCACAATTTGATACAAAAAATATATAGGAAAAGTGCTACCCATTAAGGATTCTGGAATGTCCAAGATATGCTCAATATATGTTGAACAATAATCTCCTTTTAGAATGACCTAGTGGCCTACCAGTTTTTTTCTAAATTTTATCCTTGGGGTAAAAGGGATGGGGATGGGCTCTATAAGATCAGTGAAACACATGAAACGTACACCAGGTCAAGGAGCCTTTACATATGGGGAAAAATAGAGGATTCTGAAAGCAATCTTCTACACAGAATATGAATATTAAGAGATTCTGGAAGCCTGAAAAAATTCTTGGAAGGGAAGAATGATAGCCCAAGGTATGGAAAGATAAAGCCCAGTTAAGTACAATATAATAATCAGCTCTCTCTCGGCTCTCTAGCTATCTCTTGAATCACCTTTCTTCGATTTGCTTATGAGTCCCATTATTTCCCCACAACTCAGGTCCCAAAGCAGAATTCATTATCTTTCCTAAAACACTGCTCTCATGGATGGCATCACCACCAAATGCCTAAGACTCATCCTCCCACCCTTTCACGGCCTGTGTAGTCAATTACAAAGTCCCTTTGCTTAAAGCTTCTAGATACTTATCAGATTCCTTCCACTGCTTCACTCCCATTGCTTTGGCTTTAAGACAAACCCTAACCGTGTCTTGTCTGAAATACTGTACTAGCCTCCTCCTAACTGGTCTCCCTGTCCCCACTGTCACCATGTCTATCCCTTCCCCACACTCCCAGCCAACCTCTGCTCTGCCAGAAAGACCTGTCTAAAAATCTTATCTTTCCATTTCCTTGTATGATCTCCCTTGGCCTAAAGAATACAGTCCAAACTCTTCAGTGTGCCGTGGGAAGTTTTTGTGATTCGGCTTCTACTTGTTCAGCTGCTTTTCTCACGGTTCCTCCATACACTGACCGTCCTGCTCACACGAGGATGTCTTCCCCACGTGCTCTTCTCAGCCTGTGATTCCCTTTTCTCCCTTGTCTGTCTGATCAACCTCTACTTGTCCTTCTATTTCTTCTGACTGCCTACTCAGTCGATCTCACTTCTTTCATTCATCCATGAGCAAATAACTGTGAAGGCATAAAGCTGAATTAGCACACAGCCTACCCTCAAGAATCCTAGTCCAGTAGAGTTCAGTGTAAATACAGCAGCAGGTTGAAATGGGCACATGTACCGAGAGATGCCTGGCACTGTGCTGTGAGGGTTCAGAAGAGGGAAACAAAACAACGGTTTTTGCATTTGCATCCTATTGCCATCTTTCTTAGCAGAAATTTAAAACCACAGACTGCAGGCTGATCCAATATAGTGTCTCAGTTATTCCCCAAACATTACATATTTAAATTTATTCCTAGCATAAGCCATAGCTAAATGCAGCAATGGTGTTGCTATAATATCATGTACAAGTGAATGTGTTTCCTTTTCTTACTGTTTTTTTGCTAGGTACTAATATTCAACAAACATTTCACGTATAAACACGATATTGAAGTTCGTTCAGCTGTATTATTGTGGCTTATCTTTTGTTCTGGTTCATGATCAATGATTTTTTCCTCAATGTATTTCAGCTATCTGTATAATAATCCAGCCCCATTTACTTTATACTGTGGCTCGGTATTAGTTAAAGTACTTGCTGAAATACTGTAGTGGCATTTGGTTTACTGTATTATGTGATCTCCAGTTACCAGTAAATTTGCTGTGTGGCTGCCTGCTATGTGGCAGTATTCCAGGGAATCAAAGCCTTTCTTTTGAGATTTGCAATTGCCATCTTTCAGGGTTAAGAGTTCTGCGAACCCAGAATTGATGCCTTCCTGCTGGATTACAGTATTGGTATTTGCATGAACCAAATAATACATTTTTCCTCACAAAATCAATTTCAATACATGTTTGATAATGTGCACTCAGCCCCACATCCCATAACACAAATTTCATTATAAACTGGAGGCATATTTTCTATACCAGCAAATGTCAGCAAATAGAGCACTTCCAGTTAAGGGATTTGGGGAAAGATCTGTAGAGGAAGTAACATTTCAGCTGGGCTGTGATGGATGGTTTTTTAGCAACACAGGACTTACTGAGAAAATAAAAGCAAGTCTAGGAGGAAAATTCACGAAGGTAGGAAAGCTCAGCGTATAATTGTGGCCCCGCTGTAACTCAGGAAGACTACGAACAGTGTGTATAAAAGGAATTTTAGGAGGAAAAATTGAAAAGCTAGATCGTGGAGCCAGATCATGGAGGCCCTGAATGAGAGGCTGTGAGTATAGAAGTTCATTCTGTAAGAAATTGGGAGCCATTTAAGGGGTTTTTGTTTTCACTGAGCTTTAATTGAAATATAACATCGTGTAAGTTTGAGGTGTACAGCGTGTTGGTTTGATAATTTATATATTGCAATATGATTACCACCATCATGTTAACACCTTTATCATGTCAAATACTTATTATTATTTTGTGTGTGTTGAAAACAGGTGAGCTGTGACAGGGCGAGAGAGAGTCATGGGCATATACACACTAACAAACGTAGTAAGGTAGATAGCTAGTGGGAAGCAGCCGCATGGCACAGGGATATTGGCTCGGTGCTTTGTGACAGCCTGGAGGGGTGGGATAGGGAGGGTGGGAGGGAGGGAGACGCAACAGGGAAGACATATGGGAACATATGTTTATGTATGACTGATTCACTTTGTTATAAAGCAGAAACTAACACACCATTGTAAAGCAATTATACCCCAATAAAGATGTTAAAAAAAAAAAAAGATTTGGCCTCTTATCAACTCTGAAGTTTATAATACAGTATTGTTGACTATAATCACTATGTTGTGCATTAGATCGCCAGGGTTTATTTATCTACTTGTTTGGGGTTTGTACACTTAAATATCTCCCTACCCCTGGGCCCTAGTAACCAGCATTCTACTCTCTGTTTTTACAAGTTCAGTTTTTTCCTGTTCCGCATATGTGAGATCATACAGTATTTATCTTTCTCTGTCTGACATCTCACGTAGCGTAATGCCCTCAAGTTCCATCCATGTTGTTGCACTTGGCAGGACTCCCTTCTTTCTCATGGCTGATTAATATTCCACATCTTTTTTATCCATTCATCTGCTAATGGACACTTAGGTTGCCTCCATATCTTGGCTCTTGTGAATAATGCTGCAGTGAACATGGGTGTGCAGGTATCTCTGAAGGGTTTTTATTTTAAGAATGGAAATAGTACAATAGCTGCCCTTTGAAAGAGATTAACCTGGCAGCAGCACTTTAAATGGATTAGAGAGGAGCTCTGGGAGGTGGGGGACACCTGTAGAGAGGCCAGGAGTGCACATAATGTACCATAAATACGATGAAAGTCTAAACCTGAGCAGTAACACTGGGACCCTGCAGAAAAAAGAAGAGAAAGAAAAATACGGTAGGGATTGGATTGAGAGAATTCATTAGCTACTTGGATGCGGAAGGCAAAGGAAAGAAGAGGTAAAGTTTGCTGTTGGTACTTGGGAGAATGGTGGTATGAGTTAGGACAGAACTAAATGTTCATTTTGGAATGCACTGAATCACTGAATTTGAGGTGTCAGAGGTCATTCTGATGGAGCTTTCCAGTAGACAGTTCACAATTTAGGAGCAGGAAAGAGGCCAGATTTGGAGCTGCTGATTTGGTGGTTGTGTCAGCCACCAGTGTCAGGAATGTGCCTGACAAATGTCCTACTGTAGGGAAAGTAATTAACTGAAGGTCCCAGCTATTGGACTGTAGTCACCTCAGTATCGGAGCTGAGGACATACATCTCACAGGTGACTTCCAGACAATGAGCAGGTGCAGTAGCAATACTAAGGCAGACCAGCTCAAGAAGACAAAGCATTCCATGTAAATTTGTGCAGCTGCTATGGAAAGCAGTACGGAGTTTCCTTGAAAAACTAAGAATAGAGTTACCATATGATCCAGCAATCCCGCCCCTGGGTAGATATCTGGAAAAGATGAAAACCCTCATTCGAAAAGATATATGCACTCCAATATTAATAGCACCACTATTTACAAAAGCCAGGACATGGGAGCAACCTAAGCATCCACTGAAAGATGAATGGATAAAGACGTGGTACATGTATACAGTGGAATATTACTCAGTTGTAAAAAAGAATGAAATAATGCCATTTGCAGCAACATGGATGAAGCCAGAGATTATCACACAAAGTGAAGTAAGCCAGACAGAGAAAGAAAAATATTATATGATATCACTTACATGTGGAAACTAAAAAATAATACAAATGAATTTATTTACAAGATAGAAATAGACTCACAGGCACAGAAAACAAACTTATGGTTACCAAAGGGGAAAGAGAGGGGTAAAGGTAAATTACAAGTATGGGATTAAGATACACACCACTATATATAAAATAGAGAAACAACAAGGATTTACTGCATAGCATAGGGAACTATACTCAATATCTTGTAATAACCTATAAAGGAAAAGAATTGGAAAAAATAGTTATATGTATATAACTGAATCACTTTGCTGTACACCTGAAACTAACACAATATTATAAATCAACTACACTTCAATTTTTAAAAATAAGAAAGAAAGAAGAAAGAAAGAAAGGCAAAGCATCCCAGTGTTGGCCAACTTTGGTTCAAGGACTCACCCATAGCTTTGCTGAACCTTCCATTGACTGTAGTGAAGTCTACAAGGTCCCAGCCAAACTTCCTTCTTCCCATTCTTCTTCTCTCTTCCTCATTTGGGATCAGACTTGCATCAGGGTCTGACTCGTCTCCCAACCATATCTGACCTCTCCCCATTGTTTTTTAGCACAAGCACTTTACACTGGCCATAATTTCCTTATTTAATGCTGTCTTGGCATCTGCTTCTCAGAGCACCTAGATTAACACAAGTTATTTGAAAGAGATGATAAGAGATGATATTAGAACAAAATTCTAATTTTGTTCAATTAGAATTAATGTTCAAAATAGTGGTCTTAAAATTTTCTAAGATCTTGAATCATTAAAGCAATATAAAAGTATCAAATTTAACTCATAAATTATAAAATTATATTTAGTAGGTTATAGCTTTAATGTGAGGATATTATGCATTTATATTTAAAAGATTACTTTAAATGGAAAGGGGGAGTCATTATAAGAAATTCGAGCAGCTGATTGTATTAACCTCCAGTAAATATTCCAGCGTTACAAATCACTGAGTTGGAGTCACAGATAAGAGTGATCTTTGAGGCAATGCAGTACCCCAGGTAATTAATATCTTTATTTTCCAGCTACTCAGAAAGATGAGGATCCATTTATGTTGTTCTTTGGAACCCTTTTCCAACTTTTTAAAACTTTTCAGCAACATTACTGCTTCTAATATTAAAAAATAAATTGTGATAATAGATGTATTTTATAAATAAGATGGATAAATACATTAAAAAAATCTGACTAACCAATCACTACAGCATATTACAATAAGTTTAGCAAACACTGTAGGTCTTTTTGATTGCAGGCAGCAAATAATCTAATGTTTCTCTTACACCATTGTTTCAAAAGAAATCCATACTCTCTAAAAAGGAATTACTTAGAATCAATCAAAACAAATGATTTAATCAACATAATAATTAGGTTAGCAACTGAATCATTCACGAAGTTATGGTGTTCAGGTTTATTGATGTGAGTATTCTAAAGGCCAGTGTAATTTGAGAATTGTAGCTTTGCTAGAGAATGGTAGTGTATCTCTTTAGAGGTTAGAACTTGACTTTGAAGAAAATGTCCTATGGATAAGCCTTTACTCAAAGGACTTTTGCTTCTTCACATTCTTAGGAATTGTTTACTTTCTCTTTTGCATTAAGCTGTGGTTTAGAAATCAAGTTTGCTGTTAATTCTATCTCTGTTGGATGCCTTATTGACTCAGGAGACTAACAGGCTCCTAAATGTTAGCAGGAACATCAGTTGATCTTTTGAAAGGTAACCAATGAATTTGGAGTTTTCTTGGCCAGACAAGTCAGGGGATCACAGCCCAGTCCTGAGCTAAACTTAAGGACAGTAAGATTAGTTCTGATATCTAGAAAAAGAATGGAAAGTATGGGAAAATGCTAGACTTAGAAAAATTAATATTCGCTGATTTTTCTTCACAGTTAAAATTAACGGAAAGTTAGAAAGGCTAGAAACGTTGTAAAAACTTATATATGCACAATTAAAGAGTTGAATAATTACGTGGAAAGTTTGAATTATATAAAATTTTGCTATGAAAAAAAGACCCAATACAGATCTTTTCTTTTTTTAAAAAATCTTTATTGGAGTATAATTGCTTTACAATGGTGTGTTAGTTTCTGCTTTATAACAAAGTGACTCAGTTATACATATACATATGTTCCCATATCTCTTCCCTCTTGCGTCTCCCTCCCTCCCACCCTACCTATCCCACCCCTCTAGGTGGTCACAAAGCACCGAGCTGACCTCCCGGTGCTATGCGGCTGCTTCCCACTAGCTACCTATTTTACGTTTGGTAGTGTATATATGTCCATGCCACTCTCTCACTTTGTCACAGCCTACCCTTCCCCCTCCCCATATCCTCAAGTCCATTCTCTAGTAGGTCTGTGTCTTTATTCCCATCTTACCCTTAGGTTCTTCATGACATTTTTTTTTCTTAGATTCCATATATATGTGTTAGCATACAGTATTTGTCTTTCTCTTTCTGAGTTACTTCACTCTGTATGACAGACTCTAGGTCCATCCACCTCACTACAAATAACTCAATTTTGTTCCTTTTTATGGCTGAGTAATATTCCATTGTATATATGTGCCACATCTTCTTTATCCATTCATCCAATGATGGACACTTAGGTTGCTTCCATGTCCTGGCTATTGTAAAGAGAGCTGCAATGAACATTTTGGTACATGACTCTTTTTGAATTATAGTTTTCTCAGGGTATATGCCCAGTAGTGGGATTGCTGGGTCATATGGTAGCTCTATTTTTAGTTTTTTAAGGAACCTCCATACGGTTCTCCATAGTGGCTATACCAATTCACATTCCCACCAGCAATGCAAGAGTGTTCCCTTTTCTCCACACCCTTTCCAGCATTCATTGTTTCTAGATTTTTTGCTGATGGCCATTCTGACAGGTGTGAGATGATATCTCATTGTGGTTTTGATTTGCGTTTCTCTAATGATTAATGATGTTGAGCATTCTTTCATGTGTTTGTTGGCAATCTGTATATCTTCTTTGGAGAAATGTCTATTTAGGTCTTATGCCCATTTTTGGATTGGGTTGTTTGTTTTTTTGTTATTGAGCTGCATGAGCTGCTAGTAAGTTTTGGAGATTAATCCTTTGTCTATTGCTTCATTTGCAAATATTTTCTCCCATTCTGAGGGTTGTCTTTGGGTCTTGTTTATGGTTTTCTTTGCTGTGCAAAAGCTTTGAAGTTTCATTAGGTCCCATTTGTTTATTTTTGTTTTTATTTCCATTTCTCTAGGAGGTGGGTCAAAAAGGATCTTGCTGTGATTTATGTCATAGAGTGTTCTGCCTATGTTTTCCTCTAAGAGTTTGATAGTTTCTGGCCTTACATTTAGGTCTTTAATCCATTTTGAGTTTATTTTTGTGTATGGTGTTAGGGAGTCTTCTATCTCATACTTTTACATGTACCTATCCAATTCTCCCAGCACCACTTATTGAAGCAGCTGTACTTTCTCCACTGTACATTCCTGCCTCCTTTATCAAAGATAAGGTGACCATATGTGTGTGGGTTTATCTCTGGGCTTTCTATCCTGTTCCATTGATCTATCTTTCTGTTTTTGTGCCAGTACCATACTGTCTTGATTACTGTCACTTTGTAGTATAGTCTGAAGTCTGGGAGCCTGATTCCTCCAGCTCCTTTTTTCGTTCTCAAGATTGCTTTGGCTATTCAGGGTCTTTTGTGTTTCCATACAAATTGTGAAATTTTTTCCCAAGAAAGCATAACGCAAGTCTAAAGACCACACATTAGGTTTCCAGTAAGAGTCCCATTTCTATCCACTGGCATCCTACTCAGGTTATGGATCTTTTGCTGGCTTTGTGGGTTTACAGAATTGCTGTTTGTAGCTTGATGGTCTGCAGAAAGAATTTAAAAAGTGATTAACTTCCCTTTTTGTTTACACATAAGCATTTACTTTAAACATCAATTTCAGGTGAAATAAATAAAATTAAACTCTGTTTAGAAAACAGTAAACCAAGACATCTGTGATGCACTTTATCCTAATAACTTGTGCATTCTTCAGTTTGGGGAGCTATCAACTCTGCCTCATTGTTTGAAATGTTTTTATTATGTTCATCTATTTGGGGAATGATACTATGACTCAGAATTATGTGGTAAGAACTGTTTAGATGATACACAACACCAAAAGAATAAGTTAAAAAGAGAAAAACATAGCTAACCAACTGATTATCTTATTTAGGTGCATAGTATCTGTATAAGAATGAGCTCTATACTTAGACGAACTGGGTTCAAACCCCATTTCATGTATTTATTATGAAAGGAGGCTGATTAATAGTATCTACCTTTTAGGGTTAGCGAGATTAAGTGGGAGAATTCCTGTAGATCCCATTAGCACAGGGGCTGACACATAGACAGGGCTTGATGACTACAAACCATATTGCTATTGCCAAGCTCAGCTGTCATCTCATCTGCGAAGCTCATCTCCCAAATCTTCCAAATACTTTGATGAGAACCACCCCTTTATTTCTGTACTACTTTGGCATTTTGTTTACATCTCTCTTATAGCACTTCTACTGTGAATTACGGTTATCAACATATACTATACTGGTCTTCTGCATTAGATATTAGGCTCCAGATGGCAAGAAGCACGTCTTCTTCATCTTTATATTTTAATCTCAGTACCCCTTTCCCAAGACCTAATACGAGGTTTATGCGCACTGGACTTTAAATGACTGTTTATTAAGTTAACATGACATGTTCCTCGTCACCCTTCGGGTCTCATATCAAATGTCACCTCTCTGTTGACTGATTCCAAGAAGCCTCCTCAGCCCTACCCACTCCCTAACCAAAGTAACTCTACGACATCACGCTGTTTACTTCTTTCACAGTCCTTATCATTTGGGGAAGTAATGTAATTAACATATATACTCGTTTGCTGTTTGTCTCTCCTGACAGAATGTAAGCACCATGATAGTGGAGCTCTTGTTCACACTGAATCCTTAGCCCCAGGACAGTCAAGAGTTAATTTAAGTACTCAGAAAGTACTTCTTAAATGAATCATTATACCTCCGAGGGCCCAGGTATGACAGTGGCAGTAGAAGTGATGTGTCCCAGTGCCCCTCGTTTAAAGAGCTAGTAAAGTTGCTGATGGCTTTTGAATGTTTAAAAAGGTGACATTCAGGAACAACTGTGATAAGGTGCCAGTCCCCACCTCACTCCCTTTGTCTTTGCCATCCCCAGCCCCCTCTGCTCGCAGAGAGGCCCCACCTGCAGGCTTAAGTCCCAATGAATTCCCAAACCAATAATGGCATGAGGAAGGAAAGCCTCAAACAGCTGTTGGAGCCATGACTGAAAGAGTTAATGAGGCCCCAGTCATTCCTGCATGGTTTAGACAAGGTTTGCCTACATGCAAGGATCTGCCAGGTAGTACTCCCCAGACAAGCACTGTCTCTTCGTATAGGTAATGCAAAACTCTGGTTCACTGGCGTCTGGAACATTGCACCATTTGAATGATGCAACCAAAGTTTTGAATTACTTTTATTAAATGTAGTAGATGAAGATGGTCTTCCACTTGGCTCATTCCCAAATCTGTATTGGGGTCTGGTGAATGACCTGGGGACTTGAGAACTAATCCAGAAGATCTGGTAGGATCTTCCGTAGAAATAGTGTTGGAGCCTGATCAGAACAAGGCCTTTTTGTTCTTTTTCTGATTGAAGAATACAGGAGTCTTAACCAATTATACAGAGTGTTTCATATATTATGGCTTGGAAAGAAAATAAACCCTTTTTGCCAGAATCTGTGACCTTGGTTTTTTTGTTTTGTTTTGTTTTTTATTTTTGGCTGTGTCAGGTCTTCCTTGTGGCGTTTGGGATCTTTTTTTTTGTTGTGGCACACAAGCTCTTTGTTGCAGTGCTCAGGCTTCTCTCTAGCTATGCGTGCGGGTTCTCTCTCTAGTTGTGGTGCACAGGCTCCAGGGTGCTGGGCTCTGTGGAATGCGACAGGCGGGCTCTCTCGTTGAGGCGCGTGGGCTCAGTAGTTGAAGCGCACAGGCTTAGTTGCCCCGCGGCATGTGGGATCTTCGTTTCCCGACCAGGGATCGAACCCGCATCTCCTGCATTGGAAGGTGGATTCTTTACCACTGGACCACCAGGGAAGTCCCTGTGACCTTGGTTTTAAAGAAATTACATGAGCTATGCCATAGTATAAAATTATCAACTCAGCTTCTCATTAACTAAAGGATGGTATTACTTGGAGCAGAAATCTTGACTCTGGAGCTTCCAGGTTGGTGACCACGTGGAGGTGCTGGGATAGTGACGCTCCCAGAGAGGGCAGGGAAGTGCCACATTCCTTCCCACACACCTTGCCCTGTGCATCTCTTTTGCCAGTTGTTCCTGAGTTATGTCCTTTTATAATAAACCAGAAGTAATCTAAAACACAAGACACAGAGACAGAACATCACATGGGGACAGAGGCGAGGACTGGAGTGATGCATGTGCAGCCAAGGAACACTGAGGATTGCTGGCAACACCAGAAGCTAAGAAAAAAATAAAACAGATTCTTCCCTAGAACTTTGAGAGAGAGCACAGCCCTGCCAACACCTTGATTTTGCATGTCTGGCCTCCAGAACTGTGAGAGAATAAATTTCTGTTATTCTAAGCTACCCAGTTTGTGGTACTTTGTTTTGGCAGCCCAGAGAAACTAATATGGGTTCCTCTACATGCTGCTATGCCCATCTATGGATTAACCAAATAGTAACAAAATTTTCCTCTGAGCAAAGCATCCACTACATAGGGAAAGAAGCACAAAAATTTTTTTGCTTCTCAGAGGGTTTACTATAGTGGCTAGGTTGTTGCTTACTGGAGAAGGATTGAATGCATTTTCAGTTGTGATGGATTCCCGTAATAAGATTAAAGAAGGATACATGTCCTCTTCTGTGAAAATTTAGAAATAGGTATGAAAAGAGGAGCCCTCAATGTTCATTATATAATGTTGGGTATAAATGAGAAGAGAATTGGTTTATTTGCTTTCCAGGGACAATTTGATGTCAGGATTTTAAATTATATCGTCTTTTCAGACAAAATTTAGATCCCCATGTGCTCAATTGTATTCCACTGGAATTGCAAAGTTTTGCTGTAGGAAGACTTAGCAGGACAAATGAGTGATAAAACCATAAGAAATTAGGTTTTAGAAAAATGAAAACTAACTTCTGGGAAGTTGCTGGAATAACACTGGTCAAAGAATAACGCAAGTTGTATTTTTACACAACGGAATAGGGGCATTTCATACATGTAAATACGTCTCTCTTTCTTTTTGGCCACACTGCGTGGCTTGCGGGGATCCTGACTAGGGATGGAACCTGTGCCCCCTGAAATGGAAGCGTAGAGTCCTAACCACTGGAGCACCAGGGAATTCCCAATATGTCTTTATTAAAAAACAAAACTCGACTCTCTCACAGCCTCCAGCCAATCCACCAGCATATTCTGGCTATGTGTCCTTCAAAGCATATCTAGACTCTGACCATCTCTTCCCACCCTCACTGCTCCCGCGCTAGTACAATTTTCCATCCTTTTTCCTGGGGGTTATTGCAGTATGCTCCTAATTTGTGTCCCTGTGTTACCCCAGGTCTCCTCACTCTTTCATTCAAAACTCTCCAGTGGGCTACTCAATTCGTTCTAAGTGATGGCCAAAGTCCTTACAACGCTCACAAAGACCTACATGGCCTCCCCCTGTGCCCCTGCCAGCAACCCGCTACCTCCCTTATGGTTACCTGCTACCGTGTCCACCTTGATCACTCCACTCAAGCCTCGGTGGCCTCCTTGCCCCTCCCATCCCCTGAAATGCTCTTCATGCAGGTAGCCACAGGGCCACTCCTTAATTTCCCTCGGGACTTTGCTAAAATGTGACTTAATCAACGACCCTCCCTCTATCCCACTGTTTTTCTCCATCTCTCTCACCACCACGTGCCCCACCATACATGTTATTTGATTAGTCTGCCTCTCCACACCCGCAAGGTTCTGCATCTGCAGATTCAACCAACCTTGGACAGAAATCATTTGAAAAACAAAATTCCGGGAAAGTTCCAAAAAGCAAAACTTAAATTTGCGTTGCACCAGCAACTATTTACACAGCGTTCACTCTGGATTTACAACTATTTACATAGCACAAAAGTACTGCGCTATTTTATAAAAGGGACTTGAGCATCTGCCAATTTTGGTATCTGTGGTGGGTCCGGGAACCCATCCACTGCTGACACCAAGGGACCCCTGTATTTGTCTACTCTCTGTCTGCCCCGCTGAAACATAAGTGCAGTGAAAGCAGAACGTTTGTATGTTTTGTTCACTGCTCTACCCCCAATCTTTAAGACATCCCCTGGACCACAGCAGCACTAAACAGATATTTTTTGATACATTTCACTCTACAGTTTTCTGACTCCTTCATTAGACTCTAAGTAAAGACTGTTTTATTCACCTATCTCTGTGCTCCATATATGTTCTTTGAATGAATTAATATAAAATGTTTTGAAAGAAATTTATAGCTCCATTTATTTTGAAATTCACTTTACACTGACAGCAAATAGCAACTAATAGGCACAGATGGTGTTACTTTTAGGTTTGTTTGTTTGAATAAAAGAGGAAAATAATTGAAAGCAACCAATGTTCATTTTGAATATTGATTTCTAATCTTCTTATTTTAAAATTCAAATTATGCTCTGAAATGTCCTAAAGAACTGAAGCAGACATTTTCAATTCCATGGACATTGAATCCATATTTCTTAGGCTGATGCAAAACTGAGGCTCCCTGTTCTCTTATTTTAAATCTCTCTCTTTTATTCCCCATTTCTATACACAGGGGATAAAGGGAAACATTCATCCTCGCAGAATGGCATGGCACGCAGAAGTGATGAGGGTTGCACTCTAAGAGGATTAAGCACACAAAGAAGATAATTAACTTGCTGAGGCCCTACAGAAAATTGTGGAATAGTAAGAGCAGCATTCAGAGTTTCTGTTATCCTAAGAAAGATCGATTCATATAGCTACAGTGCATGCCTCAGGGTTCATTTGTAAGCCCCAAGTGTTAACATAAATGAAGAAGAATATTTAACCTTAAACGTAAGGCAGAGAAAATAAAATGTTCATAATTTAAAAGTGGCTTGCTTTTAAACATAGGCTGACATCTAGTTTAAGACCAAAACAGACTATATTTTTGTTACTGTCTTTAAAATCATTCACAATAGCAATAGAACTCCACGTAATAAAATTTCACTAGGGAAAAATGATGAGAATGCAGAGATACTAGGCTTACTTCTCTAAATGCAAACCCTTATAGGTGGTTTAAATAGCTTCTTATAGGGTACTTTCCCTGGATGGGGAAATTATGAGCAATTTTAATTTTCCTTCTTTGAGCTTTTAGAGTCTTTCAAAAATTTTATAAAGAACGTATAGTTTTTAATCAGAAAAAATTATGACAACTATAATGTGCTTCTATATTTTTCCTAGTACATATAATGCTCAGCCCTTAGACGTTAGAAATGTCCCTCACGTGTTCGAAAGCAAAACGCCCAGTTGATTGGGCAGAAAAACAGCTCCAAGGCTACTGAATTTGACTCATTCCCTTAGTGCTGTTTATTGTAAATTGAAAATGTACTGCCAGGCAGATAAGTCATCATCTAAGAAAAGTGAGTCAGAGAGCGGAACCACTTTTGACAGGCAACTGGACTTTGGAAAGAAAGGGCTAGAGAAAGAGAAACTAACTGGAAAGAATAGGAGATTTCTTTGATGCCCGTAATACCCTACATGCAAGCATCAGTGAGAAATGGGCAACAGTTAATGTTTTAGATTTTGCCTAATGATCTATTATCCTCTAAAATCTTGGGAATATTCACTAATACTCTTGAATACATTATTTCAGACAAGATTTAAAATCATTCTGACACAGATATGTGCCTTCAGGACATTCCCCACAGGAATATCTTTTCTCCTTCCACTCTCTGGCTCTGGGAAGTTTGGTTCAATTTGACCCAACTCTTAGGTCTCTGCCAACGCAGAGCTGCTATACGCAGAAGGCTGGTGGCGGTCTCTTAGTCTTGATAATACCAGCTAGATAAGTAATTCCTCTGGGTATCATCTGCAAGCCTAAAGGTGTAAATCAAGAAGAAAAGCAAAAGGAATTCAAGGGTGGAGGGAATTTCTGCCACCTTTTAAGTAGTGAGATGGGGCTAATTGGAGCAGAATTGGTTGGGACAATATAAATAAATGTGAGGTGTTTATAAGGAAATTGATGTAAATTTTAGATAATTAAAAACCAAAATTTTCTTAGTGTGTATTCAAATATCTTATAAATATAAACAATATATTATAATGTGTCAGTTTAAAAACAAAAATATTTATGTAAACCATGCACAATCCCTTCAGTTTCTTCAGCATTATAAATGGGGCAATACATGGGAAGAGTGCACCATCTAGTGGACAAAGGAAAAATACATTTTTGTGTAGGAAGTGGGGGGCAGGGTTAAAACCCTTTAAGCAAATGTTAGCATTCCTCATTATACTATTTTATTAACCAAACACTTCTTTCTTAATTCAGAATCAAGTAGATTCAGATATTTTGATATATACAGTGCTTTAAAACACGTAAATGATTTTGCCAATACATTCTATTACTTTTTTTCTGTTTAAAAGTGTAACACATGCCATTGTAGAAAATTTCTAAACTACAGAAAGGTACAGAGAAGAAAGTAAAATCTATAACCCTGCTGCCTAGAGACAACACAGTTAACATTTTAATGAATTTCTTTCAACTCATTTTCTATGCATTCACAAATGTTCATATAACTGACATCTCAGAAAGTAATGTTTGAAGGGTGCTTTAAAACATTAAAGTTACACTACGTGTTTTTAACCATGTGATTAAAACTTGCTATTGTTCGGGGAGGTTCCTTTCTTGGAGGGAATAAACTATGCATTGCATGGATAAGTGAGAGAATATCTTACGTTTAGGAAACTGCGAGTGGCTCAATACTGTTGGAAAGTGAAGTTAGACGTTTAAGTTCAGTGAGAAGAATGAACAGGAGTTGGAGAGGTATGTGGAAACTGGACCAAGAAGAACCATGGGTATGCCAGTTGGATATGTTGTCTGTTGATAGGGATAACTATTGAGGAATTTGGGGTAATTGACTGATGTTATTGGATATGGATAGCACACAATAATAAAAAAAAAAGTAATTTGATACTAATATGGAGAGCAGACTGAAATAATGGTTCTCCAAAGCTTGCTGTACTTTATTTTTTTTTTAATTTATATATTTTATTTATTTTTTTTTGGCTGTGTTGGGTCTTTGTTTCTGTGCAGTGGCTTCTCATTATGGAGCAAGGACTCTAGGCTCGCGGGCTCAGTAGTTGTGGCTCGCAGGCTCTAAAGCGCAGGCTCAGTAGCTGTGGTGCACGGGCTTCATTGCTCCGTGGCATGTGGGATCTTCCCGGACCAGGGCTCGAACCCGTGTCCCCTGCATTGGCAGGCGGATTCTTAACCACTGCGCCACCAGGGAAGCCCTGGCTGCACTTTAGAACTACCTAGGGAGCTTTAAAAATACTGATCCCTGGGGCTTCCCTGGTGGCACAGTGGTTGAGAGTCCACCTGCCGATGCAGGGGACACGGGTTCGTGCCCCAGCCCGGGAGGATCCCACATGCCATGGAGCGGCTGGGCCCGTGAGCCATGGCCGCTGGGCCTGCGCCTCCGGAGCCTGTGCTCCGCGACGGGAGAGGCCGCGGCGGTGAGAGGCCCGCGTACCGCAAAAAAAAAAAAAAAAAAAAAAAAAAAAATACTGATCCCCAACTCCAGTCCAAACCAATTAAATCAAGATCCTTGGGAATGAGATCTTTTAAATAGTTTCCCAGATGGTATTATTATACAGCTTGGGGTGAGAATCACTAGACTAAAGAGAGATGAAACCAGAGACAGAAAATACCACTAAGAAGGGAGTTGCATTAATTAGGTCATGTGAAAAATTATGTGTGCCTAAACTAGGTTAGTGACAGTAGAGGTGTGGAGAAGTTGCGTAAGCGGTAGAATTGACGCGAGTTGATAATTAATTGAACACAAAGTATGAAAAACAAAAGAATTAAAGATTATTCTCTAATGGTATCTTGGTAGATGGTGTCAGCAGGAAATACAGCTGATTGGGCATGTGTGGGGGAATCAGAAAGTGTTTTAAGAAGCAGCTACAGGGACTTCCCTGGTGGCGCAGTGGTTGAGAATCTGCCTGCCAATGCAGGGGACACGGGTTTGAGCCCTGGTCCAGGAAGATCCCACATGCCGCGGAGCAACTAAGCCCTTGCACTACAACTACTGAGCCTGCTCTCTAGAGCCCGTGAGCCACAACTACTGAGCCCATATGCTGCAACTACTGAAGCCCACGTGCCTAAAGCCTATGTTCTGCAACAAGAGAAGCCACCCCAATAAGAAGCCTGCGTAACTCAATAAAGAGTAGCCCCAGTTTGCTGCAACTAGAGAAAGTCCATGAGCAGCAATGAAGACCCAACACAGCCAAAAATAAATAAATAAAATTAATAAATTTATTTAAAAAAATAAAAGCAGCAGCTACAATTTCCCTTTAGATTCATCACCAATGACACAAACACACTTAGATATATTTTGTTTGCCTGTTGGGCCAGATAATGTCTCTCAGCTCCACCCCACCCTTTAATTCTCTCCTTTGGTGACCTTGGGACCCAGATTACAAATCACATCTTTCCTCCACTAGGTTCTTCCAGCAGGGGCATGAGAGGAAAACTGCAACACTGGTAAAGAAGAGGGATTTGCTCTTCCCGGTTTGCCTTTTTGGTGGCTCCCTGTCTGATAGGGGTTCTACTGAAAATCGCTTAGGCCACACATTTTTCACCCCTGTAGACATCATGCCTTATCTGTAGCCACCACTGACTCCAATTTGCAATTTTTTCAGCACTTGTAGAACCAGCCTCATCCCTACCCCACCCCCGCACAGACACCAGCGGCCAACAATCCGGTGTCTCCTCCTCAGAGGTCTGGGTTTCAGCACCCCAGGGACCCCTCTCTAAATTTCTAAGTTTTTCTCTTTGTTCCCTTTGCTCCTTCAGGCCTAGGGATGGTACATGCTTCCAGAAGTTGCTATTTCCACGACTCCTTAGAGTTCTCTTTTTACTCGTTTAGTTGTTATCACCTTTATATCTATATGACTATTCCTAATATTAAGCTCTTTCTACTCAAATAACTTGTGTAGTATCTATCTCCTGACTTGACCCTAGAGGGCCACGTTGGGTAAAAAAGTGCACCCTCAGCCCTAATTTGGCCTGACCCTCATTCTAAGGGCCACCACTCTATATTCTAGACTAAATAAACACTGAGCTACAATGGCCGTTTCAGCAGCTCTTTTTATAGAAGAGTTAAATAAGCATTTCCAATCAGTATAAAAACCTAGAAGTTGTGGCTTTACCTAATTCTTTCTCTTGTACCACACAAGGGAGAGAGGAAGAGGGAAAGCCTCAGGGCTTCAGATTGTTGTCCTTTGTTTCTGAACTCTATCTCCCCAAACTCTAACCCTCTTCCTGCAGACCTTGCTCAAGCCTCCACCATCAAGGGTCTCCACCCATTTTCTCAGGGAAATTCAACTTCTCGCCACTTGAGAAAGGAGCCACCTTCTTGTGTGTGGTTAAACACACAGGCTTTGTTCACAAGGTGATGGGGTTTTCCTGGGCCTGAGGTTTCCCAGAGGGACAGAGGAGTTTGCCAGTGGCCCTGAGGGCTCTGGTTTTGTGGGGCAAAGATGGTGAGTGCTCTGATTCCAGATTGGTCTCTTCATCAGTGGGGCACTCCTACCATTTTTCCACTTGATTTATAAAAGAACAAAGGGGACTTCCCTGGTGGTCCAGTGGTTAAGACTCCAGGCTTCCACTGCAGGGGGCACGGGTTCGATCCCTGGTCAGGGAAATTCCACATGCCGCATGGTGTGGCAAAAAAAAAAGAACAAAGGCAACTCACTTCCATGAGTTTTCTTCCCAAGAGAACACAATCTAGCATTATATGAGGAAGGTATAATCTTCATATTGATGTGACTTTGACTCTACTTTTTTGTGAAAAAATAACCGTTGAATTCCTAGATATGGACCTTCTGGCTTTTTCCTGAGCATGTCCATGTTACTAGAACCATCGCTTTAGTTAGGAATTGCTCTGTATGAATCACTTAGGGAAAATGCCAGCCTCAAATGGATTCTTTCTGACAATGTAATATTTCCTCTCAGAAAAGTGTAAGTGATGGTGGAGGAAGGGGATCTTTTTTATCCCATCAAACTGTCTCTAACTCTATCTCTATCTCCATCACTTTCTATCTCTGTCTCCATCCACAAAACCACCACAGGGGGTGGGATAGGGAGGGTGGGAGGAAGACGCGAGAGGGAGGGGGTATGGGGATATATGTATACATACAGCTGATTCACTTTATTGTACAACAGAAACACAACATTGTAAAGCAATTAGACTCCAATAAAGATGTTATTAAAAAAAAAAAACCACCACAGCTGATCTTTTGTCCAAAACACTAAGGTAGGAGCAATATCAAAATTATCCATATTAACTGTCTCCTTTCTCTTCACTTGGAATATAATTTGAGATTTCATACCCTACAAGCAGTGGATTTCATTCTAAAATCATAAACTAAAAAGCTTCTGTACAGTAAAAGAAATAACAAAATGAATAGGAGAAAATATTTGCAAACCATATATCTGATAAGGAGTTAAAACCAAAATATATGAAGAACCCATACACCTTAATAGCAAAAACTCAAACAATCTAATTTTAAAATGTGCAGAGGAACTGAATAGACATTTTTCCAACAAAGACATACAATGCCCCACAGGTACATGAAAAGGTACTCAACATCACGAATCATCAAGGAAATGCAAATCAAAACTACAAGGAGACATCACTTTATACCTGTTAGAATGGCTACTATCAAAAAGAAGAGATAACAAGTGTTGGTGTAGGTGTGGAGAAAGGGGAACCCACATGCACTGTTGTCGGAAATGTAAATTGGTGCAGTTACTATGGAAAACAATACGGAGGTTCCTCAAAAAATTAAAAACAGAACTACCATATCATCCAGCAGTCCCACTTCTGAGTATATATCCAAAGGAAATAAAATCAGTATTTCAAAGAGATATCTGTCCTCCCATGTTTATTTTAGCATTATTTACAAGTAGCCAACATATGGAAACAACCTAAGTGTTCATTGATGGATGCATGGGTAAAGAAAATGTGCCAAATTTATATATATATATATATATATATATATATATATATATAAAAAATGGAAAATTGTTCAGTCATAAAAAAGAATGAAATCCTGCCATTTGTGACAACATAAGTGGACCTTGAGGGTATTACGCTAGATGAAATAAGTCAGATGGAGAAAGACACTGTATGATTTCTCTTAAATGTGGAATATAAATTTTAAAAAAAAAGCTCATAGCAACAAACATAAAATGTAATTTAAAAATATGCCATGTAGGGCTTCCCTGGTGGCGCAGTGGTTCAGAGTCCACCTGCCGATGCAGGGGACATGGGTTCGTGCCCCGGTCCGGGAAGATCCCACATGCCGCAGAGCGGCTGGGCCCATGAGCCATGGCCGCTGAGCCTGTGCGTCCGGAGCCTATGCTCCACAGCGGGAGAGGCCACAACAGTGAGAGGCCCGTGTACGGCAAAAAAATATATATATATATATATATTTTTTTTTTCTTTATATGTAATCTCCATAAATAATCTTTAAATAATCACAGATTTGTAATTTTCTTTGCAACGTTTATGCCTTATTGGGTTACCTAAACATCTAGTCCAATGCTGTATTGGAGTGATAGTGGTAATCATTCTTATTTTGTACCTGACCTAATAGAGAGTGATTAAGTGTTTCATCATTATGTGTGCTGCTTCTTTAAATATTCTATCAAGTTAAGGAGGGCCCTTCTAGTTCTGGTATCTAAGTTTTTATCATGAATGAAGACATATTAAATTCTGTCTAAAATTTTTTATACAATACAATGAAATACATATTGATATCATTTTTCTTTTTTAGTTTTTTAATGTGATTAATCATATTAATTGAAGTAATCTGTCTTTTAATGTTAAACTGACTTTGAACCCCACACGATTGATCATGATAATAATACTCTTAGAACTCAGAATCCAAATGAGTAGGAACTATACATTCTTTAGAGACAAAGAAGTTTTCAGTTGTAAAACTTACCTACAGACAACAAGCAACAAATGGACATATATTAATATTTTACTGACTAGCTCTAACTTGTGTCTTTATTTACCTCCATCAGTAATGCATCTATTTATTTAATAATCATTTGTTGAGCATTCACTAAATGTCATTCACTCTTCTGGTAATAAGAGTACAAAGATGACAAAGACATAACCTTTCCCATTAAGGAGCTCATAATTTAAATGTGAATGGAGTGTGTGTGTGGGCTGGACCACAGGGTGAGGTTGGCACAGAGAGAACAAAAGATAATGGAAAACATATACAGTAAGTGCTCTACTATAGATGAATGAACAAAATGCTAAGGAAATAAAATGGGGAAGTACTTCAAGTGTTCCTTCAAGTAATTAGACTTGAATCTTCAATGAAGATACATGTTTATCACCAAAAGATGATGCAGAAGGAAACACTGAGAGACTTTTGTGCGGATTAAATATGTGTTATATGCCAAGACATTATGGCCTGGGGGATAAAGCAGTGAATAGGCCACAAAAATCTCTGATGTTTTCGATTGACTTTCTAACCAACATCAAAGGAAAGGAACAACTTGCCCAGAGAAAGGACCTTTCCTGCTCAGTACAGCTTTTGTATGAGCACTCCATCAACTGTTCTGGATGCCACACAGCGCAGCGATATCCAAAGTGGGCAGCCTGCAGGAAGATAATACCAGCGTTTCTATTTATATTTAGTTTTTAGATTCTTCTAGTATTTCTATTTTTGTCTATGCACTAACATGAACGTAATTTACAAATTATTATCCATAGACTTGGAGTGCGGACTCAAGTTTTATTGATGTGGGTATTTCATCCAAAAATTTGAGGACCACTGCTCTAGAGTCCTCCGAAGTCCTCAAAACAAAAAGTAATTTGAATTTAACTGTCTTGAAAGTTACTTAACACTTCTAAAACACTAGCAATGGAGGAATGTTACACAGCATTAGGGGTGGCTGGGGAAAGTACTTTTCTTTTTTTTTTTTTTTTTGAAATTACTTTTCTTAAAGGCCTTGTAGACAATCCCGGAGGAGCTGCCTATATAATTGTTAATAAAGATTGAAAAAAAAGTTCTTAGTGTTTGCAGGTTTGGGCCGCCGCTGGGAACAACTCTGGTTGTTCAGCTTAAATGTTGTGATACTAAGCAGAGTCCAACTGGTTGGACTGCTCGGTGCGTAATCCACATGGGCCGCCAGGTTCAGGGCCTGAGCGGAGAAGGACCCGCTTTCGCGCCCCCCGCCCCGAACTGCGCCCGAGAACAGCAAGGCCGCGACCGACCACTCAAAGTTGCTCACCGGGACTTTTATCCAGAGCCTAGAGCGCTGCCAGACGCCGTGCGTAGCGGGCGCAGGTCCAGCGTCACGTGTTCAACGAACGCTGATCTCGCGCCTGCGCGCTGCCGTCCTTCTGGCTCCACTAAGCCTCTTCTACCTGGCGAACCCGCCTTCCCGCCGGATCGTCACTTCCGGCGTACGTTCTGCGTGGTTGGTGTCGTCACTTCCTGCCTGTACCGGTGTAGACGGTGTGGGTCGTGGCCGCGGATTCTGCGGTTCTCCCCTCCCCTACTCTCCTCCCTCCCTCCCTTTCCCTCCCTCGACGGCGGTCGGTCGTCCGTCGCAGACTCCCTGACCCGTCCCTAACCCCTTTCTGACCTCGGGGCCACCGGATTGGCCTTTTCCCGTTTCCCGGCCCAACCCCAGAGTCAGGGCGGGGGCCTTGAGGAGGCGGAGGCGGTGCCACGGAGGAGAGAAAAGACCAGACGACCCTCGGCTCCCCCGCCGGATCGCACGGCTCGCAGCCGCCATGGCGATGAGGCAGACGCCGCTCACCTGCTCGGGCCACACGCGTCCCGTGGTGGATCTGGCCTTCAGTGGCATCACGCCTTACGGCTATTTCCTGATAAGCGCTTGCAAAGGTGAGCAGGGCCGCTGATCGGGCCCCTGACGGCTGGGACTGGGCGGAAAGGGAGTGGGGGCCGGCACTCCCCTTTGCCGAGCGGACTGCGGCTCTCGCAGCCTTTGAGGTTAGGGTCCACGGTGGGCTGATGGGGAGAGGAGTAGTGTTAGGGTTTCCTCAGCTGACGACGAGGGGCTTTGCTAAGTAATGCCCCTAATCAAGGTCTCTCATTTTAGCTTTATTGCTATTTCTGGAGAAGCTGAACTGTGCACTTGCTTAGACGCCCCGGGCAGCAGACACCGTAAATCTTTCAAGGATTCGGGGAATGCAGAAACTAGGCCAGGCCTTGTTTCACACCTTAGTTTACAAAGACTTGCTACTCCTGTTATCTCATAGGATACTGTTTGTTGTATGGAATTTTTCATTTCCATTTTTCAAATGGAAGCTGAGACTTACTGTTAAGAAGTTTGTCCAAAATAAGACGCAAATCTAGATTGTTTTGATGCAGATCAGTAGTCTTCTCACCGAATTACAAATGCTTCCCAAAGAGAGTGTCCAGCTCGGTTCTTCAGTTAATTTATTTCTGGACGTTCCTTAGTGATCCCTGTGAGTGAGAATAGTTAGACAACAAAAGCAGTTTTCCACTTTGTTTTTCAATATGATCATTTTATGTTTGAATCTTAAATTTTAAGTAATCTAAACTTGTAAATCACATGTCTTCTTAAATATCTTTTAGATGGTAAACCTATGCTACGCCAGGGAGATACAGGAGACTGGATTGGAACATTTTTGGGTCATAAGGGTGCTGTTTGGGGTGCAACACTAAATAAGGACGCCACCAAAGCAGCTACAGCAGCTGCAGATTTCACAGCGTAAGTGCCGCCAAAAATGGCCACCTTTGGAGTTGTCTGTGGATTGTGTTCTGAAATGATCAAAACTTCAATCAAAGTATTCATAGAATTCTCACTGCCTGCCATACAGAACACATAGTGTTTGATCTCACCAAAATTCCACCCTGATCCTGCCTGCTTCTTTCTCTTAAATAGTTCTCACAATGTTCAGAGACTTAAATGACTAAATTCTTCATGTCTGGATTGGGACCCAGGAATCTGCATTATTAACAGACACTTCAGATAATGAATGTTGATGGTCATGCTTCCAAATACTGCCCCACATGTGCTGGCTGAGTGGTATCATTAACTCCTATGACTTCCTAGTGCTTAATGACCCCACATTTTTAGCCCAATTTCACTCTCATTTTTGTTAGACATATTTAAAACTCCCCAACTCAATTATTCTTCATATTTTAAGTTTTTTAAGGCTGAAATCTAAATCATTCTTGATTTTTCCCTTCCATCTAGATTATCATCTTCTTTGTTGATTCTACCAGCAGAATGTTTCCTGACCACATTGTTTGTTATGCCTCGGCCACTGCCATATTAGTTTAGGTCCCTAATACTTGTCCTTTCCCATCTGTTCATCCTCCCTGGTGCTGCCAGTTGTATTCGTGAACACAGATACAAATATCGTCATGTCAGTTCTCCATCTCATGATCTCTTGTCTTCCCTGTGCTTTGTCAGTGGTCCATGATGTTGGGTGTACATTAGAAGCTTTTAAAATACTCAGATGCATGTACCTAGAAATTCTGATTTAGTTGGTCTGGGGGTGCTGTCCCGAACATCAGTTCTTTTCCTTGAAGGTCTAGGTGATTCTGATGTGCAGCCTTTAACCACTGGCCTAAAGGTTAAATTTCACTTGTTGGCTCTTGAAAATTTGGTCTCATCCTAGTTCATCATTATCATCATCTGGCACTGCACACCGTATGCCCCACAGTCTAGTTATACTAATATTGTTGCCAGAATACACCTTACCTATTCTGATTTTTGGCGTTTGCGTATGTTATTAAAGTGATTTGCAGTGACCCACTTTCCCCATCTGAACATGTGTCATATATAACTTTGGTATCTCTAGTTCCTAATTGTGTTTGTGATTTAGCAGGCACTTAAATGCTTAAACTAAGGAAGGTAATGTCAAGGGCTGTTGCACATGTAATACTCTATTAAAAGATTTGAGGCTCTGGAGAGTAAAAGTGGTCTTGTTGATTTTTTTTTTTTTAACAGAATTTCACACTAGGGAGCAATTGTAAATGTGTTTGTTGCTCCTTTGTATTAAGCAAATTAAACATACTAAGTTTATTATGAAAAATGAAGGCAGATTGATTGAGTGGTGGATACATGACTATATATTTGATGAAACTCGTAGACCTCTATATCTCGGAGTTAGTTTTACTATATGTAAGTTTTTAAAAATAAAATTTTTAAAATAAGGAGAGGGAGATATAATCCCATGCTTATGTGGGATTAAATTTGAGACAATGAGAGAGCAGTAAGAAAAGTTATAAATGTCAGTATGAACTTTTTTTCTGTGCCTTCAATGAATAGATGTTATTATGTTCATGAATAACCATTGTAAGGCTTTGCACGCTGCCCTATTGTGATTGTATGAAATTCTGATAAAATAAGGAACTGCTTGGTTTTATGTCAGTCCTGTAATGTCAACAGCTTCAGGTCAAATGTTGCTGTAGATGTCAGCATGTGTGCTTATAATGTGACAGAGACTCCTTTGATTGTTAATTATGGGAGGTGAAAAATAGGAAGTAAAAGTGATTCTCAGACGAGGAAGACTTGAGGAGTGTTGGAAGGTGAAGGTGCCCATTCCTTCTTTTTGCTCACACTGTTCCCTGTGTTAAACTTCTGGCTCTTACAGTACTTATTGACTTCAGTGTCATTGCTTTTTGAGGCCAGGGGCCATGTTTTATATTTTTTTGTATCCCTGGTTTGTTCAGTACTTTATGTTTGTCAAATAAATAACTTAAGGAATTTTTCTAAAGTAGAAGGATAAAGAATGGACGAATTATAGATCTTGGTTTTGCTTCTAAGACATTTGTGTCTGCCATGAGTTCAGCTTTTTTTTTTTTTTTCCCTTTAACTCCTCCAAAGTTTGTTTTTTGCTCAGTCCAGTAGGAGCATTGTCATTGGGAATGAATGTCATTGATTTTATAACAGAGATGGAAAATTGGAATTAAAAGCTCTAGATTTCAGATATTTGGTAAGTGGATTTTACAAATGTCATTATTGAAACTAGGTCCCAGTTTGGTGGTAAGTTAATAGTTAATAAAGTGGTATTTTAAGTTAAATATAATTAGGTAATAAATGTGACAAGATCTTAGACACTATAGACATTAGCATTAAAAGAGACAAGCTTTTGTTTTTTGTTTTGCGGTACGCGGGCCTCTCGCTGTTGTGGCCTCTCCCATTGCAGAGCACAGGGTCTGGACGCGCAGGCTCAGGGGCCATGGCTCACGGGCCCAGCCGCTCCGCGGCATGTGGGATGTTCCCGGACCGGGGTACGAACCCGTGTCCCCTGCATCGGCAGGCGGATTCTCAACCACTGCGCCACCAGGAAAGCCCAAAAGCATTAATTTTAATGGGGCCATATTGTCTGTGTTTGAACCCAGGCTCCATCCTTTAATAGCTCTGTGACCTTGTGAACTTTATTTAATCTCTTTTTTTTTAGTTTCATCATCTATAAAAATGAGAATAGTAACAGTGCCTACCTCTGGTTGTGAATATTGAATAAGTTGATATGTTTCTAATATTTAGAATATTGCCTAAAATCTAATAACTATGTAAGTGTTACATGTGTAGGGTAACACTGGTAGCTACCACCCCTACTAGACCAAAATCATGTGTTATTTTGGAACTTCTGTGCTAAAGCCATGAAACCTTTCGGTTTCATGCAAGGAAGTTTGAGTAGATTTAAATAACAAGAGGGAATAGTTTTGGGTTCTTCCCCCCTCAGTTAAGGCTCTCAGGTGCCATCATACAGTGAGAAAGATGTAAGCGTTTACATTAGCCAGGCCTGAGCTTATGCGCTAGCCATGCTGTGTATTTTCAGTTTGGTCATGGGATGCTTCTTAAACTTCGGTTTTCACATCTGTGAAATGAGTGTAAGTCTGATTTTTGTGCAAATCAGAGAGATCTTTCTCCACTTACATGCCTGGAGTCTAGCATAGTGTCTGTTACATAGTAGGTACTCGGTTAATGGACGCTGAGTCTTACCCTTCAATTGCTCTGTGTCTGTCTGTGAGGTGTGGGAGTATGTGCATTCTTTGTTTATATTCTTCTCTTTTAATGACTTGTATGGGGTCTGCTGTTATGGAACTTGACGCACTAAAGAGCTCCCCAGCTTACCTGATTAATCGTAGTTGGTATAAATTATTTTTGGGTGATTGTTTTTGTTCCCTCATTCTTAGGTTTCTCAGAAAATTCATTAATTTCATGTTTATCTAAAGGATAATTTTGTTCCTATTTCTTGTGGAGAAAATATATTCAGCAGAGCTGGTCCGTGGGTCAGTTTAGAATGTTAACTTGAGGTAATTCGGGCAGTCAAGTCAGCTGATGTGTACACTGTCCCTGAAACACCATCCTCTTTATGTCTTTTAATTCATAGAGCTAATGTTAGCACTACATCTCCTGATCCTCTTCTCAGTCCCTCTACTGTCTTCATCTGGAGAGTGCCAAAAGTAAAGAAGATGCCTGTGCTCTGTCCAGAGAGTGCTTAAGTAGATCTAGTACAAGTGACTAGAACATGCTCTGTCGAGAGTGCCGAACTCAATTTTACTAGTGTTTCTAAATAGGAGGAAAACAACTAGATGCGTGGGGCTTCTGGATGATACTCCTCCAGTCACTCCAGTGCCTTCCTCCTCACCAGTGAATGGACATGGTCTAAGCAGCATATTAAGATTTTAAGGAGTTTGGGGAAGATGATTGAATATACTTGAAATTAGTATTTCTAAAGACATTGCCCAGAGTTCCTTTGAGGCATGGCATCATATGAACAGAACAGAGGTTTCAGGTACATTTGATGTTTTCTTCACTTTTGACACCTTCTGTTATTGCAGCAGTCTAATCTTTGTGAACTCTTATCACTGATTTCCCTGTGATTAAGAGTAAGCATATGTAAACAAAAGTAAAAGCAAAGCAAAGTTAAACACAGTAATCAGTATAAGCTGAGCTTGGTGGAAAAAACAGAAAGGAATGGTTAATGGAGGCGAGATAAATAGAAGGTTTAGTGAAAAGATACCATTTGTGATCAACCGAGGGTGAGTAGAACTGTGATAGCTGAGAATGTAAAATACATGCTTAATAGAACAATATGAGCAGAGACAGAGGAGCCTGGAAGACAATACATGGCTTGTTTGAGGAGTGGTCTATAATCTGGTGTGACTAGATTAGGAGAAATAATACAGAATGAGGTTGGGGAAGTAGGGTTGGACCAAGAGAGTTGAATTGGAAACGGGGGAGATTAGAACAGGTTTCCTGTGCAAAGAGAAATTAATATTTGAGAGTTTAGTAGCAGTACCACTCATAGTTGACATTGTTTCTCTCAGAACATATTTACTCAGCTACTCGTGACTCAAGTATATAATTTGCAAGGTTTCTATTGTATCATCAGCATTTATTCCTGTTAGATGGTTCATGTTTCTTTACCGTTGCACATGCTATTAATGCTTATCTACAATGGCCTTTCCCTTTTTTTTCCCCTGACATATTTCTACGTGCTCTTTAAGGCTACAGGTTTTGATGCTTAGAGTTTCTGGACTTTCTGGCGTAATTAGTGGTGTGTTTTTTGTGTTTCTATAGTCATGTGTGTTTGTCGTTTAATTATATTTCTTAAATGTATTATTTAATGGATTTTTTTTTCACCTCAGCTAAAGCTAATGCTCTACTAAGGCAGGAACTTTCTTTGGGATCATTTTTTTTCTCCCTTTTGTGCCCTAGTACTGAGTCTAGAGTGACATACTTGATATATTTATTGTGTGATTAATGAATAAATGAAGAAAAGATACTCCTTGCTTTTCTCTGTTTTTCTTTCTCCACTATTTCATTGTTCACTTTTTTCCTAAAAATAACTGTCAATTACATTAAAATGGAAATCTTTAGGGAGCGTAGCTTGTTCCTCATAACAGTTTCTTTTCCTGCCTGGAAAGTTTTCTTGTTTATTTTTCAATGACCTCTTCTGACCTAAAATGAATTGGTTTTTTTTCTTCTTCTTTACTGTTTAAGCTTTTTTATTTGGGGAACCCCTTACAGTATTTTTATGAACTATTATTTCATTATTATCCTCCAACGTATACACACACATACGTATGTGTGTGTAGTCACATACATATTTTGGGTTGGGTTAGGGAAAATAACAGTTGAGAGATTTAAAATCTTCTCAACATTAGCATTATATAATCAAAGGCTGTTACTTTGTGTGGAAGTTAATTGGACTAGGATTTGAGAATTTAAGAGTCAACTTTGAGGAAGAGATGGGGAGAATATTTTCTTCTCTACTGTCTTGTTTTAAAATTTCATGTAACTTCTGTCAAGGCTTTTCATTCTCCTGTAAAATTCTTTTAAAGGACTTCTTGTTTTTCATTTCTTGTTTCTCATGTACACGAGAGTAAAGAATAGAGAAAAAATATTGGAAAGGTGAAACTGAACTGGTTAAAATGTTTACAGTCTTGCTAAAAGGATATTATGGCTACAGGCTAAAATGAAAGTAAGAATGGATTGCTTCATGAAACTTGTTTACTTAAAATTTGATATTTTCCATTGTCAGAATTAGATTGTTATATTGTTTTTACCTTATCATGTAGTTATATAACATTTCAAATATCTAACTTATTTGGTAATTAATTGTCAAAATTACCACACGTTTATCTTCTAATTTTACTTTTTATTTTTAGCAAAGTGTGGGATGCTGTCTCAGGAGATGAATTGATGACCCTGGCTCATAAACACATTGTCAAGACTGTGGATTTTACGCAGGTATCAGAAAATGTAATTTGTTTTAGGAAGTTAAATTGCTGTTATTATAGGATATGACAATGGTTTTATATTTGATTGGTTTGTATATTTGGTTTTCTGGGGGAATATTTGGTGTATATTGGCTTATATTTGATTTGACTGTAGATTAAACTGTACACCTTTACAGTTGACTCTTGAATAACACAGGTTTAAACTGTCTAGGTCCACTTAACATGGATTTTTTCACTGATAAATACTGCATACTGCAGTATCCCATGGTCCACAGTTGTGGAATCTGCACATGTGGAGGAACTGCATGTGGGAGGAACCACATGTATAGAGGGCTGACTATAACTTATACGTGGATTTCGACTGTGTGGAGGGTGGGTCCCCTGATCCCTTTGTTGTTCAACTCAATGAGTATTTCTTCTTAGTTGATCCTATGAGGCTTTTAAGAACCCTGGAACTCTTGTATCAATACTTCAACAATAGCAACAAACATCTGAAAAGCCCAAATAATGTTTCCCAGCCACTTTCAAAAGGGAGAGGATAAATTTGAGATCATCACAGATGTACTCCTCAGTAGGGAGCCGGATCAGGGCCGCTAAGAGAAGCCATGTGGAGGTGGTATGACATTTGAACTGGGAAGCTTACAGGGCTTTGGCTATTATGAGAAAGATAAATGCTCTGCAGTATTTTCTCAGGAGTAATTGGTCTGTATGCATCTCCTTGTGACATCTGTGAGCCTTATTTGGATTCTGTTTGGTGTTGAAGAAGTTTCAAAGAGATATAGCTTTTAAAATGGTTAATCTAGTAAGATCTTACTTATGTGTGTTTTCAGGATAGTAATTACTTGTTAACCGGGGGACAGGATAAACTGTTACGCATATATGACTTGAACAAACCTGAAGCAGGTAAGTGTAATTTATACGTATTTGTGGTTTTGTTTTCTTTTAATTTAAGTAACTTTTCCTGATTAAAGGAATTCATATTTAGTACTCAAATTAGGAAAATAAAGATAATCACAAAGAAAAAAATTAAAATATAGTCCATCATCCAGTATTATTAATTGCTGATAACGTCTTTAGCTTTTGGTTCATGTTTTTCCAGTTCTTTTTTTAATGCAGGTATCTTTTGAAATATTGATTTATTTACTACATTGTGCTTGTATAGCCTTCCTACAATTTAAAAAATTATCATGGTAAATTTTTATTATGATACTGAGTCTAAAAATGTGTGTAACAGTGTTAACTACCTTTTGGTTAGAAGGAGTGGTTATTATCTGTAGGTGAGAAGGGTAAGAATTCTCAGTGTGTATACATACTTAGACTTTTGAACCACACGGGTATATTAGCTATTCAGAAGAATTTTAAAAATCTGTAATAATAGTTTTTTCATGTCTTTAAATATTCTATTCATTCTTTCTAATGACTGTGTGGCTCTCTATTCTGTGGGTAAGTGAACTAGCCAATCTCCTATTATGGCTTATTTGGTTATTTACAAAGTTTAAAGATTATAAGCAGTGTTGTGCTTAACATCCTTATAGTTGCATATACTTCCACAATTGTTTCTGTAGGATACCTACATAGAAATAGAATTGTTGGGACAAAAAGGAGGTATGCTTGGAAGCCATTGATAGATACTACCAAAGGGCCCTCCAGTGAAGTATAAAAATGTATCTATAGCTAACCTGTTCTAGCAAACACTGATAACTAGCTTTATCTTTGCCAATTTAATAGAAGAGAAATGATTGTCTTATTAATGTGCACTTGAAAAATTATTCATGAGATTAAAATACTGTTGAATACCATTTTAATGTACTTCTGTGAACCAAGCACCTGTACATCTTTTTATTACTCGTTTTAAAGTTTCTTTATTGTATTCTCAGTAATCATTTGCTTTTAAATTTTGTCAGTAAGGTTTATGGTATGCACATTTTTAAAAATTGGGTGGTAAAACCTATCATTTCCTTTATGAATTCTCTCATTGCACAAAAGTTGTAAGATATACCTTTTCTTCCCTCGTCAGATATTCACCTCTATTTTGTAGTATTTCAGTGCTTTTCTAGTCACATACTATGTATTTTAAAAGCTACCAAAAGATGACAAAAAGAATTTTGTTTTATTTATTATATATTAGTTAGGGTCTTAAATTTTGTATCTTGGGTACTACTGTTTATTCATAAGTCAATAAATTTTTGAAATTTGTAAGAAAGTCAAAGCTACGTTGGAAATTAAACAGTTGTTCTTGAAATATCTTTTCTAAAAGTACTTCTAAGGTGAGGAAACAAACTACCTTTGTGGATTATTGTCCTTTGGCACCTGGTAATTTTTCTCTTCATTCTGTCTAATAACTTTATGCCAAAACATAGCAAACTACTCTGACCTCACTGAATCAGCGTGTCTGTCTGACTCAGCAAGATAGTTCAGGGCTCAGGTAGACAACTTTCGTGGTCTTTTACCTGTCTCAAAGCTGCCTTTTGAAAGTGGCTCTTCCACTGTCTTGCATTGGAAAGAAGAGCAATTAACTGAGCTTTTACTGTCTGTCAGAAACCCGATTAGAAACTTTAGATGATGGCTGCTGTAACGTGTGCATGGTTTTCATCTGTGTCTTGGTAGCAGTGTCTGTCTGTGTTTTGCATTCAGCTCTTGCTATCCACTCAAACATCATGCAGCCAAAGAGTAAGTTGGGATCATAGTACTGGTGTAGTGTTGTCTCTTTGGACATATCCACCACTGGCCAGCCTCCAAATTCCCACACACAGAACTTTGGGAATAGAGATATTGTCGCTTGGGGGAATTTAATGTGAAATACCTCTAGTAACTCTGTATTTTTTTTAAAAGGCAAAAAAAGAAACTTTGAATGTATATTCTCATTTGATTCTTATACTCAAATCTAGGGTATAGTAACTATTGTTAATCCAGTTTCCAAGTGAAGAAATGTTGTCTTCAAAAGGTTGTGACTTGCCCAAAGTCAAAGTTGTGTTGACTGTTATTGCCTCCAACTTCTCCTTTTGCCCAGAGATAACAAGTGGTTTTGTTTTTGTTTTTTAAGTCTTTGGAAAGTCTCGAACAGAGACCGGTTCCCACCTTTTTGATGCTTTTCTCTGCCAACAGTGGCTTGGAAGAGGGTCCTAGCATTAGTGTTAGCACTAGAATTAGCTCAGGCTGTCTTGTTCCTGGGTCCATATTCTTATTAAATTATGCCACCTTAGTTATTCTTTTCTTTCACTGAAGTACGACAGTGCTTTCAAAAGCAGAAAAGTAAGCTGGAGGGAGTGGTGTATTCAGTCCCATCTACATGTATAGTTCTTGGGTTCCTTATCACGCAGATAAATTTTTGTTTCAGTATGGAAAAACTAAATGTATCCTAGGTAAACATCAAGTTTAAATTGTGGTGGGCTTTGAAAAGTTGCAGTCTAATTTAAAACATAGTATTTCTTTTCTTTTTACATAGTTGTTCAAATATTGCTTAGTTTTAAAAATCAAATATTAACAAATGTATTTTAAATTGTTTTATCTTAAGACCCTAAGGAAATCAGTGGTCATACCTCTGGTATTAAAAAGGCTCTGTGGTGCAGTGAGGATAAACAGATCCTTTCAGCTGATGATAAAACTGTTCGGTAAGTAATTTTTCTTTAATAATTTAAAGTTTGAAAAATATTTGACCTTAGAGCTTATATTTGAAAGTTTTTTATAACTACTATGTAGGAAGAATTGTGTCTGAACATTACAACTTTGGCTGTGCAGGGGTCACATTTTTCTGAAGCTATCCGTTTACTGTTATAAACATAGAGCAGAATTCACAAGACAATTAAGACTACTGACACCTTTATACGCAGATGCTCTTAACCCGGGTCAGTGGGCAGGCTGGCCACAGGGTGTCAGTAAACCCCTGAAATTCTGTACACAGTTTTGTGAGCTGACACCTAATGTATTTTTCTGTGGAACGATAACTATCAGACTTACAAAAATCAAGTGTAAGAACCATTATTTAGAGCAACGCTGAGATTGATTAGATTAGGAGTGTCTTAATAGCACAGTTCTGCTGAATCATTTGGGAAGTATATTTAAAGTATTAGTTTTGATTTCATCGACAAGCTACCAAATAATTTGATGTTTTATAGGATCCCAAAATTTCTCAGTATCATCTGTAATTTATGAGTTGGAGTAGAGGTTGTTTTACAATTGTGGTTATTTCATTGGTTAACCTGCAGATGTAATTTAAGCTGTAAGCGTTTTTCTTAAATGAGTAAATACCTCCTTACTGTCCTCTTTTTCTTTTTTTTCTTCAGCCTTTGGGATCATGCTACTATGACAGAAGTGAAATCTCTAAATTTTAATATGTCTGTTAGCAGTATGGAATATATTCCTGAGGGAGAGATATTGGTAATAACTTATGGACGATCTATTGCTTTTCATAGTGCAGTAAGGTATGTCTAAGAAATACCTTCATTTTCTTTTCTGGTAATACAGGGGCAGTTTAAGGTACTTAAACATTGGAAGGCATATGCTAAGGTATTTAACTCTTTTAAAGGCAAATTTTGGCCTATATTATGTATATGGAGGGAAGTGTTTCCATACCCAATAATAATGAGTTTTTTAAGAATTTGGTATACTTTAATCAGAGGAATTAATCAAATTAATTTCCAGATATTTAGGGCATTTATTGGTAAAATTCACCAATTTTTAATCAGTATTTTTCTTAAAAGGATCACTAGGCTGGTGCTGTAGTTTATATTGTTCATTACTCTATAAACCTCTGTGATCTTGATTCTGCTATTTATTTCACTTTAAAATTTCAGAGAAATTAGTGATTTTTTTTTTCTGCTTCCAAGTATGGTATAGACCTAATGATTTTTTAAAAAACAGACTTAATTTTTGTGACTGTAAATGTATTAAATGCTGATGTTGACAATTTAGAAAATATAATTTTTAAAAACCTCCAGTCCTACAGCCAGAAGGTTCGTGATAGCTATATTTTTTGCTAGTCTTTTTTCTTCGTGTGTGTGTGTGTGTATGTGTGTGTGTGTGTGTGTGTTACTATGGGTTTTTTTCTTTAGTTACTAGTACCCTAATGAATATAACTTTTATTTTTTATATTTTTTGCTGTACGCGGGCCTCTCACTGTTGTGGCCTCTCCCGTTGCGGAGCACAGGCTCCGGACGCAGGCTCAGCGGCCATGGCTCATGGGCCCAGCCGCTCCGTGGCATGTGAGATCTTCCTGGACCAGGGCATGAACCCGTGTCCCCTGCATCGGCAGGTGGACTCTTAACCACTGCGTCACCAGGGAAGCCCTATTTTTTTTATTCTAAAATACTCTTAGCCGTTAAAATTCTTTGCAAACAGTTTTACTAGGTGTTTTGCATCATAGGTTATACTAAATCATGTATCAGTTCCCCTGTTTTGACACTGCAGTGAGATTTGTGGTACATCTCTTGAATGTTTCTTTACAAGAGAATCCTGTAAGTAGAATCATCCGTTCAAAGGTTAGGAATGTCATGGCTGGAGCAGTCTGCAGCCTGCGTGCTGCTTTGTCACCTGACCCACCCTGCCTGCCACGGCCCTGGGTGGGTGCCTTCCACACGCTGTGCAATCTGCTCTCCAGTGGGTAGATTCACAGAGAAACATGACAGCAGAAAATGGTGTTGGAACAGTGGGGATCAGCAGTTTTTCACAGGAAGCTTTGGGAGATGTTGTTTAGTGTAGTCTGCCTGAAGTTGGAACAAAGTTGAACAAACAAGATGAGTTTGGTGCTTTGGAAAGTGTGAAAACTGCTAGTGAACTCTGTTCTCCTCTATCAGGAGAAGTAAGTGAAATTAATGAAGCCCTTGCAGAAAAGCCAGGACTTGTCAATAAATCTTGTTGCGAAGATCAAGACGACACTGAGTAAACCCTTCAGAATTAGATGAACTAATGGGTGAAGAAGCATGTGAGAAATACATAAAATTTATTGAGGAGTGAAAATGGAACCCCTAAATAAACTAGTTTGAAACAAACAAAACAAAGGGTGGCAATGTGTTTAAAGTTCTTAGTAAACATGCCACTTACTTGATTTCCATAAGGAATATACCACATTATACTCTGACCAGCAGTCCTAACCTTTCCTCTAAAGGGCCATCTGCAGAGCTAAGCTTCACTGAATGGCAGAAGGAAAGAGAAGGCAGTCATAATGGACATGAGCAATTAAGAATGTAAAAGAGTTCATACACACTCAGTGAATTGATAATAATAGTAAAGTTATTGATAATAATAATGTTATTGCTCAGAACCATTAAATGATACAACTACGTTCATTGTTTCTGGATTTGGGCAGCGTGCAGCCCTGCTGTAGAACGTTGCCTGAAATGTTGGTGGTGGAGGTTTGCTGGCCTGTTAATATATTCTAACATTTAAGTCAGAAAGTTGCTATTCAGTGATCCTGTGTAAGTCAGCCTTAATTTTCATGCTTTGTAGTGTGTGATGTGGGAATAGGATGGCAACATTTTGGAGCTGAAATACTCTAACGTTGTGTGTTGGAAACCTTTCAGGATTTTTAGGGTTAGACTGGAAAAGAGCCGATGTCCAAACTCATTGATATTCAGGTGATGCTACTGTTATGCATTGATTTTTGTTACGTAGCTGTAGTCTTGGAGTTAGTTATTGTTTTATAGCCTGATAGTTAAAAACTGATCCATTTTAGCAGTTCTGTATTTCACAGTATTAAAGGTTTTTCCTGTTGCAGAAACTTATAAATTCTCAGCAGTTGAAAATAATATACAAATAATCCTTTATATTAATTACTTACTGTAAAAACTTTTCTATTTACAAAGATAATACATGCTTGTCCTAGAAAAATCAGACAATGCAGAATTAAATTTTTTTCAAAGCAAAAGTCCCAGTATATTAGCCATACTGTTTTAATTAGCCAGCCCAGTCATTTTCAGGAAGGCATTCACTGCACAAAGTGTGGATATCCCTCTGTGGAAGTATCTTTGTATTTTGCAGATGAACTTCACTTGGGCATAGTATCCTTCTGAATTTTTTATTTTTTTGCTAATATTATTTAGAGGGGTTTTTAAAGGTGTTTTTACTCTTTTTTTTTAAATTGAAGTGTAGTTGATTTACAAGGTTGCGTTAATTTCTGCTGTATAGCAAAGTGATTCAGTTATACATATACATACATTCTTTCTTTATATTCTTTTCCATGATGGTTTATCACAGAATATTGAATATAGTCCCCTGTGCTCTACAGTAGGACCTTGTTGCTATCCATTCTCTGTATAATAATTTGCATCTGCTAATCCCAGACTCCCACCCCATCCCTTCCTCCCCGCCCCACAGCCACCAGTCTGTGTTGTGAGTCTGTTTGTTTCGTAATTTCATTTGTGTCATATTGTAGATTCCATATGTAAGCGATATCATATGGTATTTGTCTTTCTCTTTCTGACTTACTTAGTATGATAATCTCTAGGTCCATCCATGTAGCTGCAAATAGCATCATTTCATTCTTTTGTATGGCTGAGTAGTAGTCCACTGTATATATGTACCACATCTTCTTTATCCATTCATCTGTCGATGGGCATTTAGGTTGTTTCCATGTCTTGGCTATTGTGACTAGTGCTGCTATGAACATAGGGATGCGTGTATCTTTTCAAATTATAGTTTTGTCTGGATATATGCCCAGGAGTGAGGTTGCTGGATCATATGGCAACTGTATGTTTAGTTTTTTAAGGAATCTCCACACTGTTTTCATAGTGACTGCACCAAGTTACATTCCCACCAACAGTGTAGGAGAGTTCCCTTTTTTGCACACCTAGAGGGTTTTTTTTTTTTTTAACATCACTGTGTTTGACTAAATGAATATTGGATTATTCCTTGAGTTTCAGAGTTTAGGAACAGTTTAAATGTATAATTGTTTCCTTATTTATTAACTAATAAAAATTTATAAATATTATCTAAATTTTTTTTCTAGTTTGGACCCAATTAAGTCTTTTGAAGCTCCTGCAACCATCAATTCTGCATCTCTTCATCCTGAGAAAGAATTTCTTGTTGCAGGGGGTGAAGATTTTAAACTTTATAAGTATGATTATAATAGTGGAGAAGAATTAGGTGAGTTGTCCTCTTTTTCTTAAAATATAGGTACCTTGATGAAATGTTAGGTTTCAGTGATTAACACCTCAGCCAATTTTTTAGCTGCTACTTTGCTTTTAGCTGTCTTGCTTTACCATCCAATGAACTTAAACTTGTTAGAATTATACACAAAGAATAAAAGACAATTTTATGTTTTGTTTCTTTGGGAAAACTGATGGATTTGGGTTGGGTAAATCAAACCTTGGTGAATAGACTAAATAGAATCTATTTTAATTGTTTATGGTTCATCCTTTATTGCTTGAATGTAAGTGACTTTTAAAATTTTATTTATTTTTGGCTGCATTGGGTCTTCGTTGCTGTGTATGGGCTTTCTCTAGTTGCGGTGAGCAAGGGCTACTCTTCGTTGTGGTGTGAGGCCTTCTCATTGCAGTGGCTTTTCTTGTTGCGGAGCACGGGCTCAGTAGTTGCAGCGTGTGGGCTCTAGGGCACACAGGCTTCAGTAGTTGTGGCACTTGAGCTCAGTAGTTGTGGCTCATGGCTCTAGAGTGCAGGCTCAGTAGTTGTGGTGCACAGGCTTAGTTGCTCCACAGCCTGTGTGATCTCCCGGACCAGGGATTGAACCCCTGTCCCCTGCATTGCTAGGCGGATTCTTAACCACTGCGCCACCAGGGAAGTCCCTATAAGTGACGTTGAAATAAGAGATTCTTTTCCATTGTTTTTATTTAATGTCACTTTTCAAAGTTTTAGAATGTTTTGGCCACATGTTTTATGCTCTGAAAAAGAGAAGTAAATTATTTGCCTGGTATCTGAGGTCACAGTTAGTGAATACTGAACCTTGGACCCAGACATTCTTATTCCAAAATCTCATATTCTTTCTATTCTCATGATAATTTTTTACACTCATGGTAACATGATCATGATATTCTCTGGGGGAAGCTAGTGTGTGAGTGTCCTTGAGTTGAATAGACATGGAGACAGAACAGGATCACTTGTCTAGTAAACAGCTTTGAAAACTGATAAGGTGATAAGGCATTAGAAAGTAAATGAGAAAAGTTCATAACTAAGGATGTGCCTTAAACAGAACAACACCACTACTAATCTGTACATTTTCTCTTTAAACTCCATATAGGATCAGCATTGATCCTGTATCTTCATGTTCTTTGTGACAGAACGACTAGTGCACTCTAGGTAGATGGCTGGGAAATGAAGAGGCAGAGTGTGTAAAAGAGCTCCATCTGGTGGCTCTCTATAGTCATAATAAGAATTGGTTCCCTAGTAAACAGACAGTGAGTTTGGGATTTGGAAATGGGGATTGAATTCACAGACTTTAGATCTGCTTTCTGTAGATTTTAGAGGGGTTTTCATTTACTCCCTTTCTTTATTTTTATTGGGACATGACGCCTCAGTTTTTTGTATTTCCTTTTTTTAGAGACAGTCTGAAACCATAGTGTGTGCTAGGATTGCAAAGGAGTAATCTTACAGAGATATGGTAGACATGATGAACCAGTTTGTGATGAGAATCACTTTATTTTTAATTAGGTATAGTTCTTTGACTTTGCCCTCATGAATTTCACATCTTCCCAATAATGTAGACAATATTTTCTCTAGTGTATCAATACTTAAATGTCATGTTTAAGTATTAAATTATCTAAAAGCCCTTCTCTTCTTTTTCAGAATCCTACAAAGGACATTTTGGTCCCATTCACTGTGTGAGGTTTAGTCCTGATGGAGAACTCTATGCTAGTGGTTCTGAAGATGGAACATTGCGACTATGGCAGACTGTGGTAGGAAAAACATACGGCCTTTGGAAATGTGTGCTTCCTGGTAAGAATTTTTATTCATGATTTTGTATCATTTTGCACTGTTAATTTTTTCAGTATTTCTGTCTTTATAGATTTTAAAGTATATAATATGGTTACAGCAAGGAGAAGCCCATGACTAATAAATCATCCACTGTGTTCTTTGGTTTAAATTTTTTTGTTGTACAATATATTCTGTTCCTAAATTTTTACCCTAGATCATTTGGTGAATGGAATACTCCTAATTCAAAACTTGCTAGAGGACAGTATAAAGAACTTATAAGTAAATATATTTAATCTCTGAATAATACTACTTAGTGATTCTTACTAGTAAAGTAGACATGTTTTTTAATAAAAGTACTTAGTTAATGATCCCAGAGTAGTTGTAGTATGGATTTAAAAGTATGAATCTAAAAGACATACTTTTTTAGAACTACAATTATTAAGAAAGCTGTTCCTCTTATGTTTTGTAGCTCATCGCTTGGCATAGTCTCGGCGTACTCTTCTTGCTTGTTAAATGCTAGAAATTGCTAGTGATATTATAATTCACATAATCATCATTGCTTTTATTTTCATAGAAGAAGATAGTGGTGAGCTGGCAAAGCCGAAGATCAGCTTTCCAGAGACAGCAGAAGAGGAACTAGAAGAAATTGCTTCAGAGAATTCAGATTCCATCTATAGTTCAACTCCTGAGGTTAAGGCCTGAGCATCAGGCAGATGTACACAACTTATGGACTAAAACAAACAGAGAAAAGCATCAGCCTCCAGAGTTACTCTCTGCTTAAGGCAAACATGAGCAGTAAATAATGAGGAATATGAATTAGCTCCAGTGCTGGAACTAACCAACTTGGTGATACCTGTAAGTGAAAACACAAGAGTATCAGCTGAAGGCGGATGGAGTGATACTCTTGTAGTACGATAGTCTGTTGTCTTTTTCATGAATATGTGCAAACCAACATCCAATTTCTCTTATTACAGGTAGATTTCTTGTAGCTGTTTATGTTATTATGAAGAGGGAAAATATATTGGCCTATTTTTCTGACTTTTCCCTTAAAGCAGAAAGCCATTTTTTTTTTTGCTTTAGTTATAAAGAAGAGGGGGAATACATGATAAAGTAACTGGTTTGATTTCTCTTTCATTGTACACTGCTTCTGAACATCTAATTGTTTTTAGTTGTCTAAATAAAATGCCTCTAAAACAAAACTGTGTTTGTTTCTTGGGAAGCATTGATAGGTTTGAGTTTTATAAATGGAAATTGCCAGAAAGTTTTTCTACATCATAACTATATTGAAAGACAACCCGGTTAAAGATTCTGTAGTGAACATAAATTGTTTCCTGATTTTGAAATTCAGTTACTTATACTGGATTTTTGAAATTTTTATGTGCTTTGGTAGGGTTGTATATACCTTTCTTCCTCCTAGACTGGATAGGGGTACTTGACCTGCCTTTTAAAAAAAACTTTCAGAATAATGACTTATTTAAATGATACTTACTGGTTAAAAGAGAAAAAAAAAAAGCAATTCAGAAATAGCAGAGGGCTTCCCTGGTGGCACAGTGGTTGAGAGTCCGCCTGCCGATGCAGGGGACGTGGGTTCGTGCCCCGGTCCGGGAAGATCCCACATGCCGCGGAGCAGCTGGGCCCGTGAGCCATGGCCGCTGGGCCTGTGCGTCGAGCCTGTGCTCCGCAATGGGAGAGGCTGCAGCGGTGAGAGGCCCGTGTAACGCAAAAAAAAAAAAAGAAATAGCTGAAGGAGATCAGAAAAATCACTCAAAATCCCACTACCCCCAAAAAATTCTGTTAAAATTGAGTGAATATTAACACACATGAGTGTACCTCTGAATGTGTATATGCAGATAGATAGGAAAGATTTTATAAAAATGGGGTAATTGTAGACCTGCAATGTTTGTTTTACTTTATCCTTTTAAGTTCAGGTGGTATTTAGAAAGCCTTTTTTTTTTTTTTTTTACCAACCTTTTAATAAAATGAATCAACTGAGTTTAGATTTGTGATACATTTATTTTTTAATATGGAAGGAATATTGAACTAGTAGTTTGTAAATACTTTAGAGAAATAAATAACATCTCTGCCAAATTGCTTTTTCTCTATCTTGTGAATGACCCTTGATAACTTTCCTTAAAAGGAATAACCAACCAAAAAATAAGTTTTTGAGGATTTCTGGTAAACTGGCGGAAAGCACAGTAGGCTGTGACTGCCTTAGAGGGCCAAGAGAGGTGTGTCATGGGGAGAGCCCACTGGTAATTCACACAGGGTCTCACAGCGTGAGGGTGTTTTCTTGTCAACTTGCTACATGCCTGGTTCTCTGCTTTGCAGCAGCAGTATTGTCAGTGTACCACAGACTCTAATCCTAGTCTGACTTATCTTAAATACAGTTGAGATTTATATGCACCAGGTTGGCATTTTGAAATTGCTTGGTATTTATGAAGTTTATGACCAAAGGAAGTCTCTTCTATTCAGGTTTCATAAAAGTCAAAAGAAAATACAGGGACTTCCCTGGTGGCACAGTGGTTAAGAATCCATCTGCCAATGCAGGGGACACGGGTTTGAGCCCTGGTCCGGGAAGATCCCACATGCCACGGAGCAACTAAGCCCGTGCGCCACAACTACTGAGCCCGCGCTCTAGAGCCCATGCTCCGCAACGAAAAAAGAACATGATTCTGTTAACTCAGAGTAAAAAAAAAAAGAAAATACAGATGCATACTTACACCATCACCGGGTGGCATATAGCTTGAAATCTGTAAAAGTTGTTTTAAGTTTATGAGTTGAAGAATTTCAGGCCATGGAGCTCTGTCATACCATAACTTATACTTGTGTGATTAGCGAGTTCATGTTGGTCAGATCTCTGGTTGACCGTATTGTCAAGTTCTTAGGTTTTTAGATTCTGGTTACCCAGTCAAGTCATTTTAGGTTTTGGCTTTTGCCGGATTAATGATCGTTAGCTAAAATCAAGGTGTTGGCAGAGCTGCATTCCTTCTGGAAACTAGGAGAGAATCTATTTCCTTTTTCCAGCTTCCAGAGGCCACTGGCATTCCTTGGCTCATGGTCTCTTTCGCCGTCTTCAAAGCTGGCAACATAGCATCTTCAAATCTCTGAGTCTCCTGCCACCCTCTTTAACTTATTAAAAGGACGTTTGTGATTACATTGGACCCACCTGGATAAACTCAGTTAAGATCCTTAACTTACTACCGTCTGTAAAGTCCCTTTTGCCATGTAAGGCAACATTCGCAGGTTCCAGGGATTAGGATATGGACATCTTTGGGGGGCCATTAGTCTGTTTACCAGACCTTCTAATGGTAGAATCCTATAGTAGAAATCTAGCAAAAAGTTAAAGTATATATTTACGAAAATTGCATTTGTCAAAGTCTCAAGTGTCCTGTGTGTTTCTAACCCAGTGGTCACTTTTCTCATCTTACTAAACCTTCAGCAGCATTCAATAGTTGTCTACTTCCTTGTTTTTGAAATACTTTATTTTTTTCACTTCTCTACAGCTTCTATCACACTCCTGGTTTTACTTAAATCTTTCTGACTGCTTCTGAATTTGCCAATTCCTCCTTTTCTGCTTCAGGTCTGGTCTATACTTTCTAGCTTTGCTCTCCAAAGGGAAAACTCATTGTGGGATTCAGTGTTTTCTGAAATCTTTCAAATTCATATATCCAGCCTGCTGCCCTGAGCACCAGAGTTTAATGGCATAGTTGATGTTCTACCTTAACCTTTAGTAAGCATCTCAGACTTACCTGTGGAAAACAAATCTTAATTTCTCAACCAAACCTATTTCCCCAACTTGTTACCCATTCTGATAATGGGCACTGCCTAAACTGAAAGACATAAAGTCCTTGAGTCTGTTCTCCTATCCCTATTTTTAGTCTATATGTAAGTCCTGTGGGTTCTCCTGAGTCTGTACTTGCCTCATGTCCACTGTTAACACCCTAGACCAGGCTCCCTCTGTTTCTCACGTAGACGGCTGCAGTGCCTTCCTAACTGTCCCCTCTTGCCCCTATTCCCCCACCCTGCCCTCATCCCATCCATTTTCTACACAGTAGGAAAGGTAATTGCTTTAGGGCTTGAAGAGGCTGAGTGACTGTCCTGTTTAAATCCATAGTGTCTTCCTATTATACCATGTTTTTACTATTTTCTGACTCTTGCTGCCTTTATGACTTTTCATTTTTCCCTTGCTTGTCCTGCTCTAGCCTCAGTGGCTTCATTTCACAAGGCCTTTTCACTTGGCTTGCTATTTCTGCTACTGGAGCCACTCTTAAATATATGCATGGCTGACCCTTTCTTGTGATTCAGGTCTCAAGTCCTGTGACCCTCTTGTCATTTGCTATTTTGCCCTAGTTTTTTCAGAGTTCTTACCAGTCTGAAATTACCTCGTATATTTTTTGTCTTCACCAATATTGCTTTGCTTAGAAAGGTGGCTGGTACATCATAAGTGCTCAATAGATGTTGAAACAAGTCCCTAAATGAGCACCAGATCTTACCAGACCAGTAAGATTATTTTTCAGTTATGCAGCAGACCATCCTCTCCACTGAAGAGTCAGACGTGGCCGGAACCTACTCAGAGCACTTGCCTCTCCAGTGAATTCATGTACAGCTTTATCGGACTTGAGGTCCAATAACCTAGGAGGACTTCAGCTTGTGTGATACAGTCTCCCCATCTCCACCCTGCTTCCCATTCCATTCTTCCTCTGGCACTTCCTCTCTATGTCCTAACGTCATGGTAGCTCAAATCCTGCCTAAGTTTTAGTAATTTACCCTACGAATCATTGCGTCTCCATGTCATCTAGAGGTTTCTTCTAAGAAACCAGGATTGAGCACAGTCAATTCTCTTGAGAATTTTTCATGTCAGTAAAGTTCAACATATTCGTTTTAATGTCTACAAAATAGTAAAGATGTACCATAATAACTTAAAGGTTACATGTTTTAATAGTTCAAATTCAATGGAATTATTAATTTAGCTGCCTGTTTTTGAGACGAAGGTGGAGGCAAATAGATGTAACTGTTCAGGATGGAGTGACAGAATGGGGAATTGAAAATGCAGACCAAGGGGAAATATTTCTCTTGTAGGAACCTTATGTTTTACACCTGAATATTTTCGGACAAACAGTGATTCTGTTGAGTTACATGTGGGTCTCACACTAGGGAGATTCCTGAAGAAAAAGAATCACTGGAGGAAGAACATTCTCAGATAGGCTTAGCTTTTCTTTGCTTAGCTATAGGAATGCAGTGTGACAGTGTCACCTAGATCAGTGTGACTTTAAAATCAACAGAGTTCTTGGAGAAACAAATGAGGCATCTAAGAAATTTACCTGTGGAAACAAGGCCGGAGTATGCATCTAAATGATAGCTAATGAACAGTAACCATACTTTATAGGTTGAATCACTTTATATAATTAATGAGAGAATGGAACTTGGTCAAGTGGAAAAGAACTGGTTAAAGTTTACAGATGTGTGTAGAAATAGTATTTTTTTAATCTCTCCAATAACCCAGTGGAGATAGGTAGTATCTACATTATACATATGGGAAACTATTTTAGAGGTTAAATGACTTGTCTAATGAGTTTGGCTTCAAAGAAATAGTTGGAACAGTAAGTGTGTGGTCTGTAGGTTATATTGCCTGGGTTTGAACAGATTTGGTGGGGAGGTATCAAATAATTGATGGAATGGGCTTAACTCATACGAAGCACTTAATATTAGCTAGTGTTATGTATTTATCAGTGATTTCCCAACTTTGGGATTTGGTGGAAAAATAGATTAAAAAGGCAGGGGGGGGTTAGGTGGGGGTCGGTGGCAAGACTGAGTGGTCTGCCTCTAATTTTGCCAAGTGAGGCTATGAAAACATCTACCAGCACAATATTCATGAAAGAAAGGTCATTTTAAAATCCAAGTTGGTAGTGAAGGGCATAGTGTCAGGACTGTTCTTTAAATTGAATAAAACTTCATAAAAGACTCAGTATAATTCTTATTTTTCTTATCTCACCATGAAGTAGGAACTAGATGTTTTAGAAGTCTCTCTGCAGTTCTGAAATATTTTGATTCTAATATTCATACTCTCCCCTAGTCCTCCCTGTTTCTACACTTTCCCCCATCCGATTTAGAAATACTGTTCACAATCCATAATCTAAGTGAATTTTTACCTAAGGAACCTGTGAAGGACTGCTCTAAGAAATCAGAAAGACTACAGTCGAATAAAATTGGACTTGTTAAATCAGTGGGCACTATAACAAAGTAGCACAAACAGTAATATATGATCAGTCATCTAACAAGTACTGTAGTAGCCTCTGGGCGTATGACCAAGCGAACACAAGTATTGGGTTGGCCAAAAAGTGCCTTCGGTTTTTAAGTAAAAATAAAAGACACAGTCTTCATTTTCACCAAGAACTTCATTGAACAACGTATTCACCCTTTTGTTCCACTACCTTCTGCCATTTTTCAGGCAACTTTGTAATTCCATCTTCCCAAAACTTTTTATCTTTTTGAGCAAAGAACTGTTCCATGTGCCTTTTACAGTCTTCCAGGGAATTGGAGTTTTTTTCATTAAGAGAACTTTGTAAAGACCGAAATAAATGGAAATCCGAAGATGCGACATCTGGTGAATACGGCAGATGAATCAGAACTTCTCAGCCAAGCTGTAACAGGTTTTGCCTGATCATCAGAGAAACACGCGGTCTAGCGGGCTTCCCTGGTGACGCAGTGGTTGAGAGTCCGCCTGCTGATGCAGGGGACACGGGTTCGTGCCCCGGTCTTGAAAGATCCTACATGCCGCGGAGCGGCTGGGCCCGTGAGCCATAGCCGCTGAGCCTGTGCGTCCGGAGCCTGTGCTCCGCAACGGGAGAGGCCACAACAGTGAGAGGCCCGCGTACCGCAAAAAAAAAAAAAAAAAAAAAAACAGAAACATGTGGTCTTGCATTATCCTGATGGAAGATTACGCGTTTTCTGTTGACTAATTCTGGACGCTTTTCGTCGAGTGCTGCTTTAAGTTGGTCTAACTAGTACTTGTTGGAATTAATCGTTTGGTTTTCCGGAAGCAGTTCATAATAGAGGGCTCCCTTCCAATCCCACCATATACGCAATATCACCTTCTTTGGATGAAGACCGGCCTTTGGTGTGGTTGGTGGTATTTCATTTCACTTGCCCCACGATCTCTTCCGTTCCACATAATTGTACAGTATCCACTTTTCATCACAATTTGTTTTAAAAATGGAATATTTTCATTACGTTTAAGTAGAGAATCGCATGCAGAAATATGGTCAAGAAGGTTTTTTTTTTTGCTTAACTTACATGGAAACTAAACATCAAAGCGATCAACATAACCAAGCTGGTGCAAATGATTTTCAATGCTTGATTTGGATATTTTGAGTATGCCAGCTATCTCCCACGTGGTATAACGTTGATTGTTCTCAGTTAATGTCTCGATTTGATCACTATCAACTTCAACTGGTCTACCCGGCTGTGGAGCATAGACCAGGGAGAAATTCACAAACTACTTTTGACACGTTCCATCAGTCACAGCACCTTCTCCACACACTGCACAAATCTTTTTTTGCATTTCAGTTGCATTTTACCTTTCTTGAAATAATAAAGCATATTATGCTGAAAATGTTGCTTTTTTTCTTCCATCTTCAATATTAAAATGGGTATACAAAAATTCACCAATTTTGATGGCTTTTTTTGTTTGTTTGTTTGTTTGCAGTACTCGGGCCTCTCACCGCTGTGGCCTCTCCCGTTGCGGAGCACAGGCTCCAGACACGCAGGCCCAGCGGCCATGGCTCACGGGCCCAGCCGCTCCACGGCATGTGGGATCCTCCCGGACGGGTGCACGATCCCGCATCCCGTGCATCGGCAGGCGGACTCTCAACCACTGCGCCACCAGGGAAGCCCCTTGATGTCTTTTTTTAAATGCATGCTGATAGGACAGCTGTCACATACAATCTAAAAAAAACTGTGTTTTTTAAAAATTAATTTTGGCTGCGTTGGGTCTTTGTTGCTGTGCGCGGGCTTTCTCTAGTAGTGGCGAGCAGGGGTTACTCTTCGTTGCAGTGTGTGGGCTCTAGGTGCGCAGGCTTCGGTAGCTGTGGCATGCGGGCTTAGTAGTTGTGGCTCACGGGCTCTAGAGCGCAGGCTCAGTAGTTGCGGCACACGGGCTTAGTTGCTCCGCGGCATGTGGGATCTTCCCGGACCAGGGCTCGCACTCATGTCCCCTGCATTGGCAGGCGGATTCTTAACCACTGTGCCACCAGGGAAGTCCCACAAAATTGTTTTGCATGAAGTTAAAGACAACTAAGTGCTACTAGAGCCATCTTACGGAAAAAACTGAAAGAACATTTTGGCCAACCCAATAGTTCATGCCCTTTGACCTTTAACTTTTGGATTATTCCTGTCTTCCAGGCCAGGTATGTTCTTGAGGTTTCAAGATAAATATGACATATTCTTAGAGCTTTAATTTTCACTGAAGGAGAAGTGGGGGTGGGAAGATAAGTAATTTATCCGGTAACTTTTTATTTAAAAACATATCCACAAAAAGGAATGGCACGCAAAATGGGTTAAAAGAATACAATAAAGACAATTTTACTCTTGTAAGAGCCAGTTTGGTCTTTAGCTCCAGATTGCATGCATAGTTTCTCTGCCTCTAGGCTGGTGATTCTTTGCATTTAGCTGGCATAAACATCATCTGAGGGAATCTGTTAAGAATACAGATTCCAAGGTCCTAGAGATTCTTTTTTTTTTTTTATAAATTTATTTATTTATTTTTGTCTGTGTTGGGTCTTCGTTTCTGTGCAAGGGCTTTCTCTAGTTGTGGCAAGCGGGGGCCACTCTTTTTCCACTCCTGTTGCGGAGCACAGTCTCCGGACGCGCAGGCTCAGCGGCCATGGCTCACGGACCCAGCCGCTGCGCGGCATGTGGGATCTTCCCGGACCGGGGCACGAACCCGCGTCCCCTGCATCGGCAGGCAGACTCTCAACCACTGCGCCACCAGGGAAGCCCGGGGGCCACTCTTCATCGTGGTGCACGGGCCTCTCACTGTCGCGGCCTCTCTTGTTGCGGAGCACAGGCTCCAGACACACAGGCTCAGTAGTTGTGGCTCACGGGCCCAGTTGTTCCGCGGCATGTGGGATCTTCCCAGACCAGGGCTCGAACCCGTATCTTCTGCATTGGCAGGCAGATTCTCAACCACTGCACCAGCAGGGAAGCCCGGTCCTAGAGATTCTGATTCAGTAGGGCTGTGGTGAAGCATAGAATCTGTTTCAGGAAAAAAACTTTTGGGAGATTCCAATGTAGTAGTGGTCCAAAGAGCTAAGAGGCCTTACCTTAAGGCTGGATACTTCAGAAGTTTCAGAAAGCAATAAATTTAAAAGGGAAGTCCACAAAGTGAAACTTAGCAACATTTCTTCATTAAAAAAACCCTCACTTTTTGCATTCCATCCCTAGTGTCTCTGAATGCTGCCAATTTGACATATGTTCAAACTGTAGAGATTAATTCCAGATTAGTACTGTGCAACAGGCCAGTTTTAGAAAAAATCCTTGAGAAATTCTTGTCAGATATATTGCAAAAATGTTTGCTACAGGAGGCTGTCCTGATTCTGGTTTTCCAACTAAGTTAGGATCTCGCAGCTTTTTTTGGTTTGTTTTAATACATTTACATTATCCACGAATGCATAATGAATGGCTTGGAATCTGGCTTAGAGTTGTTATCTGCCTCTAAAAAATAGAATTCCATTTATTGCCTTTGTATCTTTTAGGGATTTCTGGCCTCTCCAGCCAAAGATCACCAGGAATAAATTTGGGTTTACTGACTTGCTGCAGTAAGGGAGAATACTCACCAGGGGAACTGTGAGATGTCTCAGTTAGAGGGTGTCAGAAATGACATAGGATTTGGGCTTGTGTCTGGTGATTTGGGAAAAGTTCAAGGAAGTGGGCCATTGCTCTGCATTGATGTTGGCAGGAAGGGGTGATAATTCTGACAGGGCATTTTACTTCTTATCTAAAATACAAGAAGAATGGGGTGAGGCTAAAACTGACAAGTAAAGAAGTGACAGTCACTTATAACAGCCAGGATTAGGGGGCTGTTTGGTCATTTTTGTGGTTTGGACAACGTTCATTTTTTGTGTTCAGACGTGATTACAAGGGGTCTTGTTTTTTATCAGAGGCACAATGGCCTTGGCTGATGTTGGTGTTCTGTGAAATTGTTTTACGTTCTACTGGGGAACACGGTGGTCTACCTGTGAATGCTAGGCCAGCTCGGGGCTTTCAGGGTGAAGACAGAAATAGGTAAAATGCTATTATATAAATGAATGGGATGTAGACACTTTCAAAATGTTTGGCAATGGCTTTGTGCTGACAAGGCTGAGAGGCAGCTACGTGGGGGGGGGGAAAAGACTGGGATTACCTTTCCTATGTAGCCTGTAATTGCTGTGTGAAGCTGACAGTAACAACCTTAGCTTCCATTTGTTGAGCACCTACTATGTGCCATGAAGTGTGTTGTACTAGATGCTTTACACATGTACAGCACCTTTGCAAGTCAAATCTATTTTGAACATCCCCATTTTACAGGCAGTAACATTCCTGGAACCTGCTAGTCATTAGGTGGAATTGTTGGTGTATTGAGTTGGACCCGTTTGGCGTCTGCTCCATTACATCAGGATGCCTCTGTTCATAACTTTGGTGTCTGTAGGTAGAGCAATGGAGAGACAGTATATACTTGGCAGGATTGTTCTGGGATTCGAATGCTATCATCTCTCTGAAAGTACCTAGCATAGTAACTGGCTCATGGTAAACAAGCCATAACTAAGAGAGTTCCTTCTTTCAGCAGAGTGGAGCTGTCTCTGACCGTGAGTACAGAGTTGATTAGTAGCCTGTGTTGAGTGACTCCAGATAACTTTAACCAGCTACTCACAAAAAAAGCCTGAAAAAAGTCTTAGTATCACAGAATGAGAATTTTAGAGCTCCAAGATGTTGTCAAGGGACTTCCCTGGTGGCGCAGTGGTTAAGAATCCGCCTGCCAACGCAGGGGACACAGGTTCGAGCCCTGGTCAGGGAAGATCCCACATGTCGTGGAGCCACTAAGCTCGTGCGCCATAACTAGTGAGCCTGCGAGCCACAACTACTGAAGCCTGCCCACCTAGTGGCCATGCTCTGCAACAAGAGAAGCCACTGCAATGAGAAACCCATGCACCGCAACGAAGAGTAGCCCCCATTTGCCGCAACTAGAGAAAGCCTGCACGCAGCAACGAAGACCCAACACAGCCAAAAATAAATAAATAATTAAAAAGAAAAGATGTTGTCAAGGTGCTTTCTTACAGATAAGGAAAATGAAGTTTAGAAGGGCAGTTGATGGCCCGGTGTCACACTTAATCGCTGCCAGAGCAAAGCTGAGACCCCAGTTCTTCCCACTCCTAGGCCTCCCGGTTTTTCAGGTCACAGAGTTGCTTCTCTTCAGGAAGCCAAGCGTAGAAGTCACATGGCACCGGGCCTCAGTTTGCTGGTTGGCCGCCCTTACCAGGCTAAGGGATCACCGCTCCCATTTCAGGTGTGGGGTCCTCGAGCTCTGGTCTCAGGCAGTAATTGGAAGGATCCTCTCCCTTCTTGTTCTGTAATCCTACTGTGAAAAGTCTCCAAATGCTTTTATTCAGTACAGTCAGCAACTTAAGGGTTTCACCACTAGTTCTGGCAGCATGGTTTACGGGAGTTAGTACACGAGTTCCGCACCTGCTGGAGAAGACCGAGGAATGCGCGCAACGGATTTTCCTGGCCGAGAAAAGGACCCGGAATCCCGCCTCCGCGGCCCGGCCGGGGGCTACGCCCCCAGAGCGGAGAGGGCGGGGCGTGCGGCGCACGCGCGCGCGGAAGCAGGAAGGGCAGAGCTAAGGCAGGCGGGCTGGCGGGCGCTCGGGAGCGGGCGGAGCGGTGGCGGCCCTACCATGTCGGCGCACCAGCGAGGCACGGAGCTCGGTAAGGGCCCGCGGTCGCTCTCTCCCCTCTCCGTTGCTCCCGGTCCCCTGTCTCTTCGAGCCTCGCGCTGCCCGGTGCCCTGGCCAGGGGTCCCTGGGCGCGTGCTCCCCGGAGCGGGAGGCGTAGGCTTGGGGGCCGCACCTGGGAGACACAGCCCCTGCGCACGTGGACCCCGCAAACCTTGACTCACAAGCCTTATATTTATAAGCGGAAGGAATAGGAATGGATTAGACTTTTATCTTCCAACTCATTAGCTCACCTGGTTGCGAAAAACAGCAGCAACAAAAAAACCCCAAAGACCCCCAGACAAACCAGATGAAAACCTCCCTTCCACGCTCCTAATAGACTTATCTTGTGCGATTTAATGCCGGGTTTCCATAGGTAGTTGTTAACACAGCCGTATCCCCAGAGTGATCGTGCTGTTGGAAAAGTTGTCTCTGGACTATGTAACTTAATGTAAATTGTATGATTTTTAGAAGTACAGCGACTTCTAAAAGTGCTTGGATTATTTCCTCATTTATTTCATTTCATTGATGTTCTAAAATATTTCTGGCAAGAAAACTTAGTTTTGATTTCCCAAAATGTGAAAAATTCGCAATTCAAACATAGCAAAACCATGATGGAGCCAAAGGTTAAGGATCTCAGTTTAAGTATTATAGCTTGCATATCGGTATCCTGGATCTTCAGTTTAGCTCTGTGACTTTGGGCAAATAACTTAATCACTCTGTGCTTAAATTTCTTAATCTGTAAAATGATTATAATAGCACTTACCTCATGAATTGGTTTGGAGATTAAATGAGAGGATGTTAATTGTTTGGCACATTGTGAGTACATAGTAAATATATAATAGTATTATATATATATAGTAAGTATGTAATAGTTTACTATGTACTCACAATGTACCAAGTAAGTATGTACAGTAATAGCGTTAAAAGGTGAATTCTGGTTTTAGGGGCCAGTTTTGAGAAAATTAGCTATAAATTGTATGTAAGTCATACGGGTACACTTTTTTCTTTAAAAGTGACTGTTCTAACTAGAGTCTAGGCTTCATGAGATGGTCCAGAACTTTTGTCGAATGGTAAGAGCTTGTCTTTATAAAGGCAGGTGATTTCCTCACCGAACTGATTCGCCTTTACTCACTGCCCTTTAGCAGGTTATATTTTAAACTCTAGTTCTATCTTTGGAATGTGGACTTTAGTAATAAAGGAGTTCCCTAGATTGGAAGATCCAGAAAGATGGTGGATGGGCGATAGGGATGGGCTGTGGGTCTTAGTCATCTTGGTATCTTCAGGGTATGGCTACGTGACTTTGTTCGCCATTTGATGCACTGTTATTTCCCCAAAACTTAGTTTATTTTTCTTTCAAGAAACACAAACCTTTTTCTCTTTCTTTTTCTTATTGAGGTATAGTTGACATAGAACTTTTTTTACTTTATTTGCAAGAATTAGAATCACATCCATTCATTTGTTGAAAAGTAACAGTATAGACAAAAATCAGTTGCTATGTAGAATAATAGTAAATGTGATTTTTATGCAGCTATTTAAATGATCATAGTTTTGTTTTATTCTCTTTGTTTAAATAACATCAGATATATTTCTAGGGTGTTTTTCCTTCACTGGTATTAATCATTAATCCAGACAGAGATTTGGCCTAAAATAAATTATTTGAAATATTTATGTACTAGGAAAAAAAATCATTCAGTATTAATTTATGCAGTTTATTAGTTGATGCCTTTTATAGAGTTTTCTAATTAAAAGTCTTTTAAAATAAACACTAACTTTTTTAAAGAAATAAACTTTTATTCCCTTATTACGAAGGAATTCATGTTTATTGTAAAAATTTTAGAAAATACAGTTGGAACAAAACAACTAAAATTATTACTGATACAGTCACTAATTTATATTGTAGTGCATGTATATACTTCTTGTTAATAGACTTTTTTTTTTAATAAATAGGTTCATTTGAGACTGAATCTGACCCTCATGATAAAAACTTCAAGGAAAACATTCTTTTATGGACCCATTGGACATGAGAAAGAAAGAACAGACCCTCTAATGTTCATTTTTATGTCAGTGTATAGTGATCAATCCTATCTGTTTAAGATATTTTCTACTTAAAACATTAATTTCTGATTTTCTCCAACTTATACATAAAGCTTTGGGCAGTGTTTGCCATTAAGTGGGTAGGTGACAGCTGTGTCCTCCTATGGAGAAGGCTTGACCAGTTTGGAATCAGAAGGAAAAAGAACCCTAAATCTGGTCTAGCTCCAGCCTGTGGCTTTGGCCAGGCTACTTGCTTTCTTTGAACAGTAGATCAGCGGTTCTCAGAGTGTTGTTCTGGGACCTACAGCATTAACGTTAGGTGACAGCTCATTAGAAATGCAAATTCTCAGGCCACATTGATCTCTTAATGAGTCAGAAACTCTGGGGGTGGGCCCTGGCATTCTGGTGGTTTTAAAGTGGTTCTGAAATGCACTCAGATTTGAGAACCACTGGCTTAAAGATCTTTAGGGCTCTATGGAGTGCTTCTGGCCCTTTGCATTCTATTAAAATGGACCGATGATGTTCTTTTCCTTATTCTGCTAGACGCCTGTTAAGTTTTGCCTAAAATGTAGGTGCAGCAGGGGCAGTGATCTTTCTTTTCTTCATTGATGTATCCCAGGCAGTTAGGATAGTGTCTGGCACACAGAAGGCCCACAAACATGCCTGAATGCAGGAGTGAATTTAGAACTACTCCTTGCTTGGGAGCACTGGGGTGTCCACCTGGGCCCTTGTGTGTGGACAGGTGCTGTGCAGTCTCTACCTTCTCCCTCTTTTCTGAATAACGTTACAATTCAATTTTGTTACTTCTGTCTTTAAAGAGATCTCAAGAGGCTTACGAAGGATGTTGGCAGTGTGGCTTCCTTTCAAATGTGATTTTCTTTGGAGGCATCTGGAAAATGGGGGTGTTTGTATTAGGTGACTTCTAAGGGTCTCTGCTTTGTATCTGTCTGTATATCTGTAAGGTCTTGTGTTCAGAAAGGAAATTTACAAAGATAACTGAAAAACAGAAAAAAACTAATTGAAAACTGATTTTTAACTGGGACGGGATGGGGACAATTCTACGAATTTCCTGTGTTGCAGTAAAAAGAGATTGTTTTAGGCATATATCCACAATTCGAATGATCAGGGACCATGATTACTGAGGAATGTTTTGCTCTGTAGGGGCATTTTTTGTAATCCAAGTCAGAACAAACAGAAGGGGCAGTTTATTTGCTTAAAATACAGATAAACGAGATCAGTTCTGGATTAGTTGCCAAACCAAGAAGGAAGACGGGATTTTGTATTTTACAAAGCACTGTTATTCATCCAAAAAGTAGTTATTGAGTACCAATTGTCAACTGGGTAGTATTACCCTGGGCTCTGGGGATACAAGATGGACAAGGGTAGTCCCTGTCTTCACAGAGCTAGGTCTGATCCCTAGCTGGGCATCAAGCCAAAACTACAATTAAAATAAGTGCAAATGTGATATGCAGTTACTTTGCATTTATTTTTGTCTGTTTAAGAAATTAGATAGTTGTGCCTAAACTGTACCTTAAATGAGTTGCCATAACAGAGTTCTGGCCGTCTTGGCCTTGTAACTTTTATTTTCCCTTTAAGAACTTAGATGAGAATCAAAATGTAAGTAGCTCATTTCTGCCACTTGTGCTAAGGCATAACTTTGGTGTAGAATGCTTCTGATTTTGGTGGTGGTGATTTTTCCACTGCAAAGTTATCTTAGAAAAGTTAAAAAAAATTTTTTTTGACTGGAATCTTAAACTTTAAAGTTAGGCAAAGCATGGTTTGCTTGCACAATAATTCTTTATTTAACACTAGACACTATGCCTAGATGCTGGGTATAATGATGGTGGTTACCATAGAGCTTTAGTTTTGTGCCAGGTACTATACTGAGTGCTTTTTGCATTATCTCATTTAGTCTTCACAACAGCCCTGTGAAGATTTTATTACGATCTCTGTTCTACAGATGTGCAAACTGAGGTATAGAGAGTTTGAAGTAACTTGCCAAAAGCCAGTTAGGCAGAGCTAACGTGGCAGAGCCAGAATTCACACCTAGATGGTTTGGTGCTAACACTACGTGCTTCACCACTGCAATTGGTCTATTGGTGCTGCCTGGGGCACTCGATCTGGGATGTAAGAGAAGGCAAGTCGATAGCTAGTGAATAATTTTACTGTGACTTTCTTAGCTTTGATTTGCCTGTGTCTATGTGAAAGATTTTTGTTTTATTACCGTAACCTATCTTTTTTTTTAAACTTTTTATTTTATATTGGAGTATAGTTGGTTAACAACGTTGTGTTAGTTTCAGATGTACAGCAAAGTGACTCAGTTTTTTATATATATATATATATATATACATATACACAAACACATGTATCTATTCTTTTTCAAATTCTTTTCCCATTTAGGTTGTTACATAATATTGAGCAGAGTTCCCTGTGCTATACAGTAGGTCTTGTTGCATAATCCACATCTTAACCATTGCAATTTGTTTGGGGGAAGGTGAAGTTTATCCTGAGGGAGAATGGAAATATCCAAACTTTGGTGGATTATGAGAGTAAGCTTAGATGTAACTGAATAAGAAATTTTCTGGGGTGGCATCTTAAAGCCAGCCTTCCTCTGGGATTTCTTCAGGTAGGTGTGCTGATGTGCCTCAGAGCATCATGGGGTGGGGACCTGGGAGTAAGCTCCAAGCGGTAAGGTTTTTTTTTTTGTCAGTTGGTTTGTTTTCTTTTTCTTGTCTCTCTGTATTTTTGAAAACCCCAGCTCTCACACTCTAGTCTTTGGGCTTACTTTGGCTTCCTGGGTTTAAAAAGCAATCCTGTCTCTTGATGTGATCTTTAGGTGTAGAAAGAAAAAGAAAGAGAGAGAGAGAGAGAAAGAAAGAAAGGAAGATGGAGAAAAATTTTGATAATTATCTTTTGTTGATTTCAGGTAACTTTTTTGTCTTTGTTTTTTGTCTTTTTTTGGTTTGTTTTTTTTGGATTTCTAATTTTGGGACCTCTTTTTATAGTTTCCTGAGAACTGGAATCTCTTTAGTTATAAACAAGGCAGTTTAAGGAGTCTATAGATTTCAGGTGAGAAACAACATGAATTACCTTTCCAGAATCCCTTTTGTTGTTTATTTTTTGAGACAGAAGGGCATTGAAGATTAGGTAAGAATAGAATTGAAAATTATTAGATTTCTGCAGGGGATTTCCCAAGTGGAGTTAATTGGAGATTTCCTCTTAATTGTAAAATTGATTTGTGCCATATTTTAAATTAGTGTGGATTTTATATCTGAATCCAATGTTTTTTCTCTTTAATACTTAGTATATGTATATTTCTTTAGGTTTACTGTGATACTTTTGCAAACATTACCTCTTTTAATTCTCCCAGTAATCCTTTGGGGTGAGTTGTTATTTTCACTTCATAGGTAATGATTCAAATCCAGAACATCTGAGTACAAGGTCTTTATTCTTTGCTTTACGCCATAGCTGCCTCTGTGTGTATATGTAATATTCTAGGTACTAGGGAAGAAAGATAATATGAAAATAATTATTTTTATGTAATTCTGATCTTACACATGATGAATTTATCATCTTCCACTGAGTACAGGTATCCCACTGCACTTGGTTACCTTACGCCACTTCACTTATGAAATGCCTGCATTAGTACCTGTTTTCACTAATGGAAAGAAATTCAAAAGAATTTTTGCTTTTACGAAAAGTTACTAGACCTACTAATATAGGTCTTCCATAAAAGCGAAATGGCATAATGAGAACTTTCGGAAAGTGGGTGATACTTTTCACTTTGTGCCAGTTCGGCTGACCAAGGGTTTCCTAGGAGCCCTCTACTTTCAGATAGTAGGGGAAACCTGTATTGATTATAAACCAGAATAACAAAAGTTTTTTGCTGTACTTTTTTTTTTTTTTTTAACTTTAAAGCAATGTCAAACTTTTAGGGAAGTTGTAAGTGCAGTAGAAAGAACTTTTTCCTTTGAACCACCTGAGGAACACGGTTGACTGACACGATGCACCACCACCCCTGGATACTTGAGTATTTCCTATGGGTAAGGACAGTTTCCTCAAAGGCTGCAACAACTCTGCAGTCCTCAAAGTGAGACCTTTAACGTGGATACATTATTACCATCCAATCCACCAACTTCATTCACGTTTGGCCAGTTGTCCAAACAATGTTTTTTATTTCAAAAAGATCCGTTTCACAATCATATGTTGCCTTTAATTGTCTGTCTTTTTAGCCTTCAGGCTGAAATGATTGCTCAGTGTTTCATCGACTTTTGCAGCATATGGGCCAGTTATTTTATAGGATGTTCCTCCGTTTCTGTTTGTAGTGTTCTTTTCGTGATTAGATTCAGATTATGCATCTCTGGCAGGAATTTCACAGAAATGATGCTGTGTTCTTCTCATTGCATCCTGTTAGGTAGCCCATGATATTGACTTGTCTCATTATTGATGGTGTTCATTTTGATTATTCGATTAAGGTGCTGTCTCCTAGGCTTCACTGCTGTAAAGTTACTTTTTAACCTTTGTAATTCATGTGTATTTTGTGTGGTGGTACTTTGAAACTATTTAAGTACCCTGTTCCTCTGCAGATTTTCAATTTATTTATGTTTGTTTATATTAGTATATATTTGAGGTTTCCTATTTTTTCCAAATGGGTTGTAATTGTTACTATTATTATTTAATATTCAAATTGTTTAGCTTTTGCTAAGGGGGAGCCCCTTCATCCTAGCTTCTCTCTCTTTCTGACGTGTACCATTAGTTTTGAAGTACTTCATTCTTTTTTGGCTTCACAAGGTGTCCCAGGCTTATCTTATACTTCCCCTGCCCCAGCACTAGAGTCAGCCTTTCTCCAAGGAATGTTTCTTCCAGTGGATAATGGTATTTAGATGCCATGATCTGGGCGGTGGGTATGCACATGGTGACTGGAATGTCTCTGCTCCGAATCCCCTTACTTGGTAGAGCTAGAGAATGTGTACACACACACCCCCACACGTTTACTTCTGTAACTGTCTACTTATCATCTGTCTATATCTCTCTATATAGTGAAAACCAGGAGTCAGACTGATTCCTCCAATTCCGGTACAATACCACGGATTTGTTCCATTTTTCTCTCTTTGCATATTTGAAACCCTTCACATGCTGGGCTGTACATACTCCACGGCCAGTAGACATTCTTCTGGACTTACTCAGGTTCTGACACTCTGAGCTGGGTACCTTCATCCAGCCTGGGCTCCAACTGCTTGCATCAGGCTGCCGCCCACATTGATACCCCCCAGCAGGTCTATGGCTCTCTGGGCCAGGCTGCCCATCCACGTAGATAGCCTCCTTTTCCTGCTTGTCTCGACTCCCATGTCTGGCTACCCCTTCCCTTCGTGCAGACACCTTCTGTGTTGCGATTGGACTCTGGCGTACCCCCCGTGCTTAAGTGCCCCCCTAACTTGTTGGGCTCCCATAGCCCACTCTGGGCCATAGTTAGTCCCCCTCCTGACCTGGCTCAAATGACTCCCACCCTCCCGTGGTGGGGGGTTAGGACAGTTGTTTAGGAGGGGAGGGGACCAGAATGCATTTAAAAAATTTATTCTTATGTATTATAAATTTATACACATTTAAAAAAAAAAACCCAAAACAAAGTAGAGTTCCTGCTGTTCCTGGCACTGGTTACTTGTTGCTCGTGGTAATGGCTGGGATACCAGAGTGACCATAGCCTGGTCCCTGCTTTCCTGAAGCTTACAATCAACGAAGGGACACTGTCATGTACATCATCACAGGAGGATACAGGTGACCATATAGAAGTAATCAGATTGGAAAGTGATGGAGGAATTTACAGGTAGTCCAGGGGAGGTTTTTGGAAAGGATGTTTTTGACAGGGAGTAGTTTCTGCAAAGGAACTTACCCAAAACAGCCTGGCATGTTTCATTAACTATAGGAACCCAATTTTCAGATTTCTAGTGTAATCTTCTCATTCTGTAATGGCTAACAGTAATATTTTAGTGAAGAAAGAAGGAAAAAACCCTTCGTATTCTATGTATGAAATTCATCCACAGAGTCAATATAACGATCGTGTACGCTTTTAGGTTTTAAATTGGGCATGCTTTTCTGAACTCAAACTCTGATTTTTACCTTAGAAGTCTTTTACCATTTGCTTATAAGCATGAGTGATGAGACTGTGTTTTATTATTCTGATACTGTTTTGGTAAACAGAAAGAACTATAATCATTTGGGTTTGTTGTATAATCAAATAAATAAAAGTTTTCCATGGTGCCTGCTAATGAAAAAAAAAACAAACAAAAATTTTTTAAAAGCATCTGAGCTCTGTGGATTTTAATTGTTAGGAGGGAACACGGAGTTCAGGCGCTCATTTGAAATGGGATACCTCAGCCGGGAAAGAAAGACTAGTCAACGAGACAGCGGAGAGAGCCCTGGAGGATGCGATTTAAACGTGTCACTAGAAATTGTTTAAGTGGAGAGCGCTGGCCCTTTTAAAACGCTGCCTGTCACTGGAGGATTGGGTCACCTTGAAATGTGTTCATCTTTGAGTTAAAGGCATAAAAAGGCACTTTGAAATTTTTCAGTTAACTTTGGTGTGTGGTGTGTGTGCATCTGTGGATGTACCACTCCTCTGCCTGCCTCAGCCATGAATAGTCATTTCCCTGGAAACCAAAGTGGTCGCACGGGAGGGATAAATGTTTCATCTCCGCTCCAGCAAACTATACAGATTTGTAAGTGTTGAGACTCTCCCGGGCTGCAACTTCTGTCTTTGTAGAGTCAGGCCTACTTCCCCTAAAGCAAAGTCTGAGATAAGAGCAGCCTCTGGTAATTACTTCCTAAAAAGGTGCTACTTAAGTGGTGCTTGGGTTCTCCTGGAATGTGGTTAATAATGTCAAGATTGTGGTGTTTAATGTCTGGTAAAAATATCCAAATTAACTGCTCTTGTAATTCAGATTCAGGTAAGCTTTGAAACTGAACACCTAGCGGACACAACTCCTGCCCCATAGCCACAAGGTAGAGGTGTGTTTGTGTGTGTGTAAGTGTGTGATTTCATTCAGTGTCTAACATTTGGCGTTGAACTAGATGTCTGGCATGTTTAAGGTCTACAGACTATTATCTCTGATGTAGAGATCCTTGTATAAACATTACTTAGGAATATGTCAAACACTGTTTCCTAGGGAAATAAATAGTGTCCGCATTTATAAAACTCTTTTTTTTTTTTTTTTAAACATGTCACCCTTTCACAGCAGGAAGGCATCTTAGGTATCAGTCTCACAGATAATACCTTGTATTACAGACGAGTAAATGGGGACCTAAGGAAGGTAAAGCTATGGTCACAGGGCCGGTTAGAGGCAGTGCTGGACTTGAGGCTCAGGCTCTGTCTTTGCTGATTTATTCCAATACATTGCATTACCTCCATTTACCATTAGCTTTGAGGGAGCTCGGCTGGGTTCTGGCCCTGAATCAGGATCACCTGAGATGCTTGTTAAAAATGCAGATTCCTGAGCTCCACAATAGCTTTCCTTACCCATATGAGAGGAGGAGCCCGGGAATCTACATTTCACAAGCTCCCCAGATGGTTCTCATGAACACTGCAGATTGAGAACCCTGCAGTAAGCCAGAGTGACCCAGATCAGTTAGAGTTTCAGGGAATCTTCCGTTACTGTATTCAGTTGGCTTGTATCCGCGGGTTCTGCATCCCTGAAGGGGCTTGTATCCACATACAAGCGGGTTCCGCATCCCTGAAGGGCTGATTGTACTATGCCATTTTCTGTAAGATATTTGAGCATGCATAGATTTTGGTATCCGTGGGACTCCCGGGATGAATCCTGTGGATACTGAGGGACGACTGGATTACTTTTTTTGAGAAATCCTTTCTCTGTGACTTTTACCTTTACGTTAATATCTTTTATATGTCATAGTTTTTTGTATTTGGTTACCAAAGCTTCTGCAAGCAAATCTGGGGACAATTTAGCCTTTTATTTTCTAGTCGAAATATGTCACCAAATGTGCAAAGCATATTGTGAAGGCATATCGGAAAAATCAGGAGTGTAGGGCAGTTAAGTAGGTGTATATATCTGAAAAGTGCATTGTATCTGAAATGGAGCATATTTTATTCAAATAATGCCGTGGCTAATTGGAAAAATATAGTCCAACAGTGGTCCTGATGATGATTTTGGAGACTTATCCGAGAGTATCTTCTCCACGGTCTCAGAGACTGGAGGGGGCAGACCCTGAAGATCCCAATACCCGCAGATGTGATATTGTCTACCAGAAAGGGTAATTTAGTTAGTTTTCTGGTGGGAGAAAGAACATATTCATATCTCCTTGGAGACTATTAAGTTTGTGTCGTGGACTCAGGGAGGAAGGGGACAATCCTCTATATATTTGCATTTGGCAAAGTGGCTCCAGCTCCGTATATTTTGGCGTTTTGGGGGGAGATTTTTTTTTTCTCTACCGTATTTAGGGAGAAACCGAAATGCTTCTGATAATTTTCCAAAGAAACAAGAAATGTATTTTAGTCTTGTATCGTTATAAGCAGAGTTTATTTTCCTTTTTCAAAAAGTTTTGGCTCTTCAGGAGGTAATTATTATTATACTCTCAAACCCTTCCATCCAGCACATATATGGAGAGTACCTAGTGCGGACTCGGCACTATCCACGTCTTTGTGAAAGAGACGAGGGCCACAGAAGGCGGGAGGCCCCGCCCTTGAGAAACTTGTCTTCATCAAACTTTGAAGTGTCACTGGGAAAGCACAGAGCTTTACTCTTGCCAAGGAAAGCAGACTTTGCTCATCCTTGGGATATGCTGTTGCCCTGTTTCAAACAATGAACCCGTCAACATTGTATTGATATTTATTCCTAACATTTAAAACTACTGTGGGAAATCTCTTGCATGAGGCAGAGATCTCGTATGGGTTTTATCAGTGAAAACACCTCATGGATCTGGCTCCAGGAAGAGAAAAAAATCACAGTTTCGTTCTGCAGATGAATATTGTTTGACTGGTTGTAATATTATGCCAGTAACTACATAAAGTAGAGAAGCTGTGGGACTTAGTGATTAGCACGTAGAGTCTAGACATTAGGCATTGGTGCTGGTAATACGGAAGATGCCTCAGACAAAAAGCAGACTTCTCTCTGCTTCTGAAAGAGAGTTAAATTGTTTTGGTGCCGACAAGAGTACGTTCACATGTCAAGTGGAATCAGGCATCCTGTGGAGTGAATGTCGGGGGATCTGTACCTGGCCATGTATGCTTCACCCAGTGCATTGTGGTTTATCAGGAAAGGATACAGGATTGGGAGGGACCCAGGCATTTTGGTCCTTTCTCTGACAGCATCTGGCCATGTGACCTTGGGTAGGGGACTCCAGTGCCCTGGCTTGTGCTTTCCAAATTGGTGAAACAGACATATGACAATGTTCGTTGATCTGTTGTAACAGATGTGCCACTCTGGCGGGGGGTAAATGGGAAGTCTCTGTACCTTCCACTCAGTTTTGCTGGGAACCTCAAACTTCTCTAAAGAATGAAGTCTACTGAGAAAACAAAACATGGGTAGTGGGGAGGGTATGCCTGTGTGGGGCGGGGGGTAAATGGGAAGTCTCTGTACCTTCCACTCAGTTTTGCTGGGAACCTCAAACTTCTCTAAAGAATGAAGTCTATTGAGAAAACAAAACAAAATACAGTCACATGATCTCTGAGAGTCCTTCTGAAGTTCTTTGAGTCTTCTGGTCATTGCTTAGAGTTACCGTTCTGTGGAACTGTAGGTCTGCGATGGTCTCTGTGCTTGGAATTCATACCTTTCCCTCCTTCTGTGGTCATCACATTCCTCCCGGGCTTTCAAGGCTCTGAGTTCCAGTGATCAGTTTTTATCCCCCACCCTGCATTCTGTGACGATTGGACACAATGAAATACATTATTATGTATTTTCTTTCTCTCTAGATGTTTCATGAATGTACATCTGGACTTCACAGGTCTTTCACGCAAGCAGAGCCTTTTATTTTGTATTCATTCCTCTGCATGGCAGAGTATTGATCATAGTCTTAGTGTTTCATTCATAAAAAGTACCTTGTAGATTCATCTCTTCCTCTTTTCTTCTGTTCCTACACTTCGCTCATTCTATCGCATATCTAAGTCATGACAGTGGTCTTTCTCATCTGTCCCAGGAAAATCCATATTTGATTAAACTTTTCCTTATAGTTTTTTATTCAAATAGAATAACAGCTTATCTTCTCATATTTGCTATTTTGATTATTTGGCTCCTTTAAGATGTATTTCCATTTCATGAAAAATATAAAATCTGACTTAGTCAAATTAATGTAATTGCGGTCTTTAGTAGAAAGGCGTAATTGAATTGGGGGGACAATCAAATAGTGCTGTCACCTACTGTATGGCTTAGGGAACTCTGCTCAATATTATGTAACAACCTAAATGGGAAAAGAATTTGAAAAAGAATAGATACATGTATATGTATAACTGAATCACTTTGCTGTACACCTGAAACTAACACAACATTGTTAATCAACTATACTCCAATATAAAATAAAAAGTTAAAAAAAAGGAATGAATCATTTAAAGTAACTGAACCATATATTAAAAAAAAAATAGTGCTGTCAGGAGGTGATGAATGGGTTTAGCCACATAGGAATTCTTACAAGACTGGAAGTGGAAATGTGTGTTAAAATCTGTTAAAGTTGCATGTCAAATAGTTGAATTAAGTAAATATGCTTTTCACTCTAAAGATTTTATATACGGCATCGTAGAAATAGCTTGAGTTTGGAATCATAGAGAGCTGTTTGAATCTTAGCCCTGACATGTGCTGTGTGACCTTGGATAAGTACTTTAATCTCTGAGGTTCAGTTTCCTCATCTATAAAATGGACCTGATGTCTTCGTGGCAGAATTAGTGTGAATATTCAATGAGAAATATAGTTACATCACGCTTAACTTGATGAGTGACCAATAAATGGTAGCCATTATTCCAGTAATCTTCCGAAAATACAGCTTTCATTGTTTCACCTCCTCTGTTAAAGGCTTGCTTCGTTTCCTCTGCTGTTCACTACTCATCTCCTGAGGTCCTTTGCCTTGTCTTATGGCACCTACTGATTTCTGTCCTGTGTTTGCATGTTGCAGTGATGCTTTATATAATAAGCTGCTCGAGGGTAGCATCTGTGTTTGTTGGGTCTCTGTGTCCCTCATATGACATAGAACAGTAGTTTTCATGGTGCCTGTAATTGTTTGTATTAGTGTTTGTTAAGTGAATGAATAAAGAAGCATCAGTGCCTTTTCTAGCAACTTACAATGCCTGTTGTGCGAAGCCCAGACATTTTGCTCTCTCTCTTTGAGGATCCTGGATCATTTGGCCTGTTCCTGTTACCCACACCTTCCCCCTTGGAGGTCATGCTTAAATCCCTCCACTCTCCTGAAACCTTCTCTTATTTCTCTTGTTTAGTAGATGTCTTTTAAATTATTTTGATTTTTTTTTCACTGTAACTTTGCTTCTCACCATGTTGATTACCTGTTCCTTAACACCAAAGATGATAACTCCTACATAAGAGGCATACCTATCTGAAAACTTTGGAAAATGAATCAGTGTGGAGGCTTCACTCTTTCAAAGTATGAATGAAAAATGTTTAAAATTTATGCCATTTAGGATGAAATTTTCCTAAACTTAAGTATCTTTTTTTTTTTTTTTTGCGGTACGCGGACCTCTCACTGTTGTGGCCTCTCCTGTTGCGGAGCACAGGCTCCGGACGCACAGGCTCAGCGGCCATGGCTCACGGGCCCAGCCACTCCGCGGCATGTGGGATCTTCCCGGACCGGGGCACGAACCCGTGTCCCCTGCATTGGCAGGCGGACTCTCAACCACTAAGCCACCAGGGAAGCCCTAAAAGATGTTTTTGCCTAATAGGTAGTATATAGTCATCGTAGAAATTTTAAAAAAATGTATAAATAGAATGAAATTAAACTTGCCTACTATCATACCATGGAGAAGCAGAACTCTGAAGGTTTAGTCTCTGTGTGAAATACAGTGCACTGGGTAAAATTTAATTGTTTTTTGGCGACTTGGAGGATCGTCATTACAAGCATGTTAAGTCCTTGTAAGCACTCTGTATCGTAAGTACTCAGTAAATATTAACTTTTAGTAATAAAAGGTATAAATGGACTCCTGAGGCTTTTAGAGCCACTTTTCTCTAAAGTGCCTGGGCTGCTCTGCTTTTTCCTGGTTCACTGAGTGTATTTTTAATAAAGTTTTTGATTCCTCTCGTGTGATCAGGATGTCACTCTTCTGCTATGGAGATCTCCACCTTCTGACTTGCTGTTTTGAATATGCACTAGGCTAGAAACAAGAGCATCGAGGTTTCTAGAATTGTGAGAAAACTAAGAGGAAGAGGGTTCTGAGTGGAGGTTCCAGCGGCCTTCCACAGTTGGGGTCTGCAAGAGAATTAAGCCTTAATGCCCTAAGGCATCCATCATGTATAATGAAACAGTTTTTCTCTGGTGCATTTGGAAGGGTACTAGTTCTCTCCTGGGAGGAATGAGAAAGTAGACATTCAGATTTATTATTTGTTCTCTGGTTCAGATGAGGAACTGTGGTTAAGAAAGGCTAAGGCTCTCCAGTGAGTCGGGTGCATAAACGCCATCTGTGATGCTGTGAAACCTCTATTCACAGATCAGAGCCCGTCTCCATTTTTTTTTTTTTTTTTTTTTTTTTTTTTGCGGTACGCGGGTCTCTCACTGTTGTGGTCTCTCCCGTTGCGGAGCACAGGCTCCGGACGCGCAGGCTCAGCGGCCATGGCTCACGGGCCCAGCTGCTTCGCGGCATGTGGGATCTTCCCGGACCAGGGCACGAACCCGTGTCCCCTGCATCGGCAGGCAGACTCTCAACCACTGCGCCACCGGGGAAGCCCGAGAGCCCTTCTCTTTACTTAGCCTGTGCTTCTTGGTGACATGCCAGAAAGGTACAGTTGCTGCTTGCCTGATTGTTTTTTAAAACAATAGTTAGTTTATCTCGTGGCACCAGTTCTGTGTTGGGCTCCTGGAGTGTTCTTGATAAATATCTGTTGACAGACCAATTGACTGTTTTTCACCTTTTTATTATGAAGGTTTTCAAACATTCATAGAGATGGCGCGGTTGTGGTAATGAACCATATACCTATCCCCTAGGTTCAACAGTCGTAGTTTGCCACACTTGCTTTACTAGTCCCCCTTTTTGCTATAGTATTTGAAAGTAAATCCAAACCGACGTCATACCATTTTGCCCCTACTACTTTGATGTATAGCTCTAGAAAACCGTATTGTTACAGAACTACTTGATCATTATCATGCTGACAAAGTTAAGCTTGATTTGCTTAGGATATTTTGAAAGGGCGATGTTCTTGCTTTCGTGACGATGGTGCTATGAATACCATTACAATGAACGTTAATATTGATTGAGTCCTTAAAATATACAGAATCATATAGCTAAGTACATGCATTAGCCTGTACTTTCTTCCTCCCCACAATTTTATATAGTCAGTACCTTTTTTTTTTTTTTTTTTTGCGGTACGCGGGCCTCTCACTGCCGCGGCCCCTCCCGTTGCGGAGCACAGGCTCCGGACGCGCAGGCTCAGCGGCCATGGCTCACGGGCCCAGCCGCTCCGCGGCATGTGGGATCCTCCCGGACCGGGGCACGAACCCGTGTGCCCTGCATCGGCAGGCGGACTCTCAACCACTGCGCCACCAGGGAAGCCCTAGCCAGTACCATTTTTATCCTGATTTTACAAAGTGAGGGGGCTGGGTTTTGAGAGGTAACGCATCTTGCCTGTAATCGTATAGCTGGCAAGAGTGGTGGGCTGGGACTCAGCCCTAGTCTGTGTGACTTGGGAGACTGCTCTTAACCCGAGAGCTACCTTGCCTCTTTATATACTTATTTTTAATTTTTCATACTTACGTTTGTTATTCTTCATAAAACCTCACATTCCATATATGACCAACTGCTAATTACCAGTCTTAATTGGAAACCAGTGAAGGTAGACAGGAAATCTATAGATAATGTCCAAATGTTACTTTAATTAATAATTTTAAAATTCTTACTCATTCTTCTTATCTAGGGGTTTAAAAACAAGAGACAAAAAATGATTACTTTAAAATTCAACTTTTTATATATTTATAATTTGGATTATATGGTGGACATGCCATGGGCAAGCAATGAGAACAGGAAACGGCCAGGGGCCTAGAGCGTCCTGTCTGCATCATTAACCCCTGGGTAATCAAGGCTTTAGCTGGTGTTTAGCTGGTTTAGCTGGTTTAATCAGCTGGTGTTACGGATACTGCTTATGGAGCAGGGGAAATTCTGCCTCTGGGGCACCTGCCTCTGCTGTGAGCTTTCCCCTGAGCTGTCTGTTTGGAGGGTGCCTTTCCCCTTGTTTAAGAGCTGTCTGGGAGAAGAACAGAAAATTCCCTTCCCACCAATGTGTGAGAGATTGATGGTGTAACGAACCACTTTTCCTAGGAAAGTTACCTTTAATAAGTACCAAGGAATGACAGCTGTGCAATTTGAAACATTTAACCAGAGGGAACATTGGGTGGTGGGGAGCCTTCTTGCTCTTTGTGAAATCTTGCCATTTTGACTTCTCTCCACTCTGCTGGTATAGGTGACCTTACGTAAGTCTCTCAGTCTTCTAGGTCTGTAGTTGTTAAATCCTCCCCTGCAGACCTGAGTAGCCTTGTCTGCGAAACTTGGACCAGATCCAGCTCCTGTGGAGCGCTGACTCAGTCACGTGACTGCAACAGGTGCTTTCAGTTCTGGAGCAGGCGGGGTGGGGGGTGGGGGGGTGGATTGGGGAGGAGGGTCTGTGTTCCTGGGGTGCACCCTCAGGGGGATGCTTCCCGAGGAGCGTGGCTGCAGAGATGCTCTTGTAGAGCTGACTCAGCCTAACTTCCGAGTTGGCAAGTCTAATCACTTCTTGTTTAAAGTAGGGGTGCTGGTGCTTTCACGTTTTTGATGACTTGTCACAGAGCACCTCAAAGCACCGGCAGAACCAGTCCCCTTGTTAAAAACCTGTGCCACAAAAGAACTTCTTCCCGAAATTGCAGAAGGCTATCAGGTGCTGCCTTGGGAAGCAGTGTTTTGAATCAGCACCCAGCACGTGGTGATTGCCACTCGAATTCAGTTTTGAACAGAGGTTCCCAGGCAGTGTTGGCAGTCACAGTGCTCCATAATGTGACGGGGTTGGTTTGTTGGTTTTGGAAGGCAGTGTCAACTGGAGCCCTGTCTGCTTACAGTCAGGGTGTTTTATTTTATTTTATTTTTTTAACATCTTTATTGGAGTATAGTTGCTTTACAATGGTATGTTAGTTTCTGCTGTATAACAAAGTGAATCAGCTATACATATACATATATCCCCATATCTCCTCCCTCTTGCGTCTCCCTCCCACCCTCCCTATCCCAGCCCTCTAGGTGGTCACAAAGCATCGAGCTGATCTCCCTATGCCATGCAGCTACTTCCCACTAGCTATCTATTTTACATTTGGTAGTGTATATATGTCCATGCCACTCTCTCACTTCATCCCAGCTTGCCCTTCCCCCTCCCCATGTCCTCAAGTCCATTCTCTACGTCTGCGTCTTTATTCCTGTCCTGCTTTTTTTTTTTTTCTAGATTCCATATATATGTGTTAGCATACGGTATTTGTTTTTCTCCTTCTGACTTGCTTCACTCTGTATGACAGACTGTAGGTCCATCCACCTCACTATAAATAACTCAATTTCATTTCTTTTTATGACTAATATTCCGTTATATATATGTGCTACATCTTCTTTATCCATATTTTAGCACATGTCAGATGCCTGCTGTTTTAGGGGTACAACTACATCCCAAGCTCCTTCTGCATGTGTTTAAATATGTGTATTTAAACATAGATAAAGGCATTACTGGAGAGTGGGCGACTGTGGTATGTAGGGATGTGGAAAGCGTTTGATATTTTCTGCAAATAAGAAGGTAGTGAGAAGATGATAGAAGGCATGTATGGTACGTACAGTAGCTATGCAATAAATGTTTATTTAAAAAATTTTTATTTTTCTTTCAAAACTTAGTTCACTTTGGGTTCAAAGGTTGATCTCGTGTCCCAGTTTGAGAATTTGAGTATGTAGTTCGAGACCATCCAGATTAAACTTTTCTGCAAATAAATACATATGTTGGGAAGTATAGCCTTTTATTTATTTATTTTATTTTTTTCTAGCTGCGCCGCACGGCATGTGGGATCTTAGTTCCCCAACCAGTGATCAAACCTGGGCCCCCTGCAGTGGAAGTGTGGAGTGCTAACTACTGGACTGCCAGGGAAGTCCAGTATAGCCACTTTTTTGAAAGGAAATTGGCCTTTGAAGTCAGACTGCCTGGGATTCAAATCCTGATTCTTCTACCCATGATTTTTGAGTTTTCACACCTAAAACAACGTGGTGAATTAAATCTAGGCCGCAGGGTGAAGATTAAATGAGGCATTACATGTAGAGCAACAGGCATGGTGCCTGGAACGTTGTGAGCTACAATAAGGATTACTTACCCTTCTCTTTACACAGGATATAATAGGAATGTTGGAAAGTTCTGATGACCTCAGTGCCGAAGAATAACTGATTGTGAACAAGGATATTTGCCAACTGGAATATAACATGGGGTTGTGAGGGAGAAGTTCAAAGGGTCTAGGGCAGCTGGAGCCCCAGTGTGTACTAGAGTGTAATGGGGTTGAAGTTTGTACTCAGTACTACCTTTATAGTGATTTGCTTCCCTTCATATGGAAATATATTAAAGGTAGTTATCATTGGGGGCTTTTCCCCCCAATGGGAATTTATCCATCCTAAGTGCTTTTATTTTTTAAATTTCTATTTATTTATTTATTTATTTTGGTGATCAGCGTTTTTTAAAACTGAGAAATAGCCAGACTGTAGAGTGTTTATTGGATAAGTCTCATTGGTGCCGTCCTATGACTATTTTAGGTAACTAATCACAGACAAGTGCTCATACACTATTACTTGAGAACGGCGATATTTTTTGGTAAAAGTGGACATTGGTTTCAAAATCGAAATAAACAAATTTTAATAGCAAAATCGTAGTGATTCTCCAGAGGTCATTTAAAAAATATTTGCCTAAAAGGTGAAGTGTCAGGAATAATATGAACTCATAAACTTCCATTAACATATTTATTCTTTCTTTTTAGGGGGGAGATTAACATACTTATGTAAATTTAAATCAAGTAGTTTTTATTATTATTTTTAGTTCTATTACGTAGCCTTTAAATTATGCTTATGATATTTTGATAGGATTAGTTGTGTGCAGGTCTGTTCTAGCATGTAAGGATCCTTGCAGACTCTAGCTTGTGTGACTAGCACGACGTCCAGCATGGGTAGCAGCTTTATGAATAATGTTTTCTACTAAAAAAATAAAATGCCCAGAGCATTTTGGGATGCTTTCAGATTTTAATTTAGGAAAGTCTGTAATCAAGTCTGTCATCGAGAGGAAAGAGTTAAGTAGGTTTTCTCTGAGGCTCTTCGCTCCTCGAGTAATTAATCAAATCTTCCCAAAGGACTGAGAGATGGATCTTTACCAATAGGGGGCCAAAGTTTTCCAGCTGCTTGATGAACTTCTCCCAGGTCTAACGATTGCTTCTGAACACTAGGCACACTTAGGGGCTTGGAGAAACTGTTTAGAAGCTTTCTCAGAGTACATTGAATTGAAAGGCTAAGTATTTGGAAATCCAGATGTGGTTTAGTAAGTTTGATGATGTGTCTTTACGAGAGTGTACAGTAGAGTGGTGAAACCAAGATCTTCGCAATGAAATGTCTTGTAATATGGGAAACTCTTAACACATTTATTTAAGGTGTTAATTTGTCTGAAAGACATGTGGTTTCCAAATTCGACAAGCATGTACGAGCCCATGAAGGTTCCTACCTTGCTTTGCCTGGCAAAGTAACAGGTATAGAGACTGAAGAACCAATGCTTGATTTAGGCTGACAGAGTGAGTCTGTTTTATAAAGGCAAAAAATAGGCTAGGTAGAATGTAAAAGAAAACGTAAAGGACTTTTTGTCTTCTTCCTTCTTAGATTTTTTTCTGCTATCCTTACGAAGCAAAGCGTCTGGGATATGGTGAAATGTCAGTTATATTGTAAGTCCATGTGTTAGGGCTGAGTTCAGAATGTGAGTTCTGGTGGTCTATAGAAAGGAGATGCTGTGCCTTTTAGGAGTACAATGGTATACTTTCCAATCACATTTCTGAAATAGAGGGAAGATGAAATACGGGAATGCCTTGTTTTATTGCACTTTAGTGTGCTTGGCAGAGGTTGTGCTTTTCACAAATTGAAGGTTTGTGGCAACCCTGCGTCGAGCAAGTCCATCCTCACCATTTTTCCAACAGCATTTGCTCATTTCTTGTCTCTCTGTCACGTTTTGGTAACCCTCGCAACATTTCAAGCTTTTTCATTGTCATTTTATTTGTTACGGTAATCTGTGACTTGGGATCTTTGATGTTACTATTGTAATTGTTTTGGGGCGCCACGAACCACACTCGTATAAGATGGCAAACTTAATCAATAATCGTTGTGTGTGTTCTGACTGCTCTACTGACCTGCCGTTCCCCCATCTCTCTCCCTCTCCTCAGGCCTTCCTATTCCCTGAGGCTCAACAGTATTGAAATCAGGCCAATTAATAACTCTACAATGGCCTGTAAGTGTTCAAGTGAAAGGAAGAGTCGCGCAGCTCTCATTTTAAATCAAAAGCTAGAAATGATTAAGTTTAGTGAGAGAGGAATGCTGCTAGGCCTCTTGCACCGAGCAATCAAGTTGTGAATGCAAAAGAAGAGTTCTTGAAGGAACTTAAAGGTGCTACTCCAGTGAATACACAAATGACAAGACAGGAAGCAGCCTTGTTGCGGATATGGAGAAGATTGTAGTGGTCTGGATAGAAGATCAAACCAGCCACAACATTGCCTTAAGTGAAATTCTAATCCAGAACTAGGCCCTAGCTCTCTTCAATTCTGCGAAGGCTGAGAGAGGTGAGGAAGCTGCAGAAGAGAAGTTTGAAGCTAGCAAAGGTTGGTTCATGAGGTTTAAGGAAAGAATCTGTCTCCAAAACATCAGAGTGCAAGGTGAAGCAGCAAGTGCTGATGTAGAAGCTGCAGTAAGTTATCCAGAAGGTCTAGCTCAAATAATGCAGGTGGCTACACTAAACGATAGATCTTCAATGTAGATGAAATAGCCCTATTTTGGAAGAAGGTGCCATGTAGGACTTCCATAACTAGAGAGGAAAAGTCAGTGCCTGGCTTCAGAGCTTCGAAGGGCAGGCTAATTAACTCTCTTGTTAGGAGCTAATGCAGCTGGTGACTTTAGTTTGAAGCCAGTGCTCATTTACCATTCTGAAATCCTGAGAATTATGCAAAATCTACTGTGCCTGTGCTCTATAAATGAAACTACAAAGCCTGGATGACAGCACGTCTGTTTATAATACGGTTTACTGACTATTTTAAATCCACAGTGAGACCTACTGCTCAGAAGAAGAAAATATTCCTTTCAAAATATTACTGCTCATTGACAATGCACCTGGTCACCCAAGAGCTCTGATGGAGGCGTACAATGAGATTAATGTTGTTTTCATGCCTGCTGACAACAACATCCATCCTGCAGCACATGGATTAAGGAGTAATTTTGATTTTCAATTCTTATTATTCAAGAAACACATTTTGTAAGGCTGCTATGTGATTCCTATGATGGATCTGGGCAAAGTAAATTGAAAACCTTCTGGAAAGTATTCACCATTCTAGGTGTCACTAGGAACATTCATGATTCATGGGAAGAGGTCAAAATATCAACATAAACAGGAGTTTGGAAGAAGATGATTCCAACCCCCATGGATGACTTTGAGGGGCCTAAGACTTCACGGGGGCGAAGTAACTGCAGATGTGGTGGAAATAGCAAGATAACTAGAATTAGACGTGGAGCCTGAAGATGTGACTGAATTGCTGCAATCTCGTGATAATACTTGAACGAATGAGGAGTTGCTTCTTATGGATGAGCGAAGACAGTGGTTTCTTGAGATGGAATCTACTCCTGGTGAATATACTGTGAAGAGTCTTGAAATGACAACAGAAGATCTAGAATATTACATAAGCTTAGTTGATAAAGGCACGGCGGGGTTTAAGAAGATTGAGTCCAATTTTGAAAGAAGTTCTTTTGTGGGTAAAATGCTGTCACAGCATTGCATGCTACAGGGAAATCGTTGGTGAAAGGAAGAGTCAACTGATGCGGCAGACTTCATTGTGGTCTTATTTTAAGAAATTCCCACAGCCACTGCAGCCTTCAGCAACCATGACCCTGATCAGTCAGCAGCCGTCAGCTTCATGGCAGGACCCTTCACCAGCAAAAAAGATTACGATTCACCAAAGGCTCAGATGATGGTTAGCGTTTTTTAGCAATAATTATTTTTTAATTAAGACATATACATTTTTTTTAAGAAATAATGCTATTGCACGCTTAATAGATTACAGTACAGTATAAGCATAACTTTTATATACACTGGGAAGCCAAAAAATTGTATGACTTTATCGCGATATTCACTTTATTGCAGTGGTCTGGAACTGCACCTGCAGGATCTCTGAGGTCTGCCTGTAACGGGATGGAACTTAGAGAATTACTATAGAGAATTTAGTCTTATCTAAAGAGAGTTCTAGTTTTTGCCTTTGGCTTTGGGAGGTAATCTCTAAGTCCTTGAAATGTCCTGCCTGATAGGAGTGGTTTGGGGCCACACCAGATGACCTAACAGTGTGGTTCATGGTGAATGCTTTGGGTCATGGGTATCAGGGGCACGGTAACCATGTCTTTGTGACCAAACCCTCATAAGAACTCTGGATGCCGAGGCCCAGGTGAGCTTCCTTTGTTGGCAGTACCCTGCATATTACCGTGCATTGCCGCCGAGAGGAGTTAAAGCTGTTCGTTATTCCACTGAGAGGGGACAGCTGGAATCTCTGTGTGTGGAACTCTCCTGGACTCTGCCTCGTATGTCTCTTCCTTGGCTGATTTTAATCCATATTCTTATGCTGTGATAAACCGTAACTGTGAGTATAATATTGACAGCTTTTTAGCTTTCAGTGAGTTGCAGAAGCCCTTTTAGTAAATTATCAAACCCGAGGGTGGTCTTGGGGGCCTCCCCACCCCACTACTTATAACTGATGTGAGAAATGAGTGTTGTCCTTGGAAAATTCCTCCATTTTTTTTATCAGTAAAAAGCGCATTAGATGCTTTTAGGGCATGAGTGGGGCTTCTCAACTATAGGATGATCCTGCTGGGATATTTCATTGAAAGACTCCCAACTGTTCATTAACTTTGGGTCTTTCTTCTTGGCCTGGTCCGTTTCTGCGGAGTTGAATCCTCCAGTCTTCTGCCTGGGGGAACAGAAGCTACACTGCTAGTGTTCTGAGGGTAGAGGAAGGGAAGGGAGCTGGTGGTAGCTGTGGATTTCAACTTTCACTGTTCCTTCTGTTTTCTCTATGATGATCTTGACGGCAGAAGTAGTACAGGGTGTTGAGAGAGCACGTGATTAGGGCCACCTAATGTACATGGGGTGTCAGGGAAAGCTTCACAGAGAATGATTGAACTGATATCTGAAGGATGAGAAAGGAGCTTGCCAGGTGAGAGTGAGGGAATAGTTTTCTAGGCAGAAGGCTTATAAATTTGAGTAGATATATCAGTATTACTTGGGAAAGGGGAGCAAGTAAGTTGTCAATTTGTTACAACCGTCTATATAATCAGAAAAGTGGCACCAGGGATGTAATACCAAAGGTGATTTGTAGATTGAAGGGAATCCCTCTTTTGGTGGTTAGTAATATTAACTAATTAATACCATGTCTTCTTCAGATATGTAAATAAAGGCAGTGAGGTTCTAAATGAAATTCTTGCTTAGGAGTCAGGATTTAAACTTACCACATTGGGTGTGAGAAGTTGGACTTTGTGAAGAGTTGATGTTTACATTAGTCATAAGTTTTCTTGTTAATTTGTCTTAAGTTGCTGGTTGACTTTGTCTTCTAGATGTCACTTGAGGTTTGTTTGTTTTTTGTAGTGGTAATATGACCAATTAGAGGAGTTTTAAGTAGATGCTGAAGTTTAGATTAGCTGTTACTTGTACCTAAGTATTCAGATGGCAAACTAATGGTTTGCAAGAACTTTTGAATTTGCCTTTAGAATCCTAGGGCAGATTATAATGACACTTCCCAGGTTTAAAACTTTGAAATGTCTCCCGGTTTTCTGTTGAGTTAGATATAATGGTCTCAATCTACCAATCTTCATCTTTCAGGCTTTGTTTCTGTTTCTCTCTGATATGTACTTGATTCTTCAGAAAAGAAAAAAAAGTTGGATTTTTCCTGAACTGAATTTGAGTTCTTCCGCCTTAGGGTCTTGCTTCCAATGCTGCTCTTTGCCTCCTCAGCTACCCGCCACCTCCATCTCTACCTCTTCATAGCTGTTGGTGCAGTTCTTCCAACATGACTTTTTTTTTAGTTCCCCCACCAGCAAACCCTCACTTTCTCTTAAACTTCCATAGCACCGTGCCCCTTGTTTACTCATTAAAAAGGCAGAAGAAGGCTTAAGGTCCTCATTTCTACTCTTATTTTCAATTCTCTTGGGTGCAAGTTATCTAACTAATTTTGGCACCTGGTGTGATAGGACTTACTAAATCTGTTTATAGCTGACTTGAATTCAGATTCCTGTTTATTTTGCCGATGATCTGTTTTCAGGTTTTCTCAGTCTGCTTTAGAGAATGCATATGTGTTCTAATATCCCCATTTTATTTACCTCTGTATTTGACATTGTAATTTGATATCAAAGGCAAAAGAGCCTACCCATTTGGCCCTGTTTTTTTTTCAACTGTTTTAAACTAACTTATTTTTTTCCTCCCAGGTTTTGAAAGAAGTAAATATTCGTTATACAGAATTGGCAGCAACTGGACCGTAGTTTTCCCCCCTTTCCATTCTATCTTACATACCAACTGATCAAATCAATTAACAGGGGTTCTCCAGTATTTCACATGTGGGGTCCTCTGTCTAAATGTCAAGATTCTCTGTGACCTGCTACCACCTTATCTATGCCACCATGTCTTTATTCCCAGACACAACTTTTGGTCATTGTTATTGTTCTGTGAACAGACCATCACCATTCCTATATTGGTCTTTATTCATATTATACCCATTTGAAATGTCTTCCCTCTCCTTGACTTGCAGTTAATTTCTGCTCATCTGTCAGGCAAGTAGGACTGTTGAAAGCTTCCTTGGCCGGCCTAGCCTTCTCATAGTGACAGAGTGTAGTGACGGAGTTGGAGCGAGAACCCAGTGTCCTGCCCTTTTCTGTACCGTCATGTCCTCTGTTTACCACTCCTGCCCAGATCCATTGAATGATGACTGTCACACCAAGCTGGCTGGTTCTTTCCTCCTTGGCAATGATGGCTTTCTAACCTGGTGGGGAAGTTAATCAGTTAATCAGTTAATCAGTTATATCATCATACCAGCTGTACTATAAAAACATTGTAAAAGCGCCCAGCACGTTCAGTGCTCCATAAACAGTTGTCCGTGGTTTTCCAACTCCAAATCCAATAATGCCCATATCACAGAACCAGAATCTGGAATCCCTTTCTTCCAGGGCAGTGCTGTGTATCCAGAGCTGGTTCCCCTCGTGCTCCTCTGAAGCTCCTAACGTGGCAGCCTAGTACAAGGCCTCCATAGATGGCCTGTGGGTTCAGTCGTGTTACCACCGTGCTGTTAAAAGTTTTACAGTAAACTCACTTGGAACTCTAGTAAATTAAAAACGAAATGGGTGGGAACTCTTGGATATTTTAACCACCAAGAGGACATTTCTCAAACAGCTTTGATAAGTGGACTGCTGAGGAAAACTATACAGTCCCAACCTGGCAGGTTAACAGTTCTTTGAACTAGTTAATGAAATGCTTCCTACTGGAAACCTGGAGAAATACGTAGTTTCTGAAAAACCTTTTGATAATGCTTCCCCTAAGAGTTTAAGAAAAATGCCAACAGAGTAAAAAGTACTGCTTTTTTCATAGATTTCAACATGTTTAAACAATAGCAGGAAAGAGTACAAGGGAAATAGCGGCTGTTTGTTCCCCAGGGAGGTCAGTCATTGGTTGACACCAGTTTTATAATGGCAAATAATATTTTCAGTGCTAACAGAACTCTTTGCAGGAGAGCTTAGAAAAACAACTGATGGGCATCAAGCTAAAGGTGTTTTGAAAAGTGAAAAATATGTTAGCTTTGTAAATAAATTGAGGTGGATTTAAAAACAGGGGCACGCATTGCTATGCTATTTTAACCTATAGAGTTTCACTGTAATTTTTAAAAACATTTAATTGAGGTATGTCTTAGTCTATTCAGGCTGCTATAGCAGAAATATTATAGAATGTGCAGCTTATAAGAAACAGGAATTTATTTCTCACAGTTCTGGAGGCTGGGAAGTCCAAGGTCAAGGTTCCGGCAGATTCGATGTTTGATGAGGACCAGCTTCCTCGTTGTTGGCTGTGATTTCACTGTAACCTGACAAGGGAAAGGGGCAGGGGATCTCTCTGGGGACTTTTTTATCAAAGTGTTTTTTTTTTCTTTTTTTTTTTCCCCCGGTACACGGGCCTCTCTGTTGTGGCCTCTCCCGTTGCGGAGCACAGGCTCTGGACGCGCAGGCTCAGCGGCCATGGCTCACGGGCCCAGCCGCTCCACGGCACGTGGGATCTTCCCTGACCGGGACACGAACCCGTGTCCCCTGCATCGGCAGGCGGACTTTGAACCACTGTGCCACCAGGGAAGCCCTGGGGCCTTTTTTATAAGGGCAGTAATCCCATTCATGAGGGCTCCATCCTCATGACCTGTTCACCTCCTAGGGGCCCCAGCCTCCAAATACAATTACTTTGGGAATTAGGTTTCAACATATGAATCAGGGTAGAGGGAGGGCACAAACTTGCAGAGCTAGCAGGGCATAATATATACAGTAAAGTGTTCTAATCATAAATGTATTGTTTAGTTTTTAGATACCTATATAAGTGAGTTTCAGTGTAATTTGATTTACACATTTGTATTAGTGGAATGTCAAATATTTACATTTTAAAGTTTGAGAAGGAAAATAATAGTTTTTAGTCTGCCACTTTGTACTTGTGAAGCAGTTTGCTATTACAACCTTTTCATATTGGTTTGTGTATGTTATTTATTGCTATGAAGTAAATTACTACAAAACTTAATGACCTAAAACAACAATAAACATTTATCATGTCACACAGTTTCTGTGGGTCAGAAATTTGGGAGTGATTTAGCTGTGTGGTTCTGGCGTGGGGTCTCTCATGAGGTTGCAGTCGAGTTATCAGCCCAGGCTGCAGTCACCTGCAGGTTTGACTGGACCTGGGGTTCCACTTCCAAAGCGTCTCCCTCCAGTGTTTGCAGTTAGTGTTGGCAACTGGTGAGAGCCCTCAGTTCTTGGCCACGTGGACCTCTCCCTAGGGCTGCTCGAGTGTCCTTATGACATGGCCTCTGACTTCTCCTAGATCCTAGATAGTAAGGCAAAAGCCTCAATGCGTTTTATTACCAATTGTTGGAAGTCACACACTGATATTTCTACAGTATCTTATTGGTCACACAGGTCAGTCCTATTCATTGTGGAAGGAGCGTGAATATCAGGAGATTAGAATCACAGAGGGTGATTTTGGAGGCTGACTATATTGGTTTCCCTTATTCATTGTGTTATTTATTTAGCTTGTTTTTGTATATAGTTGTTTTTTTTTAAGATTTCAAACATTCCAAAAAGTAGAAGGTCTGATATAAAGAACACCCATATATACCAATCACCTAGACTTAAGAGCTGCTAATAATTTGCTGTGTACTTTGGCAGTTTTTTTCTGAAACATTTTAAATTAAAAGTACAGACATCGTGACATTTCACTTATAGTTTTTGCATCTTTAAGAAATAAAGGTATTTTCTTGCAATATCATAATACCATTGTGACAATAATAAGATTTTTTAAAAATTTACTTATTTATTTATTTTTGGCTACGTTGGGTTTTCGTTGCTGCATGCGGGCTTTCTCTAGTTGAGGCGAGCGGGGGCTACCCTTCGTTGCGGTGCCCGGGCTTCTCACTGCGGTGGCTTCTCTTGTTGTGGAGTGCGGGCTCTAGGCACGTGGCCTTCAGTAGTTGTGGCTCGCGGGCTCTAGAGTGCAAGCTCGGTAGTTGTGGCGCATGGGCTTAGTTGCTCTGTGGCATGTGGGTTCTTCCCAGGCAAGGGATCGAACCTGTGTCCCCTGCATTGGCAGGTGGATTCTTAGTCACTGCACCACCAGGGAAGTCCAGACAATAACCAAATTTAAAATAATTCCTTGATATCCTGTAATACCAAGTACACATTTAAATTTCCTTGGTTGTCCCCATAGGGTATTTTATAGCTGGTTTGTTCAAGCCAGGATCCAAAGAAGGACCGTGCATTATATTCAATTGTTGTATTTGTCTCCCTTAATCTGGAACACCCCCTTTTTTTTTAACTGCCATGAGCTCGATGATACCGGGTTACCTGACCTGTAGATTGCCCCAACTTCTAGATGTATCTGATTATTTCCTCATGATGTGGTTTAACTTATTTCTCTGTCTTCTGTATTTTCTTTAATTTGGAAGTTGTATCTTGTGTTAGTCTGGCTTCTCTAGAAAAAAAGAACCAATAGTAGATAAATGGATAGATATATAGATCGACAGATAGATAGTTATATACATACATACATATATATATATATATACACATATATATATATATATATATAGAGAGAGAGAGAGAGAGAGAGATTGATTGAATATAAGGATTGGCTCATGTGATTTTAGAGGCTGAGAGGTCCAGTACCTGCAGTTGGCAAGCTGGAGACCCAGGAGAGCTTATGGTGTAGTTCCAGTCCAAGTCCAAGTCCAGAGCTAGGAGAATACTGATGTCTCAACTCAGAGACAGTCAGGTAGAGAAAGAGAATTCTTTGTTACTCAGCCTTTTATTCTATTCAGGTCTTCAATAGATTGGATGAGGCCCACCCACCTTGGGGAGGGCAGTATGCATTACTCAGTCTTCAAGTGTTGACCCCATCCATAAACACCCGCACAAGACACGCCCAGAAATAATGTTTAACCACATATCCGGGCACCTTGCAGCCCAGTGAAGTTGACACATAAAATTAAGCATCACGTATCTAAAACTTGGTTAGATTCAGATTAACAGTTCTGATAAGAGTACTGCATAAGTGGTGCTGTTTATTTCATTTTATATATCATGAGGCACAAAACAAGGCCTGAGTTGGATTTTGATAAGGGTGACCTAGCATTCAAACTAAATACTTTTGATCGTGAAAAGGGGCACTATGAATACTTAAAATGGTATAATTGAAAAATATTTATTGATTAACAAATTGTTTTTATTTTTTGGTGGGCCTTCTATTCAAGAGAAAATAACTATTCAAAAACTTGTAAAAAATTCATCCTAAAGGAAAATATATTCACGTGCATCAAAATAAAAAATGTATTCCTATTAATTTTTCAGCATTATAAAATAACATAAGTTGAATTATTACTCAGCTTTAATTAGTTTCTTAGCTGTATCATCTCTGATATGCCATTGGTAGCTTTTTGAAGAATAGTTTTTTCAGTTTCTTAACGTATTAAAATGTTCAGCAATTTTTTCAAACTTTCATTTTATATTTCTTAACTTTGAAAGCCTTGACACCTTCAATTGATTTTTCTTTGTGGAACATAATATTTTTAATTGACAAAATATTTACAAATGCTGAAGGTACTTGGTAAACTTAGAACACATTCTGTAAATGGCGGGTATTCTCAATTCTCATGGGTTTTTGTATTGAAATGTGTAAATATTTCAGCACAAGTAGTTTCACCGTTAATGTACTTTGCTCCATTCTGAGGCAAAATAATATATATTTTTATAAGACAAAACTTGTCAAATAAGATGTCTCAGTTTATGATTCTTTTGAAGGTTTTGTTAAGTTTATATACTGTAACGTCACAGGCCCTCTCAGTTTCATTTCTGTGACATTGTGATTTATAGTAAGAAATATATATTTAGTGTTCATCCTTCCTCGGCACAGAGCTCCTAAACCCTTCAGATTTCCTATGATGAGAGCTATAGAGGTGTCTGGTTATGGCAACGATGTGGTTTTTGGGCCTCACCTAAGCGTGGGGCCTGGTTGCCTAGAGAACCAGCCACTGATGAGGTTGTTGGAACTTTCTCTGCCGCCCCTTAACTGACCTGTGGGTTAGGGAGAGGGGCTGGAGGTTGAGTTCGATCGCATATCATGGCTAGTGATGTAATCAATCATGCCTGTGTAATGAAGCCTCCATAAAACCCCCAAAGGGTTAGGGTTTGGAGAACTTATGGCTTGGTGAACATGTGGTGATTCAGGGAGTCATTCTCTTAGAGAGGACTTGGAAGCTCTTTGCCCTTTCCCCCGCCTTTCCCTTTGCATCTCTTTCATGTAGTTGTTTCAGTTATATCCTTTTATAATAAACTGATAATCTAGTATTCCTGTGAACTGGTCTAGCAAGTTAATCGAATCCATGGAGGGGGTTGTTGGAACCTCCAGTGGTAGGTCAGAAACACAGGTGGTAACCTGGACTTGCATCTAGGTCTAAAGTTGGGGGGGGGAGGTAGGGGGTTGGGCAGTCTTGTGGGACTGAGCCCTTAACCTGGGGAATCTGATGATAATATCTCTGGGTAGATAGTGTCAGAACTGAATTGAATTGTAGGACATCCAGCTGGTGTCTGGAGCATTGTGGTAGTGTAGGAAACCCCTTCTCCCCACATTGGAATTAGGTGTAGAACCCTTAAGTTCTTTCCAGTACAGAAAGTAAATGTATGCAGTTTAAAATAGGAGCTTAGAGTAGCCAGTCTTCAAAGATGGACCATGTCTCCGGGATTGATGTCTTTGTGTCGTCCTCTGCTGCATTGATTCAGGCTCACCCGAGACTCACTATAACCACAGAAGGTGACACAAATGATAATAGCTGCTGTATGATTGGGGAGCCCTCAGCTGCTCTGTGAGAAGTTAGTTCAGCTGCCCTGTTGGAAATGGCACGTGGAGAGGGGGACGTTCGGACCGACATGGAGGTGTCCCAGCAGAGCCCAGTCTCCTGCCGCTCCTCTGAGGCACCGGACATGTGAGTGCAGCCATCTCGCATGTTTCAGACTCATCATCATCTGGTGGCCGCCACACGAGATCTCAAGTGAGAGCAGTAGAACTGCCCAGCTGAGCCCCAGTCAACCAACAGAATCCGGATAAATAATAAAAGGCTTGCTGTTTTTCGGCATGACATTTTGTGGTGGTTTGTTACATGGGGATAGATGGTAAGCAAAAGAGCTAAGTCGAGATATTCCAAAGTACAATTTTAGAATTTTAAAATTCAACCTGTACGCTAGTTGAAATCTCATTTAATTTGTCCAAGTCCTCTCATTTGTAGAGGGATAAATTTCAGTGTCTTCCTGTTTGCAATATTTACAAACAGTTGTCAACAATAGTTGTAGTTCACTAAGTTTCAAAAGCTGGAGGCTTTGGGTGTTTTATTTATTTAATAAGTTTTTTTAAAAAAAGATTTTTCAACTGATATTGAAAAAAAAAGTAAACCAACATTTAAAAGTCTCATTTATAAAATAGTTCAAGACTTGTGTGTGTCAGCTTAGGCTGATTGACAAAATGGTTCTTCCTCTTCCAACAGTCAAATGTTCCTAATAATCAACTGATGATAACCAGCAAAGAGATAGTGCACACTGCCAGGAAGAAGTATTTATTTTTAATTAAACATCAGCTTTCTCACAAAGATCAGGTAGTTCACTTATTCTGTGTATATATAAAATATTTAAAATTTGACAGCTATAGCTTGTGTTTTGATTGTTAGACTAGACTATGGAAGCTTATTTGGATGAAATTGTAAGTTAGGTGTCTGTCACAACCAGATTCAAGTGTATTTCTGCTCCCTGGGTTTCTTAATAAGAACATTGTTTTTATTGTGATGCTATACTCCAACAAAATTTGCATCTGTGTCATCTCTGCAAAATCAAATAATTATTTGTTCAGTGCTAACCTCTTTAACTGAATTTACATTGGCGGTCACAATAATGTCAGGTGTTTTACCTTCAACAAATAGATTTCTGAAATCTTTTTCTTTGATTTAATGTTAGGTTTTTAAAAATGAGCCAATATTTGAATTAATTTAACTCATTTTTCTCTTTAAAGCACCCATGACTTATATAAAACTTATATTGTTTAGTTGTTTGTGAAATTCTTCTGCTTCTGGAGCCAACAAATTAATAACTACTGCTTTTCTTCTTGGACATGCAGTAGAATTTTGGTTGTGAAAACAGGCACTATTTAGAGTACTCATTTTATCTCAATGAAAAGTCATGCTTCAGAGTTTTATGTAACTGTATCTTCTGAGGCTTCTGTTAAATTGCCATCTTTAAGCACAGGCTTCTTAACTGCTAATTTTTTAAGTAAATGTGAGTGTTGTTTAGCAGATTCGGGTCTTGTAGAGATATGCTGGCCTATGATAAATGTTCAAAAACATTTTGTGTAAATTATAGATCATACTTTTCCAAGAAATGGAAATTCAGAAGTTAATTTTTCATTAAACATTTTTTTTTCTGGCTGCACCACGCTTGAGGGATCTTAGTTCCCTGACCAGGGATTGAACTCGGGCACTCGGCAGTGAAAACGTGGAGTCCTAGCCACTGGACTGCCAGGGAATTCCCTAAACATACTTTTCTGAGTTCATTGTTGCTGATAGATTTTTTTTTTTCCAAAATAAAAAAGCCTAACCCCAAATACATACTTTCAGGCTTACAGAATATAAAAATGATAAAAGCAATGCTTTCAGTTTGCTATCCTTCGGGAATCTAGAGGTCCCCTACACATATGCCGTGGTCACCTAACCTACAGGTTCTCTTGCTTCTCATGCCCTGCTGACTGCTGGCATGGTGCGTCTGTGTCTCTTGCAGGCTTGGGCTCAGGCCAGGGCCCCAGCAGCTGGTATGTTCAGAGGCACAACATCATGCGTATTTCTCCCACCACCACCCAAGACTGGAGGGCGCCGCCAGTATTGCAAGTACCTGTCCTCATCAACGTATGTCCAAAACGCTGGTAGTGTTAGTTTTGTAATGGCTGGAAGAAGGGTGGGGAAAAGAGTGAAGTTTTGGCCTCTACAGAGTGACCCACATGTCCAACTGAGATCTCTTCACTGCTCTTGTCTCTCACACACTTTTACTGGTGATGGTGGTAGAAGCTGGAGTCTACCAAACCCATGCTGGTTTGTTTTAAGGTTTGTTAAAAAACAAAATATACGGGACAAATGCTAAACCAGATGGGGCAGGAGGTGTACACTGGGCATGTCCTGGGTGAACTAGGATGATGTGGTTCCCCTAGTGAGGACCAATATGTATGTATATGTTTATCTGTCTCTTCTCATTAGAAAAAGCTCTGTGAGAGTAAGGGTTTGTTTGTTCATCCGCTGCTGAATCCGCAGAGCCTACATCAGTGCTGGCACCATCGTGGGTACTCCTTTGATGTTAGTTGAATGAATGAATAAATGTAATTCACAGCCAGAATTGCATTTAGCAAGCTTCCCATGAAGAAAGTCCCTTGTCTGTCTCTTATCTTACGTATAAGCTGTTGACTTTGGGATGGAGACCCCCGTAGACTCTGTAAGTAGGCCTAGAGCCATTTAGTTGGAAATGCTGGGGTCCTGTGCACCTTGAGCCTGGACCAGAAGTGGAATGTGATCTTGGGGAAAGTCTGTACTCTTGGCGCCACAGACCCCTTACCTACGGGGAAGGGCACTGCTATGGGAGGGCCAGAGCAGAGCAGGCTCTCTAGAGTGTGGGCCTGTCTTGCCCAGGTGTGATGTTGGTATCATATAGGATTCATGTAATAATCAGCTTCTGTCTGGTGGCCCATGGTGCTAAGGTTTTGTGATCTTTTCTATGGGAGCAGTAACAATGGCATCTGGTATTATCATTTCTGCCTGGCACTGTGCCGTTGTGTCAGGCTGGCCTTGTGGAAGATCTCTGTGGCCAAGGATTGGTCGTGAAAGGTTTGGTGGGGTGAAATGCCCCAGGGAAACGTTGCACATGCTGATGCCTGGGCTACAGCAGCAGCCGTCTTACTGGTCTACCTACTCTTGTCTCCCTCCCTTTCCACCTGTCCTGCACACTGCTACCTGGCAGTGCCTCTTAATTCCAAAGAGTTAAGTATATTTTGTTTTTACTGCTCGATAAGGTAATGCATGCTCTTTGTAAAAAGTTTAAAGTATTATGTAAATGAAAGTAGAAATCTTAATGTAATTCTACCTCTGAAGAGAAACACTTTTGTCAATTTGGTATACATTCTATTATTTTTTTGCACATATGCCAACAGATATATGTTTTGTACTTTTGGGGTTTTTTTAAACATTTTTAATTTAAAAAATCACTGCTGTGCAGGTTACTTATTTTCACTTAGTAATGAATCATAATCAGTTTTCCGTGACAGTACTTACTGATCTACCTCATTCTTTTTAATGGCTGGATCATATTCTGTATTATGGATTTGCTGTGTTTCATTGAGCTGATCATAGATCTTGGTGTCATTTGCAACAATACTACCATAAATACCTTTTCATATTTGCATTTGCATACTCGTGTAAGCATTTCTATGGGACATATACTGTATGCTGATTAATTTTTAGTAAATACTTCTTTAATTCTGTTACAGCCCAGTTTGGAAATTTTCAGTGGCTCTGATCAGTTTTAGGATAAAGTCTTGAGCAGTGCTGTCTAATAGAAATATAATGTGCAACACAAAGTAATCAAAAATCTTCTAGTATGCATGTTGTAAAAAGTAGAAACAGGTGAACATAATTTTAATAACACTTTATTTAACCAAATGTGTCCCACATATTATTTCAATTCAGTATGTAGTCAGTATCAAAACATAGCTAAAATGATACTTTACATGCCTTTTTGGTACTAAATCTTTGAAATCTGCTGTGTATTTTGTACGTAAAGCACATCTCAATTTTGATGATCCACATTTCAAGTTCTCGAAGAGTTGCATGTGGCCAGTGGCTACTGACGGGCTAGCACAGATCTAGACTCCTTAGCCTGGTACTTAAGGAGCTTTACAGGTAAGCCACTGTCAATCAAATAGAGCCAACCTGCATTTGTTCCTGGTATTCCTGTTACCCACAAACCTCTTGTACTTCCTCTATATTTTTCGTGAAGCCTGCCCATCACTCGGGCAGGGTTTCTCAACCTTGGCATTATTGACACTTGGGCTCAGATAATTCTTTATTGTGGAAGGTGGTACCATCAGTCCTGTGCATTGTAGGAAGTTTACCAGCACTTCTGGCCTCTGCTCACTAGATGCAAGTGGCAGTTTCCCACCCGAAGCTGTGACAACCAAAAATGCCTCCAGGTTGAGGGCCATACTTCAGGGCCAATTTCAAACCTCTGCTTATCCGTGGAGGGTTTTTTTCTGGCCAACTGGATGAGCCTACTCTAACCTACCCTTCGTCTGAACTTGCCTTATTGTCCAGCCAGTGTGGTAAGTATGTTATAGGGAAAAAACATTTAGCGGTCAAGTTTGAGAAGTGCTGGATTAAAGAAAATTCCAGAGGTTTCTTAAATGTGGGCTTTCTCGTGGAGTTTAATAAGCTACTGTACCTTCTGCATCTCCAAGAGAAGTTTTCCCATCTAGCATGTCCCGAACTTATTGATCATTGTCATAGACATTTATCCTTTTCTGCTCTTCAGCAACCAACTCACGTCCTCTTATTGTTGGGAGATCTCCTAGTATGTCGGCTCGGTTGGGTCTACTACAGAGGAAGGAGTAGATCTTTCCTCTCCTACCGGGCCCCGCAGTCACGCATGGGTCAAGTACCGGATGTGTTTATATGGACTTGGGGCCCCGAGTGACTTAAAGATGGCGGTGGTGTCCGGCAGCAGCTGCTGGTGGCATCTTGTCCAGACTGTCGCTCTTAAACGCTGGCATTATTCTTCCAGCTTTTGGCTCTGTTATTATCTTTGGTTCCTGTCTGTTTTCTGAGCTTGTTCTTCTCTCCTCCATTATCTGAGTTCTTAATATCCTTCCTTTTTCCTTTTTTGTTTCAGTCAGCAAAGTCAGTTTTCATCATTTTTCAACTGAAAGATTCCTAACTGATGGAACCTGTGGGATCAGTTGGGAACCGCTGGTTGAAAGCATTGCTTTTTGCTCTCATGTGTGGGCTTACATTTTGTATTATTCACTTCCTTTCCTCCCCAAGCTTTTTCAGGAGAGGAACAACCTGTTTACTGCCATTGCGTTCCCCACGCCGTTTAGCACAGTGCCTGTACTGAGGAAGCGCCAAGTGGGGAGGCTGTAGGACTTGCACGTGGGCACTCGGTTCCACCAAGGATTTATGCTCGTCTAGCTGCGTAACTGCAGCCACCAACTGCTGCTAAGCTTTTGAGGCTGATAACCAAGTGATTATGGGCATCCTGGGAACAAGTGGAGCCGAAATAGCCAACTGAGGACTGGACCAAACAGTATTTTAGGTGCCACAATAAACGGTTGGGTTCTCCGTTCAGTGTCCAGAGTCACCTGCTGACAATAGCTAATAAATCGAGGAGTATAATTGACCGAAGGAGGCAGATGATTACCAAAGAGCAGCAATAGTTGAGAAATGGCTGATGTCTCAAGGAGAGATGAAGGATAAAAAGAAAGTGAGGAAGCTTTAAAATCCTCATGTGACACTGCTGTGCAAAGCCAGGTGCAGGAATGCACACGCCTTGTCACATGAACCCGAACTATCTTCCGCTCTGATGAGGTATTCTGAAAGAGTGGTATAACCCATGTAGCTGGGGATGCAAGACCGCCTGATGGAAGAGGAATGTAAGCAGAGGATAGACAAGACTGGTGCAGAGGAAACCAATCGGCAGATCACGTTGGCCTTCAACTTGGTGCCAGCAGCCTAACGGATGTATTTCAGAGGGTGTAGTAAACTCATCACTCACCTGGGCTTGGTTGGTAACCTGAAGAATGGTCTGGCTGGTGAATGTGTGTGGGTCGGGACTTAGAGATTTAGGAGCAGAGTTGCTGTGGGGAGATATCATAGTAGCAGGGCTTTGTGGGCTGTGGCCATATATGCTGCTAGGTTGCTGCTGTTTTAGTTTCTGGACTGTCCGTCTGGATTCTAAGGACTGCGCTTACACAGTAGAATGTTAGAAGGGTTGGCTAATGCCCAGTGGGGACATGGATGCCTGGAGGGCTCACCCAGGGTTTACTGGATGCTAGACTAGACCTTGGGAAGAAGACTCATTCCAGACCCCACCTGCTGGAAAGGATGAGGCTCCCAGTACAGTCTCTGTCTTGTATCTTTATGGCTTAGGATCTGGGCAAGGCTGAGTCTCCTCACTTATGTAAATTGAATATCTTCTTAGCTTGGCTGGATCGGGCATATATTGACCTTCAGGGCTCCTTTTTTTTTTTAGCAAAGATAACCAGGGCTAAGTTTGAAAGACTAGACATGATGAAGTTGATACTTCACCAGTTTCATTGTCTGAGGTAAAAGATAAATTTCCTGTGATGCAAGGGGTTTATTGAGCACCTATTTCTGTGCTAGGCACTTGTAACTGATTCCTGGGAAGTTGCAAATTAGAATTGAAAATAAACAACACAGAAATAATAGCCATCTGGGTGCCTACAGTAGGAAGGGGTTCTCAGTAATAGACTCTGGGGTTAAAAATGTACTGCACAAGAAAGGGGTGGGGTGGGAGAAATTGGGAGACTGGGATTGACACATATACACTATTGATACTATGTATAAAATAGACAACTGATGGGAATGTACTGTATAGCACAGGGAACTCTACCTCATGCACTGTGGTAACCTAAACGGGAGGGAAGTCCAAAAGGGCGGTTGATATCTGTATGTGTGTGGCTGGTTCATTGTGTGGTGCAGTGGAGGCTAACACAACTTTGTAAAGCAACCATGCTCCAATAGAAATTAATAAAAAAGAATGTACTGCACAAGTGCATATGAAGAAATGACTGGAGACAACACTAAGGCAGAAATTTGGATGGTACAATTAAATGTAAAAACCCAGAAAGAATGAGAAGTAAACACAGGAAGTTTAGTTTTTCTTTTCCAAATTTGGGCAAGTCTCTAATGAATTATCACAATTGATTTTTCTCCTTTGAGAACAAAGGTGAAATCAAAATACAACATAAACCTCCTTTCGTGGCGTTGTCATTGGTGTTACACGTTTTAGGAATATTGTACAGAAGTACAGGAATGTCCCTGCAGACAAATGGAAGTGATGGAAAGGCTATGAAGTACATTTGCAGGGAAAATGATCTCTGTCCCCACTGAGACTTAAATAGGAAAAACAAGAATAATAAAAAATTGTGAGAGGAGTATTTGAGGACAAATTTATAACTGAAAGGAGGGCCTGAAAGCCGCCAAAATGGCACACTAAGAGGAACACTGGGGTTTTCTTCTACGGGAGAGTTTTCGGAAAGGAGTATCATCACCTTCCAATTGTGGCTTCACGTCTGTTCTCCCCAAAGGCCCGTGTACTCGAAACCCCTCCTGGCCCCGTAAGAGAAGCTTCTATGATCCTGATGAGATTGTGTGCCTTAGAATCACTTCTCCTGGAAAAAAAGACGCTAAAGGGTACTCGAATAAAATATTAAAAATGGTGAAGGACATAACAAAGGCCAGTCAGTCCTTTCTTTTCCCCAGACCCCATAATAGGAGAACAAGGGTTATTTGATGAAATTAAGGAGTAGCAAATTAAGTGCTAATAAAATGGGATAGTCACTTATATAATTCATTACCATGGGAGATCACAGAGGCAAATTCTGTGACTGGATTAACTATGGGGCTGGATGATTTTATGACCACTAAAGATATTTTTAGCCGTGGTACTGTGGGAGGAGTAATCCTGTTACATTCTCCCAGAGATGGTTTGCAGGGACCTCTCTGTCAAGTGGTGTCTGAAACGTGTGAGAGCAGGCCTCGTGGGTTCTAACCTTTGGTGAGGAGTTGTACTAAAAATTAGTTTTTAAGGGGAATGTCCTCAGGTATTACATTCCTATCTCTGTCCCAACTCCTCTTGTGGAGATCCAAAAGCCTTTAACTAGAAGCAATTGGGGTACAGAGTTTCATTATACAAGATGAGGAGTTCCTGGAGATCTTTTGTATAGCAGTGTGACTATAGTTAACAGTGCTCTGTTGTATACTTTAAATTTGCTAAGAGAGTAGATCGTAAATGTTCTCAGCATACATAAAAAACAAAAAGAAAAAAGGATACAGAAAATGTGTGAAGCAATAGATAATGTTAATTAGCTAGACTGTGGTGATTATTTCACAGTGTGTACATTTATCAGGACATTACACCTTAAATATTTACTATTTTTGTTTGTCAACTATACCTCAACCAGGCTGGGGGGAAAAAGTAAGCAGTAAAAAGAAAAACAAAAATAAGAAGAAGCAATTTGGAAAGACATCGCCCAGATCATTTCTGGTCTTTGGGAACCCTTAGTTTATTTCTTGAATGCCACCTGTGTGTCAGGTACCTTGCTTGGAGTTTTAAAAATCTGTTGGGAATACGAACATCTGGACAAATCAGTGCCATTCAGAAGGCACTAAAGATGGACTGTAAGTATTGAAAGCATGGAAGCACAAAGAAGCAAAGGAATAGCTCAACCTGTGTAGTTCAGGGAAGGTTCACAGAGAAGGTGGCAAATGAATTGTCAGGATAACGGAGGGCATTCTAGGCGGAGGGAGCAAACAGCACACACAGGTCCAGAGACACAACACGATGTGATGTGTCAGTGAGCTCCCAGGAGTTTAGGAAGGCTGTGCCTCAGGGTTAGGCGGGGTGGAGAGGGAGAAAATGGCACGTGAGGGAGGATGGAGCCCGATGGTGAAGAGTTCGAGGATGGCCTGAGACCTCCCTCCTGCAGCAGGGCCTGGGGGTGGGGAGGGGAGCTTCTAGGAGGTGTCATGTGACTGATTAAGGACCACACCTCAAAGCCTTGCCCTACCACCTAGACTTCCCTCTTTCGGCCACTGTCAGCAGTGGCTTGGCGTCAGACTTGTATTTCACGCCACTCCTTACTTCAGTAATTTTGACTGTTGGCAGGGAAACAATCTTTACCAGGAACCTAATCACCATTATTAGTAGTGTTTTTTTTTTTTTTTGCGGTATGCGGGCCTCTCACTGTTGTGGCCTCTCCCGTTGTGGAGCACAGGCTCCGGACGCGCAGGCTCAGTGGCCATGGCTCATGGGCCCAGCCGCTCTGCGGCATGTGGGATCTTCCCGGACCGGGGCACGAACCCGTGTCCCCTGCATCGGCAGGCGGACTCTCAACCACTGCGCCACCAGGGAAGCCCCATTATTAGTAGTTTTTTTTTTAAAAAAAAAGCCTCTCCAGCCTTTGGGTAGAGAGGGCTTGTTACAAGTCTTAGATAAATTGGGATGAGTCTAGCCTGTCTGCCTGGTCTGACTCTTGGGCTCTACCTAGACCCAAATCAGTCTTTGGGTGGAGAAAAAGAGGTAGATTTCATGTCCCTGACCGTAGACTCCCATTTCCTCTGTGAAGCTGGGTCAGCAGACAAGCTGGAAAACATACAGTGTCTTCAAGGAGCAGATGGATTGAAACATTAAAAATCTGTTTTGTTACAAGATTTTTACTAACAGAATAATTTAACCAGAAAAAAAAGTGCTCAAACTTTGTTCCTTCTTCAGTGATATTTATTTATTTTTAATTTTTAAAATTCTTTTTTTTTTTTTTTGGCCACACTGCTCAGCTTGTGGGATCTCAGTTCCTTGACCAGGGATTGAACCTGGGCCATGGCAGTGAAAGCTGGGAATCCTAACCACTAGGCCACCGGGGAACTCCCATTCTTCAGTGATACAAGAATATCATTATTAATCACTCAGACTCTAATTTGGAATTTCTATACCGTTAATATTGATAAGAAGAATTGAATGAAAATGAGAGAATGTCTTTTGTAGAGACTGGTTTTCTTGGGGTCTTATCTTTGAGGTGGATGCAAATACTTTATTACTATTATGATATGTGTTATTACGTAGTACAGTATGCATTCAGCAGTTTTCTCCATCACGTTATAAAGAATTGTGTAATTGTGACATGTTTCCTAATGAATCACCTTTCCCACAGCAGTTTTTTTTTTTTCTTTTTTTAAATAAATTATTTATTTATTTTTGGCTGCATTGGGTCTTCGCTGCGGTGCGCGGGCTTATTGCAGTGGCTTCTCTTGTTGCGGAGCACGGGCTCTAGGCAGGTGGTCTTCAGTAGCTGTGGCTCACGGGCTCTAGAGCGTGGGCTTAGTAGTTGTGGCGCACGGACTTAGTTGCTCTGCGGCATGTGGGATCTTCCTGGACCAGGGCTCGAACCCGTGTCCCCTGCATTGGCAGGCGGATTCTTAATCACTGTGCCACCAGGGAAGCCCCCCACAGCAGTCTTTTAAGGCTCTTTTAAGATGATTCTTCAGGAACGTGAGGTTGCTAGAGAGATACAGAAATGAGTTTAGTTATAGAAGATAAATGGGTGTGTGTCCAGTTTACTATGAGGAGGCCACTTTTGTTATAGAGTGTCTGTGGGTGAAGTTGAAATGCACATGCACCAGACACTGTGTTTGGTGTTAGACACGCAAAGACGGATACGATCATGGCTCACATTGTCATAAGTACAAGAGACAATTTTACGACTCCTTGATGAAATACAAGCTCTGTAGTAGAGGTCTACCCAAATGTTAGTTCTGTCTGGGGAGCAGGCAGTGGTTTCACAAAAGCTAACATTTAGGCTGGGTTTAAAATACAAATTACAGTCAACCAGAAGAGGATGGAGGGTGGAATACAGGTAGGAGAGAGCGTTTCAAAACAGAAGAAAAGAGATGTTTCCTGGAATTTAGAACAGCTTGTTTTTTCTTTTCCCTCTTCTGACTTTTGTTATGTCAGTGCATTAATTTCTTTTTTTAAAAAAAATAAATTTATTTATTTATTTATTTTTGGCTGAGTTGGGTCTGTTGTTGTGCGCGGACTTTCTCTAGTTGCAGCGAGCGGGGACTACTCTTCGTTGCTGTGTTTGGGCTTTTCATTACGGTGGCTACTCTTGTTGCGGAGCACGGGCTCCAGGCGCGCGGGCTTCAGTAGCTGTGGCTCATGGGCTCTAGAGCGCAGGCTCAGTAGTTGTGGCGCATGGGCTTAGTTGCTCCGCGGCATGTAGGATCTTCCCGGACCAGGGTTCGAACCCATGTCCCCTGCCTTGGCAGGTGGATTCTTAACCACTGCGCCACCAGGGAAGCCCCAATGCACTAATTTCTAATACACTTTGAAAAATTCTCCCTTGAGGAAAGAATGGGCTGTATCCTATCAGCATCTGGTAGTTATTAATTTTATCAGCAAGGATTCCTTTAACCCCCAATATTAATTCACCTATGTGTTTATTAACCATTCATTCTCCTGGACTGGACACTCACAAATAAGTCTCTGCTGGCAGAAGTGAGGCCCGTGGCATGAGTAGCACATTCTCCTCCGTTTTAGACATATGTGTGTAATGAATCAGTACAGGTTCTCCTAGTTCCAAATGTACTTGATTTTACACGAAGTAGGCCTTTTCATGGCTGGGCTTCCTTCAACGAGGTTATTTATTTGTAGTTCAGCAAAAAAGAAATATAAGGCTTAAAAGAGCTTTGCTACTTAGTGATAAATCTGTCCTTTCAAGGACCATGTAAAAGCAGGTGAATATGTTGAATAAAACTTTTAAAGTGTTCTTCTTTTGCCTTTAGACCTTAGCTGGATCTCCAAAATACAAGTGAATCAACCGGCAGTTCTGAGGCGTGCAGAACAAATCCAGGCCCGCAGACCCGTGAAAAAGGAGTGGCAAGTAAGGGTTCTTCTTGAGAATTCTCTCCCTGTCGTTTACAGCCCTGGTCTCTTCCCTCAAGGCCACGAGATTGAATTTTGCTCAAGATGCATCTCAACTTAAAAGATTGCAGCTGTCCATGACTTATTTTAATAATTCATATATGATGATGATGGGTTGGAGAAAGATAACACATTTATCCAAACAAGTTAAAAATCTTATCACTCTTGAGTGGCAAAGCCACAAATGAATTTGAGGCATCTTTATTCATGAGTGAATTAAATGGCATATTTTGTCAATGTATTTATTCAGTTTCTTAGACATACCTTCTTTGGTTGGCCTCTATTTTAATTTTAAAACCGTAACACCTAAACCTGGTGTGTCCGCTGTTGAGGCCCTGAGGTATGAGTTGACCTTCTTTGACCATCATGTTTACCATACTAATTAATTTTCCTAAATCATTTTTCAAAATTCGAAAAATGATGTTTCATAAAGTACTTGTGGTCAGCATATTCTTCAGTGTGTACCAACGAGAGATGTGCTATGCATCTCAGGACTAAAAGGAATTCGGAGTTTATTTCACAAGTGATTGAATCCTTTAGGATGCTCATCCTTAGAAATAATCTGATTGAAAAGATAAAAGGAATTCATCAGAATGAGTTGTGAAATATGAATATTGTTTAAAAATTATAATTGGATTAAATTGAAAAAAAACCAAAAAACAAAGAAGATGGAGACTCTTTTTACAGTGTCTCATTCCAGACCCCAGGCTGGAGGTAAAATGTACGATAGAAACTCTTGTTCCCAAGTTCTCCCCTAGCGGGTGGCCCTCTGAGGCTCCTTGTGAATGAAATGGAAAAGTCACATGTGGGGAGACTTGATCTATTAGGGATTTCATTTTGGGTTACCTATGGGAGAAAAAACATTTATAAGCTATTTTCTCCCCTTTTGTTTTATTCTATGTAACCTTCATCTTTTTGGTCACTCTTGAGCATATATCAGAACATATGCCTTAGAACAGCATAGACAAGAGATTTTAGCACCCATATGTGCCTAATCGTTCTTTACTAACTAACTGGGTTGGAGATGAATTACTTTTTAAACCTTGTTTTTAACTTTTCTTCAAACCAGGCTGCTTGGCTCCTGAAAGCTGTTACCTTTATAGATCTTACTACACTTTCAGGCGATGACACACCTTCCAACATTCAAAGACTCTGTTATAAAGCCAAGTATCCAATCCGGGAAGACCTCTTAAAAGCTTTAAATATGCACGATAAAGGTAACGTGTAGTCTGTCTGGTGTTTACCGTTTTTACAATAACAGTTACTAAATCTAAGAGGACTTAAGATTCAGCTGTTAAAATGATGGTAGCAATAAAATCCATGATAGAATTGTGTACATAGAGAAATAATTGAGATTCTTCTCTGAGAAACAGCAGAGGAAGAATCTGAGTCTCATTTTTAGGTCAGTTCTTTCCCATCATGGATTAAAGTTGCAAGTATTGAGTTTATTTTTCTTTCTTGTTCTTCAGTTTTGGAAGTTTTCTATCTAGTGACTCTCAAATACTGATTCTGATTCCCTAGCCACATATGAAAAAGCCAGTCTCATTACTTAATAATCACACCTCATACATAAAGTATTTTCTGTGAGTAAATGAAATGCTTTTGAGAATAAAATACAAATGGGATATATTGCAAGCTTGTATATTAGGTTAGATCTTTTGAAAAAAAGTTATACTCACTCTCTTCGTATACATGAAAGAAAAGACTTTCTAAAGTTGCCGTAAGTTTAGAACCTTAACATTTTAGAAATGGAGGAGATTTTAAGAGTCGATGCCCTTGTTTCTAAGTGAGGAAACTTGAGACCTGGAAAGCGAAAAGGTATTTCCAGGACAATGTGTGTTGTTACTCAATGGGCTTGTTTTAGGAATCAGATCTAAACCATGAAGGGATCCTTCATGGTTCCCAGGTGCCTGTCTATAATGAATGCAGCTAGAGATGCTGCATTGGCCCAATGCAGGTATTTTATCCCACATAGTTTGTAGATAACTTATAGACCTAAACAAACCTACAGCTTTTGAAAAGTAGTATTTTTCTTTTGAGTTGACAGTAAAACACCTACCATTTATACCACTTAAAAGCAACAGCTTTGTATGAGTCGTGTGTTATTGTTTTACAGTGGCTATTTGATTTTTCAATTTAAGATCTTATTCCTCAAAATGAGGGCTTCAGATACAGATTTTATTATTTTCTGCAAAAGAGGGAATAGAATTAGGTAAATGTCGTTTTGCTAAACAGGTGTAACTGTTTTATTGCACTTTGCAGATACTATGTGTTTTACAGATTGAAGGTTTGTGGCAGCCCTGCGTTGAGCAAGTTTATCGGTGCTGTTTTTCCAACTGCATTTGCTCACTTCATGTCTCTGTCACATTTTGATAATTCTTGCAGTATTTCAGACTCTTTTTTTTTTTTTGCGGTACGCGGGCCTCTCACTGTTGCGGCCTCTCCCGCTGCGGAGCACAGGCTCCGGACGCGCAGGCTCAGCGGCCATGGCTCACGGGCCCAGCTGCTCCGCGGCATGTGGGATCTTCCCGGACCGCGGCACGAACCCGTGTCCCCTTTATCGGCAGGCGGACTCCCAACCACTGCGCCACCAGGGAAGCCCCTCAGACTTTTTCATCATTGTTATATTTGTTATGGTGATCTGTGATCAGTGATGTTTGATGTTACCATTGTAATTCTTCGGCATTTTTTAGCAATAAAATATTTTTGAATTAAGGTATGTACTTGTTTTAGACATAATGCTATTTCACAGTTAATAGACTACAGTATAGTATAAACGTAACTTTTATATGCACTAGGAAACCAAAAAATTCCCGTGACTCACTTTATTGCGACATTCGATTTATTGCGGTGGTCTGGAACTGAACCCGCACTATCTCCAGGGTCTGCCTGTACTACCCTGTAAGGTTCACTTACATTTTTCTTCATCTGCTGTCCTGTTTGAATGCTGTAAAAACCTGGATTTTATTATCTGCATGAAATAAAACAGTTTCATTGGATCAAGGCCACCAAGTTTACTATTTAGGAATTTTTTTACAAATGGCACTATGTTAACCTCCAAGAACAATGTATCAAAAGTATTTTATTCCAGTGCTTGCTTTGGCAGCACATATACTAAAATTGGAACGATACAGAGATTAGGATGGCCCCTGTGCAAGGATGACACGCCAATTCGTGAAGCGTTGCATATTTTTTTTAAAAAAAGAGTTAACCATAGAACATGGCACCATAAAACTCCTAGAAGAGAGCATAGGCAAAATATTTTCTGACATAAATTGTACCAATGTTTTCTTAGGGCAGTCTCCCAAGGCAATAGAAATAAAAACAAAAATAGACAAATGGGACCTGATCAAACTTGCAGGCTTTTGCACAGCAAAAGAAACCATAGAAACAAAAACAACAACAACAACAAAAACGAAAACAAAAAGACAAGCTATGGAATGAGAGAAAATATTTGCAAATGATGCAACAGACAAGGGCTTAATCTCCAAGATATATAAATAGCTCATATAACTCAACAACAGAAAAACAAACAACCCAATTGAAAAATGGGCAGAAGACCTTAATAGACATTTCTCCAAAGAAGACATACAGGTGGCCAGTAGGCACATGAAAAGATGCACACCATCACTAATTATTAGAGAAATGCAAATCAGAACTACAATGAGGTTATCACCTCACACCAGTCAGAATGGCCTTCTTCAAAAAGTCTACACATAACAAATGCTAGAGAGAGTGTGGAGAAAAGGGAACACTCCTACACTGTTGGTGGGAATGTAAGTTGGTGCAGCCACTATGGAAAACAGTGTGGAGGTTCCTCAGAAAACTAAAAGTAGAATTACTGTATGATCCAGCAATCCCACTCCTGGGCATATACCCGGACAAAACTATAATTCAAAAAGGTTCATGCACCCCTATGTTCATAGCAGCACTATTTACAATAACCAAAACATGGAAACAACCAAAATGTCCATTGACAGATGAATGGATAAAGAAGATGTGGTACATATATACAATGGACCACTACTCAGCCATAAAAAAGAACAAAATAATGCCATTTGCAGCAACATGGATGCAACTAGAGATTATCATTCTAAGTTAGAAAGACAAATATTACGTGACATCACTTATATGTGGAATCTAAAATATGGCACAGATGAACCTATCTACGAGACAGAAACAGACTCACAGACATAGAGCACAGACTTGTGGTTGCCAAGGGGGAGGGGATGGGGGAGGGAAGGATTGGGAGTTTGGGATTAACAGATGTAAACTATTATATATAAGATGGATAAACAACAAGGTCCTACTTTATAACACAGGGAACTATATTTAATATCCTGTGATAAACCATAATGGAAAAGAATATTAAAAAAAAGAATGTCTAGATGTGTATAACTGAGTCACTTTGCTGTGCCGCAGAGATGGGCACAACGTTGTAAGTCAACTATACTTCAATTAAAAAATATAATAAAATTAAAAAATATATATATTTTATTCCGTTACGGTGATGATGAGAAAATGATCCGCGTTGTCAAGAGCCAGAAGGGAATGTGGAAAGTAAAAACCTTTTAATTTGTTGCAGCATCGTAGGGGAATTATTTTTTCTCTCATTTTGATTTCTGCCAATGTTGAAGTATAAATAATAATTAAAAGCATATTGTGTGACTTGAACTTCACATAAACTAGGCTGTTATGATTTCTTTCTTCATAGGCATTACTACAGCTGCCGTTTGTGTTTATCCTGCCCGGGTATGTGATGCAGTAAAAGCACTAAAGGCTGCAGGCTGTGACATCCCAGTGGCATCAGGTAAAATTTGTGGCTTCTGTTGTCGTTTAATCAACATGTTTCCCGTTCTTCAACTCAGACACTTTGGGGTAGTATCTCTGTAGTTTTATACTATGATTTTAATTAGTTTTATATATTTAATTGGTTGTATTTATCTATTATTTTCATATTTATTAATTGCCTGTTGAGTAGCAGACATTATATGTATTAATTCCTAAGAATATAGAACTGTATCTCTGTCCTTAAAGGAAACTTATCTGTTTAGGAGGAATAGTCAAGTTTAAAAAAAAATTGTGACACAGGACATGTACTATTATTTATATGTAAAATATAACAATAAAGATATGCAGAAGGTACAGTTGTAACCCCGAGTGGGTAGTGATTTATTCTGCAGAGGTTGATGACACCCAGTGGGTAGGGGGATGCTTCACAGAGGAGATAGTAAGACCCCTGCCTTGGGTCTTAAGGTTAAGGAAGAGTTTAGAGAGTTGATAAGCTAAGGAATGGCGTTTTAGACAGAGGAACTAGCACATGTGAAGGTGCAGAAGCACAGTTCAGGGAACTGAAATGGCTTTGTAATTGTAGGATCCTAAGGTAGGACAAAGGCAGAGCTTGGGAGTTGAAGCTGGAGAGGTAGATTGGCGTCAGATCCCATGGGGATGGCATCTGGGTTTTATTTTGGTGACGGGGAAGATACCAAAAGATGTTAAGCAGAGACATACCATGATCCGCTTCATGACATAGTTAAGTTAGGGGATGGTAGTGGACAAATTATGGAGGGGTGAAATGGAGTTAGTTAGACTCATCACGGGCCACATGGGAGATGATGAGAGCCACCCCCAAGCCTGAAAGATAAAGAAAAGAGAGTGTGTTCAAGCGTTTTTGACTTAAGATAGATGTAGGGACTTACCTGGTGGTCCAGTGCATAAGCATCTGCGCTCCCAATGCAGGGGGCCCAGGTTCGATCCCTGGTCAGGGAACTAGATCCCACATGCTGCAACACAAGGCAGCAAAGATCTGGCACAGCCAAATAAATAAATATTAAAAAGAAAAAAAAATTACTGACTTAAGATAGATGGAGTAGGAGAACGAAGCATGAGGGAGGGTAAAGTCTTACTAAAAGCGTCCCTGTATGTGTGTGTGTGTGTGTTTACATATGGATAGATACATATAAAATTAGATTCTCCTTTTAAAAAGTATTAGAGGAATATCCTGGTGCTTTAAAGAAGGAAGCTAAGAAAATCATTATTTTATTAGGGATACATCAAAAGAAACAGACTATACAGTATTTATATACAACCTATTTGTGAAGATTCCCAGAGTATTTGTTAGCTAGCTACACCTTTATCAACCTTCATTTTTCATTAGCCTCAGTCAATTCAGCTTTTCCTTTATACAACAGGGAAACATGCTCTCCTCTAAGGTAACAGACCCAAGGAATTTAATAACATCAAGGAAACATGAAAGGTTATCTTTAGACACAGGAATGGAATTAATGATTAGCATGTTAAAAATGTTAATACTTTTTCCAAAGTGTCATTGTGTGTTTATTTTCCTTTTATTTATGCATGGCCCTGCTCTTCCCAGTTTACCCCTGCCCCAGTTTTGTGGACGAATTAGGTGCTTTTCCATCGTGCAACATCTCCCCTTTATTCTCATCTCCTTGGCTGTTCACTTTAAAATGGGCAGTGGGAGGAACCTATATTACAATTTGGTTACAACAGCTCTAAATGTGAATGAGTAAATCATGACAGTGATAGCCAACTTGGTCATGAGTAGGATCCAGAATTAACTAGTGTCCATCAAGACAGGGCTGTAGCTACTATCTTATGACTTTCACTTTGACGATGACATATCTTCTTAATTGCTATTTACTTAAAGCACCCCCATGAGCATCTCTGTAGCAACTTAATTTCAGGTCTTCCAAAGGATATAATACTAATATTTATCCTAACGTCAGTACTATATAAAATTGCACTCAGTTTCTTTACACTTCACTTTGCAAGGTAGGCATGAAGTTCTGAAGTGTCATTCATGCTTTGGTCTAAATGCTAATTTTTTCGGTCTGAAATTCTTTGTTGAGATACTGACCAATTGAAATTTGTCTCCCTCCCTCCCTCTCTCCCTCCTTCCCTCTCTCCCTCCCTCCCTCCCTTCCTTCCTTTCTTTTTTTGTTTTCTTCTTTCTCTACTAGTGGCCACTGGCTTTCCAGCTGGGCAGACTCATTTAAAAACACGATTAGAAGAGATCAGATTGGCTGTGGAAGATGGAGCTTCAGAAATTGACGTGGTAATTAACAGGACTTTGGTGCTGACAGGCCAGTGGGAAGGTAAGTGCACACACATCCTCACCCAAGAGGGAGACTTGGTTCTTCCCTGGTCAGTCAGATGGCAAGGATCTGATAAGAGGCAGCATGGTGTGGAAGTCACTGTTCTAGATTACAAGTCCCTAGATCAGAGGGTGAATTGAGGAGAAAACTCGACCAAGATTGCTCATCCTGCCCACCTGCATGAACTTTTTAGATCCCTTTAGGTGATTAGTTATTTCCATGCAGTGGATTATTAACTTTTATTCTATTCTCTACTGTTTCGCTACTCAATACAAAAATCACTCCAGGCAAGTCTTTTATGCAGAGTTTATTTTAATATGATGGAGGAAGCTTCCCTTTTTTATGTTAATCTTTGTGGGTTTGGAGGATGTGGGGATTATTAATTAGTCTGCTAAGTCTGTTTTTACTCCTGTTCTTGAACGTAGCTCCTCTGGGTATTATTACGTATTCACCTTCGAGATTCATGATTTACTATCATGTCAGTTATAATAGGGCATTTCCCATTCCAGTAACAAGCTATTATTTTTTTGATGGAATTGATTTTACCTCTGCCTTAAATGTATTTTGTATACTTAGAGATTATTGATAGCTAAAATAAGTACAATTCTGTATTTCAGAAAAATCATTGTAACAAGTAGTTTAAGTAAAAATTTTTAACACAGTCATAGGCTTAAGCCAGAATAGCGTGTTGTCTCTTTAGATATGTGAATATCAAATAATTGGCGTATTTTATTCTAATTACAAAGGTTATACCTTCTCACTGTTAAAAACAAAAGTTCAGACCAGTAATAAAGAAGTGGATGTTCTACATAATCTCATCCTCTACAAATAACCCTTGATAACACTGCAGTGCACAGCTCTGCAAACTTTTTTTCTCTTCATATACACGTATGCAACTCCCATCCTTCAGTTAAGTTTAAAATCAAAATTTTTAAAAAGTGAAAAAATTAAAATTAAAAATAGGACTATATTTAATGTATTTTTTCTTAACCTACCTATCGGTCTTGCCAATATCTCATAGATATCCGTGACTCTATCCATCAATCCATCTATCTCATCTTCTGTAAATTATAATTCCATTGTTTATCCATTAAGAATTGCTTTTGGTTATAGAGCAACAAAGATTCAGTCAGTGGTTTAAATGCTCAAGGATTTACTCTCGCACATGAAGTTGGGAAGTAGGTGTTTCAGGGGTGTGGTGAAATACAAAGTTCTTGGAGACCTGGACTACTTTTATCTTCCACTTCCAAAGAGCGTGGCTTCTGTCCTCATACTCAAGGACACTCCATTGTCTGTGATGGCTTTTGAAGCTCCAGCTTTTACATTCATCTCCCGGACAGCAGGAAATAGGGGCTTGTCCTGTCCCCAAATCTCACACACCATCTTTGCTTACACCTCATTGGCCCTAAGTGAGTTCCATGGCCAGGCTTGGCTGCAAGTGAAGCTGGAAAAGGTAGTCTTTTGGCCTGGAATATTAGCTACATTCCCATACCTTCTTTTTTTTTTTTAAATTTATTTATTTTTGGCTGCTCTGGGTCTTTGTTGCTGCATGCGGGCTTTCTCCAGTTGCTGCAAGCGGGGGCTACTCTTCATTGTGGTGTGCGAGCTTCTCACTGTGATGGCTTCTCTTGTTGCAGAGCACGGGCTCTAGGTGAGCGGGTTTCAGTAGTTGTGGCACACAGGCTCAGTAGTTGTGGCTCATGGGCTCTGTAGCGCAGGCTCACTAGTTGTGGCACGCGGGCTTAGTTGCTCTGCAGCATGTGGGATCTTCCCGGACCAGGGCTCAAACCCGTGTCCCCTGCATTGGCAGGCAGATTCTCGACCACTGTGCCTCCAGGGAAGTCCCCCCATACATTCTTAATATGTTAGTTGGTGCACATTTCTGTGCCTTAACGGAAAGGAGTTGGCAGGGAAAGAGAGTGGGCTGCGTGAGCCAAACAGGATGTGATCATAAAACGCCTCACAGCAAAGGTTGAGGCAAAACAACAATAACAACAGTGTTTAAATAAAAAGATTTATGAAGTCAAAAGGCACAGCTGTCTGGACAGCTATGAGGCAGGTCATCTCAGAGATTCCAGTAGCCCCTGGGAGCATCCCTGTATTCAAGGAGAATCCAGTCACACAGCAATTCTGAAGGATCTAGGAAAACAAATGTCAGGCCATGCCCATTGCCTGATACTCCCATCTGTACTTACCAGCATCTTTTAAGCCTTGCCAGGTTTAAATTCTTGACAGTTCACAAATATCTTTTTGTGCTTTTGATTTTTGATCCTTTTCTTATAGTTCATGTGTGCTTTGGGCAGTTGCAATCATTCTTAAATGGCTTATTTTAAGTAGGTGTCCCTTGTCCCTGTATATTAATTCTGCTTGTCTGTTCCTTGTCATAGATTTCAGTTAAGATTTAAGGCCTAGAGTAAGAAAAAAATGAGTCAGCATAATAACTTAAAACAAATCTAGAAATAAACTCTATGTCATTTAGTTGGATAAAAAACTGTATGTCCTTTATCTTTTATTAAGTAGTTACAGATATAGAAGTATAGTTTATATTATAACTTGTGCTCTTGTCTCTAGAATACTACTAATTGGAAAATAAAATACAATAGGAGATGAGATTTGATGTAATGGCCTTTCCCTTAATGAACTAGAAATGGTTGTTTTTAAGAACTGATAATTTCCCAATAACAAACATTCATGCAAAATATAATAACACATCTTTGTCCCAGACCATACTTTTCTATTAACTCTTTTTATGGTGTTAATAACCTCTTGACCCAAAACAAATTGAAAAGGAACATTTAATACTAGAAATTTAATTCTAACTAGAGAACTGCAAATGTCTTAGGCCTTTTTTCACTGCAGTATTTTATCTTAATTTCAGTTCTCAATTTGATTACGTATTGTATTTTTCGGTGTCATGTTTTAATATTAGCTCTTTACTAAAATATGAGCCTAACATTGATTTCTTGGAATTTGCTGATGGAAGTGTCTGTGAGGCTGTTCCACCTTCTAATCCAGGCTCCTCTTCTCTGTGCACTGAGGTGTGTAGGACACTGGTTAAAGCACAAAAGAAAGAATCTTGTTTTCTAAACCTGGCCATTCAGAGTGTATCTTGTGACCCTTGTGTATGGTCACAAGGGTCCACAGTTTAGGGTATGAACTCACAGGGGAGACTGGAGAGGGCTTGTATTCCTCTTCTTGGATTCTCCTTGACGACCATTTAAAATCTACTCCCTCAAACTTCTAACTTTTCCACCCACCTTGAGGCTCCTTAAGTACTGGCAGACAACCTACCTGCTGCTTCTCGGGAAAGGGAGAATCTGTTACGCAGGAACTTCTCGGTGTCCTTGCATCAAATCTACTCCCCTTGCTGCTCCTCTTCTCCTTCCTCCTGAATCCAGTCCCTGGGCCGTGCTGTGGCTCCCACCTCCTCCCATAGTTTCACAGTCTTGGGCCTTTTTTTTTTTTTTTTTTTTGCGGTACGCGGGCCTCTCACTGTTGTGGCCTCTCCCGTTGCGGAGCGCAGGCTCCGGACGCGCAGGCTCAGCGCCCATGGCTCACAGGCCCAGCCGCTCCGCGGCTTCGTTGTGGTGCGCGGGCTTCTCATTGTGGTGGCTTCTCTTGTTGCGGAATACGGGCTCTAGGCACGCGGGCTCAGTAGCTGCGGCTCGCCGGCTCTAGAGCGCAGGCTCAGTAGTTGTGGTGCACGGGCTTAGTTACTCTGCGGCACGTGGAATCTTCCCGGTCCAGGGCTCAAACCCATGTCCCCTGCATTGGCAGGCGGATTCTTAACCACTGCGCCACCAGGGAAGTCCCTATCCAAACATTCTTATCCAGTAAAAAAAAAAAAAAGCCTACATGTCACCATTCCTCCTCATCCCCAGCTGAGTCTACCTTTCCATTCTCCCCTTTGTGGCTGAAATTCTTAAAAAAGAGCCGTATGTACTTGTTTCTCTTGAATCTGTTCTTTCCAAGATAACAATGCCCTGTTATTTTGCTATGCCCGGGAGATACTCTTCAGTCGTTTAGCTTTGTCCTGCAGCAGCAGCTGACACAATGGACCGTTTCCTCCTGGAAACACTCTCTTGTCGTGGCTTTGGTGACCCTGCTTTCTTCAGGTTTTCCTCCGTGTTTCTGAATACTGCTGTGTCTTGTTTGCAAGCTCCTCCGCTTCTTCTGTCATCACTCAAGTTCTGTCCCAGCAAACTCTCAAACTTCTCAGACTCTGCACACTCTCCCTTGGAAACCTCCTATCCTCACTGATTTCGGCTGTTCCCTGTGCTGAGGACCAAACCTCCAGAGCACGGAACCCGCATCTGTCTGACTCTGGAATCCGTGTTCCATTTCCCCACCAAAATGATTCCCCATGAAACGATGCTTTTCATCGATTAGTTTCACATAAGCAGACATTCAAATTCAGTGAATCTTGACCAAAGCAGAGTTTTAGTCACTTTAGAAAAAAGTTCATTAAAAAATATTTACATTTCCCCGACTTTATTTACACTTTCTATTAAATACAGTTTTTTCTAGATCATTCAGAACTATTGTATCAGTGATTATAGGCACCTCATTTTATTTCACTTCTGTCTGTTGCACGCCACAGATTTTTGCAAATTGAAGGTTCGGGGTAACCTCGTGTCAAGCAAGTCTGTAGGCACCGTTTTTCCAACAGCATTTGTTCACTTCATGTCTCTGTCACATTTTGCAAATGCTCAAATTTCAAACTTTTCCATTATTATTATTATATTTATTATGGTGATCTGTGATCAGTGATCTTTGATGTTACCATTACAAAAAGATTATGACTTGCTGAAGGCTCAGATGGTGGTTAGCATTTCTTAGCAATAAAATATTTTTTAATTAAGGTATGTACATTGTTCTTTTAGACATAATGCTATTGCACATTTAATACATTAAACTATAGTGTAAGCATAACTTTTTTTTTTTGCATAACTTTTATATGCACTGGGAAACTGAAAAATTCATGTGACTCGCTTTATTCTGATATTTGGTTTCTTGTGGTGGTTTGGAACTGAACCCGCAGTATCTCTTGAGGTTTGCCTGTATATTATCCTGGAATACAGTGACGTTCTTAGGGGGCTACTGACGTCTCCAAGGTGACTTGCCCCATAGCAAGTCCAGACTGCTAATGGTCCAGACTGCTGTGCTTTTTTTTGGATTTTGTATCTTTTTATTTAAACATCTTTGTTATTGTTGTCGTGCCTGGTCCTTTGCTGTTAGGCTTTTTACTGTCAGCTCGTTATACTGTCCTTCCCTCACTCCTTTCCATCTGGGTACAGAAATGTGCACCATCTAACTTAGCGCTCCGGACAGTGGTTTTAACTGGATAGGGTGTGGAATGTATTGCTGGTTCTCAGGATTATCTGACAGATGTTTTCTGATTCCTTGCCCCAGCTCCCTTCCTCACAGAATCTAGCACGTTCTCCTGAGTATGTGTAACATCAGGATTGGGGGTTGGATGTAAGGGAGGAGTAAGATTCTACACTGAAAATCACTCTAGGTGATTTTAATTCCACCCCTTCTTCCCCTGCCATCCCATAGTCCTAAGGAGAAGCACTAACTTGGAGCATCTTTTTTGTTTGTTGGTTTGTTTTTAATATACTTCCGGTTCTTTTTTTTTTTTCTTTTTTTTTTGGCCCTGCCAAGTGGCATGCGGGATCTTAATTCCCCGACCAGGATTGAACCTGTGCCCCCTGCATTGGAAGTGTGGAATCTTAACCACTGGACTGCCAGGGAAGTCCCCCAAAGCTTCTAGTTCTTGATTCTACATAGTTTAGGTGCCGCGTAATCGAAGCATTGCTGGATTTACATATTGATTAATTAGTACAAATCATATCTCCCATGTGTTGCCATTTATTTAACCTGGCTCTGCAGTTAGCCGTGAAGAGGAGGCTTAAGGAACAGTGTTACTATGGTGTGTTTAGCCAGAAAGACATCTACTTCTGTGCTCTTGGGCGGATGGTTCTCCTCTCCCTGGGAAGACTGTGCTCTGAGATGAAGAGAGCAGCTCTCCTGTGCTGTACCGGGAGAGAGGGGGGGTACCTAGCTGGCCAGATGGGTCAACTGTCATTGGAGTCACAGACCCAGAACATACCCAGAAGGGATACATTGTGGAGGAAGAAGGGGGGTCACTCTAGGAGACCCGAAATAGTTGGTCTGTGCAGGGTCTTTGCATTAGACAGAACTTGGTTGGAATCCTGGTGCTATCGTCAGTAGCTATTTGCTCTCAGACAAGTTACTTAACTTCTCTGTACCTTCTGTTCCTTCTCTGTAAAATAGGAATAGCGGTATCTACTTCATGGGGTCATAATAGGGATTAAATTAGATAATGTGCGTAAATTGGTTATCTTGTTGCTTGGCCCAGATGAATCCCTCCTTGCCAACTGCGGTTTCTTCTCTTTCCACCTCCTCCTCCTGATGAGGATAGTATGTTGTCAAGGGAAGTATCGACACAGCACATGCATTGAGTTAATGAGGAGGAACTCACACGGGTTTTAGTATTTATAATTTTGCCAATTTACACTGAGTCCTTGGGCAATACTTCTCTCTGCCTCCATTTAAATAAGCTACCAGTGAGGGGATAAGACGTAAGGACTTCTGCAGTCTTCTAGAGCTACCACGGCCTGTGATTTTATATTTGGTGTTTTCATTGTCTGTGTATATTATTCCAATGATAAGGACTTGTAATACGGTATTTTTTATGATGATGTTGAAGTTGACACCTCAGTTGCATTCCATAAACAGTTCTTTGAAGAAAGAAGTCACCAGAAGAGGTTCATCATCTTATAAACCTTATTGAGCAGGCTTTGAAAATTAAATGCATTCCATGTTCTGTAAATATACAAAGATGTTCATTTTTCACTTTTTTATGACCTCTCTCTGTCTGCTGCATATATTTACCTAATACATTACCAGTGACATGGAAATGCTATCAGATTCAAGAATCTTCCAGGACCTTGAGCTTATTAGGACCTAGAACTGGCTTTACTAGTTTTTGGAAACCCATTCCACACTGGAGCACCAGCACACACGACTCCAGAGGTGACTACTTCTGTGACATTTTTCCAGCATTGTGTGTTCAGAATCACAACTGGAAATACTGTTTGTCTTCTGTATCCAGAGCCTCACGTACTTTTTTTTACCCCATTCAGTTCTTCAGCTTTGACTTGCTTTCCCACATTTGGTTTGTGGAGTACGTGTCTCATGACTCTCAGGAGCTTTAGGGTGAGAGAATGAGATATTCCAGCCAAAGCCACAGTATCTATCATTGTGTTGCATGCAGGTAGATCTTGAAAATCTTGACTCTGGGCAACAATTTATTTTTCTTATTCGCTTATTATTACAAAAGAAGGGTGGTAGAAAGAACACCTCTTAAAAGAAGTTAGGATTTTTCTTTGTTTTGGAGAGCTGTTAATCATAGTATCTTATGAGAAAAGCAATCTCTAAATCTATAGACACTTTTTGGGGAGGAATCACATAACCCATAATCTGTGCTCTCTGTTTTGAGGGTTGTTTATAAAAGAAGAAATCTGGAGATACTTACGGTAGCTGTATGCTTTTATTTTATTATTTTTTTTTTGATGCTATGATTCTTCAGAACTTCAAATACTGTTGACAAAAATGTGTGTGTTTTATCTCTTGCAGGTTGCTTTACTACCTCGTGTTTTAGCTCATCTCTGTTTTAGTCTTACAAGATTAATTAGTTGCCTTAGTGGATGAAAACTGTTCTTGAACATTTTGTGGCTTTTTTAGATTAAAAGGTTGCTGTATAATTTTATATTAAGTGTTTGACTGTACATATAATTATCTTAAGAGTTATTTTCAGGCCACTCATGTGCAGTGTTGAACATCTTTCCGGTACTCAAAAAATAATTGCTTAGATATGTTCTTTAACAATTATGTTTTAAGTGCCTTTGAATAGCATGAAATGTAAAGGGAAATCTACTTCGTGGCTTTTAGATAGGAGATACTGTCTTTAAACACTTGGATTCTTACTCAGTTCATAATTCCTATACATGAAAGCTTCACTAACATAGTTTTCTATGTCTACAGCAGTGCTTTTCCCAGAAAACTTAACAAGTTGCCAGCAGCCACAAAATTAGGAATCTGTTTTCCTTTTAGGTGGGAGCTGGAAAGAAAGAGGATAATTTTAGGTAGAGAAACGTAGAATGCTTTAGATGAGAGTTGCTGCTAACACGGGGAGGCAGAAGGTAGAGCCAGTGGTCGCCCTGTTTTGGATGCTGTTTAAAACTGATGCAGCGTGAGCCCCTCCACCCCTTGGATCAACATCGTCATGCACACCGGCCATTCCCAGAGTGGCTGAGTTCTCTGAGTCCTACCAGGGACCACTCCACCAGCACAGCCCCGCTTGTTGTTCCCACTGGCAGTGACAAGCTGAAGGTCAGGCTATGACCTCCGTTTCTCTTCCTCAGTGTAACACCAGTAGGAGGGATGAGACGGGACAGACAGGAGACCACACCTCTGCTGGTTGTGCCGTTGTATTGATTAAGCATCTACAATGTAATCCATCCTGGGTTTCTCATATACCCACTCTTACTACTCCTGAAAAACCTTGTTACAAGTCAAAACATTTATTATCAGGTTTTTTAATGTGACATCACTATGCCAGCCACTTCTCTGCTGTGTGTGTTTTGTTAAATTTTGCATTATTCTGACTAATTTGCAGTCGTGGTATTTGAACTCCATTTTCATTTGTCAGTCATCTTTTATAATAGCCTTCCAAATTATTATTTTTCTGGTACGTGAAAGAATTGTTCTTTCTTTTTTTTTTTAAGTGGAGAGTTTTCTGTTTCTGTAATGTTTGAATTTTTAACAATGAATATGTACTATGAGTATGTGAGCAGAAAAATTAATAAATGCTCTAAGGAATATGTCATGATGTATGCAAAGACTTAACTATAAGGGTGTTTGCTGAAGTATTGTTTATAAGAGCAAAAAATCTGAAACCTTAAATATCCAATAATAGAAAGATGATTGAATACATTATTTACGACCGTGCGATGGAAGATTGTACAGCCATTAAAAATTGTGCTACAGACCTGTATTTATTAATTTGGAAAGATGTCTATGATATATCAAAGGGGAAAAAAGCAGGTTATAAAATAATATGTGCCACATATAATCACGCATTTTTTTTTTTACAAAACAGTAGAATGGTTGATAGTTTCAAAAGCCCTCCCATGAGAAAAATACCTGGATACTAAATAAATTACAACGGCATTTGTTGTAACTTTTTAACTTTCGTTTTTGAATAATTTAAAACTTACAGAAAAGTTACAGAAATAGTACACAAAACTCCTGTTTACTCTTCACTCAGATTCCCCAATTATAAAATTCTATCCCGTTTATCTTTTTGCCTTCCCTCCCTCTCTCTGTGTGTAGGCAGATAGATATCAATAGATAGATAGATTGATAGAGATTTAGATATAATTTTTCTTCGAATTATTTGAGATTAAGTTGCAGAGCTCTTGATCCATTACTATTAAATACTTCAGTGTGTATTTCCTAAAAACAGGGCCGCTCTTATACGAAGCCGCAGTGCACCATCAAAGTCCGGAAATTAGCACTATCATACTACCATTAAATCCACAGACTTCGTTCAGGTTTTGCAGATTATCCTGGTAATGTTTTAATTAGGTCCAAATTCAATTGTTACATGTCTCTTTGGGCTTCTTCAATCTGGAATAGGCCTCGATCTTTCCTTGTGTTTGAAGCATAGAGGTCTGTTATTTTGTAAAGTGTGCCTCAGTTCGGGTGTGTTGCGTGTTTCCTCATGATTAGATTCACGTTAGGTAGTTTTGATGGGAATAACGCTGAGCTTTGCTCTGTTCTTCTCAGTGCATTAGTTCAGGAGTCCCAGCATGTTGATTTGTCCCATTATTGACGATGTTACTTTTTTACTTGCCTAATACGGTTTCTGCCAAGTTTCTCCGTTGTAAAATTAATAAGTATTTTGTATTTTAATAGGTAATTAACATCCATTATGAATGGAGCTATTTTGAGACTCTGTTAACATCCTGTTCCTTATCTAACTTTTACTCAGTTGTTTCAGTGTTCATTGATAATTCTTCAGTTATTACTCCGATAGTTGCCAAATGGTGATTTTCTAATTCCATCGTTTCTTCTGTACGTACTAGTTAGCATTACCTTCTCCTGCCTCCCTTTCTTCCTCTCTGTAAGAACTCATGGATGCCTGTTTTACTCAGTTGGTTATAATCCATTACTGTCACTATTTATTTTGGTACTCAAATTGTCCCAGATATGGGGAGTGGCAGCTGCTTCAGACTGGCTCCTCTGTCCTTTTGACATGTTTCTGTTTTTCTCTAAGACCTTCCTTGTAATTCTTATACAAGATATTTCCGGCTTACTTTCAGCTTTCTCTGCCCCAAGCTTGGAATCAGCCATTTTCCCAAGGAGCTCTGCTTCCTTTTATTAAAGACTGGTATTTAGAAACCAAGATCTGGGTGCCAGGTGTATTCATTGCTACAGGGTTGTTGTTTCTAGGCCTTCTCAGTGGAAAGCTCTACAAAATATGTGAATGTGTACAGTACACATACAAACACGCATACATCTGTCTATCTATCTATCTGTCTTAGAAACATGAGTTCGCGCGGATAACTTCCATTACAAGCCAACAGCACATGGTTATTCTTGCTCTCTCCTTTTCTATATTTATGCCTCTTTTTCTTGTCAGTGAGAAATTTTCCTCCCATTTTCATCAGTATAGTTACTTATTTGCTCAATTCCCTTGTATGTAACAGTCTCTCGACCCTGCAGGCTGTCTCCCTGGCCCAGTACTGCGTACTCAGGCCGGCTGTGCTTAACAAGTTTTCCAGAATTCCCAACCCTCACTGGTAAGAGCGTCCCTCAATGTGTAGACAACACTTTGAGAATTTTTGAAGGAAGGTGCTTTGAAAACTTGGAGGATTTTTAATTCTTTTGGGTAATGATTCCTAATGAGGAATTTTTTGGAAGGAGGATCTCTTGAACTTATTACTTCACTTGTAATTTCCTCCACATATATAGTCCTGTAGCAATTATATAAATCTACTTCCTGCTGCTGTCCTTCCCTGCAAATGAGGAGGAAACCCACCCATTAGTTTTTTCACTGTTTTGCTTATTCATATTGAAAGGAAAGTGAAAGTTGATTTGATTATGATTTGAGATTGACAAGGTTACATTTAAGCCATCAAGTTGCTTTGATTTGCATATGGCATTTATCTAGTTTCCAGGGTGACTATTACTGCAATGCCAGGTGTTCAAAGCTACCTGTACTACTTGTGGCTTCCATGGTTTGTGTTGGAGTGAAATGGTTTATTTATTTATTTTTTTTGTAAGTAAGATCTGTAAATTCTAAGTATATTTTTATAAGTATTAGGACAGTACTTGCTTTGATTTGTTTTTTAAAGTAATTTTTGGATTTCAGAAGCTACATAAGGAAAAATATAGAAAACTAGTATGGAATAATTAAATGCTTAGCACATGCCTGGTACTCTTCTAGCTACATGTATTCTATTTAATCTTCCCCCAAATATGTGAGCAAACTGAAGCCCCCTAAGTAATTTAGGCTTAGAAAAATTGTAATTCCTACAAGTTTACATGACTAGCAAGTAGCCGAAACCGTCTTATACCAGCAGTCTCTGCTATCCAAAGGAGCATGGGCGGCTCTGAGTTAAACAAAGCTAAGAGAAGTTTGTGATATAGTAAACTAGACTTCTGTTCTAGTGCCCCAAGGCGGTCGCATCTTACGTTCTTTAGGAAACGTAGATCATGGTGTCCTCTGCTTTTGTCAGTCCCTTTGTGCTCTGAACGTGATAAGCACTCAGCAGAAACTGTAACAGCATCACCACCACTACCAGCAGCAGGAGAACAAGTGACTGACGTTCCCTGATTGTTAACTAGGTGCTGGATACTGTCCTTAGGACTTTTAATGTATAGTAACCTATTTAATGCTCGAAATAACTCCACAAAATATGTGAACCTCTATTATCCCCATTTTACAGATGAGAAAACCAAGGCAACGGTTAAGTAATTTTGTGCAGATCAAACAACACATTAGTTTAGAACTAGGATCTGAATCCAGGCCGTCGGAGCACCCACACTGTTGCCCACTGCACCATACTTCCCCAGTCTTCTGTATGTGTTATACTGGAGTCGTGGGTTAAAAACTAATGAAAACAATTCTGATTAAGCTGAAAAGGGATTCATTAGGAGGATGTAGAGTAGCTCACTGAATCAGTGGGAGGCCTGGAGAACCAGGCTTAGAAAACAAGCAGGACCATGAAAGAGTGGGGAGCTGAGAATAAGCCAGCTGTGCCACAGGAAGAGTCTGCTTACAGGGCCACTGCCGGTGTTGCTTCCACCGGCCAGCACGGGTACCATGCTGCTGGCTGGTGGCCACTGGACTCTTGGATCGGCTGCCATTGCTGTTGCTGCAGTACTGATGAAAACCCCTATCTGTTCTTCATCTTTGCATCACTCAGTAAGATTCAAAGGACCAAGGAGAAGCATTCATTTGATGGAGCCCAGGCAACGCTTTAAAAAGGCCAGACCTGTTGTGTGCTTCTTGATGTAGTTGTCCTGGTATACTCTGGGCAGAATGGTAACAGAAACAAATAATGACTTTCCCAATGTTGATCTTTAAAGATTTAAGTTATTTGCTCAGAAAACCTTGATCCTGTTACGTGGTGAAATAGGTCAGTAAAATGATTTGAGGAGTTGGCAGTTAAAGAATCAGAAGGCACTAGTTCCATATTTGTTAAATCCAGTTAAGCTTGAAGTGACCATTTTTGGTTCATTCTGTTTGGATCATGGATTAAAAAGCGTAAACTCCAGGTGGCTGATAATTGAGTCATAAAATACATCTGTTTTTTTCTGGTTAATTTTAACAGTAGGTGAAGAAATTCACTGGGTCAAAGGTAATATGTTTCAGAAAAAGGCTGGTGGTAATTTTGTTCATAAACATGCTCAGGATCAATGTTTTAAGAATTTTGCTATACAGGCCGAAGTTCACTTTAACAAATGCTGTGATAAAATATTTTCAAGCCTTATCTGATGGCTCACTGGTTGTAAGCACTAATCCGTATAGAAAGTTTCGGTGCAGTACAAAGAGTTGGCTGGGTCAGGCCATGCAGCACGATCTGACTTTTATCACACAACACTTAGTGAAAACTCATTTTACTAGAATTCTGAGCTTGATGATTAAACTTTTTGAGTGCTTACAGTAAGACAGGCAATGTGTGAAGCACTGTATATATATCTTCTCTTTTAATCCTCATATAACCCTATAAAGTAAATATTGTTATTGACTCTTTAAGGATGGAAGTGAGCTGAGAGAAATAACTTGCCTGAGGTCACACAGGAAGTGACAGAGTTGGGTTTTAAATCCACATTGGTTTCACTCTTAAGCTTGCTTTTGATGGCAACATTGTACTAGGAAGAAAAATCATTAATTAAATCATAAGTTAACTGCACATTAGCCTTCTTCTTTTTTAAAAAAAAATTAATTTTATTTATTTTTTTGTACAGCAGGTTCTTATTAGTCATCAATTTTATACATATCAAGTGTATACATGTCAATCCCAGTCGCCCAATTCATCACACCACCACCCCCATCCCCCTGCCGCTTTCTCCCCTTGGTGTCCATACGTTTGTTCTCTACATCTGTGTCTCAATTTCTGCCCTGCAAACCGGTTCATCTGTACCATTTTTCTAGGTTCCACATATATGCGTTAATGTATGATATTTGTTTTTCTCTTTCTGACTTACTTCACTCTGTATGACCGTCTCTAGATCCATCCATGTCTCAACAAATGACCCTATTTTGTTCCTTTTTATGGCTGAGTAATATTCCATTGTATATATGTACTACTTCTGCTTTATCCATTCGTCTGTTGATGGGCATTTAGGTTGCTTCCATGACCTGGCTATTGTAAACAGTGCCGCAGTGAACATTGGGGTGCATGTGACTTTTTGAATTATGGTTTTCTCTGGGTATATGCCCAGTAGTGGGATTGCTGGATCATATGGTAATTCTAGTTTTAGTTTTTTAAGGAACCTCCATACTGTTCTCCATAGTGGCTGTATCAGTTTACATTCCCACCAACAGTGCAAGAGGGTTCCCTTTTCTCCATACACTCTCCAGAATTTGTTGTTTGTAGATTTTCTGGTGAAGCCCATTCTAACTGGTGTGAGGTGATACCTCATTGTAGTTTTGATTATCATTTCTTTAATAATTAGTGATGTTGAGCAGCTTTTCATGTGCTTCTTGGCCATCTGTATGTCTTCTTTGGAGAAGTGTCTGTTTAGATCTTCTGCCCATTTTTGGATTGGGTTGTTTGTTTTTTTTAATATTGAGCTGCATGAGCTGTTTATATATTTTGGAGATTAATCCTTTGTCTGTTGATTCATTTGCAAATATTTTCTCCCATTCTGAGGGTCGTCTTTTCATCTTGTTTATGGTTTCCTTTGCTGTGCAAAAGCTTTTAAGTTTCATTAGGTCCCATTTGTTTATTTTTGTTTTTATTTCCATTACTCTAGCAGGTGGATCAAAAAAGATCTTGCTGTGATTAATGTCAAAGAGTGTTCTTCGGGGTTCCCTGGTGGCGCAGTGGTGGAGAGTCCGCCTGCCGATGCAGGGGACATGGGTTCGTGCCCCAGTCCGAGAAGATCCCACATGCCGCGGAGCGGCTAGGTCTGTGAGCCATGGCCACTGAGCCTGCGCGTCCGGAGCCTGTGCTCCGCAACGGGAGAGTCCACAACAGTGAAAGGCCCACGTACCCCCCCAAAAAAGAGTGTTCTTCCTATATTTTCCTCTAAGAGTTTTATAGTGTCGGGTCTTACATTTAGGTCTCTAATCCATTTTGAGTTTATTTTTGTGTGTGGTGTTAGGGAGTGTTCTAATTTCATTCTTTTACATGTAGCTGTCCAGTTTTCCCAGCGCCACTTATTGAAGAGACTGTCTTTTCTCCATTGTATATCCTTGGCTCCTATGTCATAGATTAGTTGACCATAAGTGCGTGGATTTATCTCTGGGCTTTCTAACTTGTTCCATTGATCTATGTTTCTGTTTTTGTGCCAGTACCATATTGTTTTGATTACTGTAGCTTTGTAGTATAGTCTGAAGTCGGGGGTCTGATTCCTCCAAGTCTGTTTTTTTCCCTCAAGACTGCTTTGGCTGTTCGGGGTCTTTTGTGTCTCCATACAAATTTTAAGATTTTTTGTTCTAGTTCCGTAAAAAAATGCCATTGGTAATTTGATAGGGATTGCATTGAATCTGTAGATTGCTTTGGGTAGTATAGTCATTTTCACAGTATTGATTCTTCCAATCCAAGAACATGGTATATCTCTCCATTTGTTGGTATCATCTTTAATTTCTTTCATCAGTGTCTTAAAATTTTTGTACCTACAGGTCTCTTGTCTCCTTAGGTAGGTTTCTTCCTAGGTATTTTATTCTTTTTGTTGCCATGGTAAATGGGAGTGTTTCCTTAATTTCTCTTTCAGATTTTTCATCATTAATGTACAGGAATGCAGGAGATTTCTGTGCATTAATTTTGTATCCTGCAACTTTGCCAAATTCATCGATTAGCTCTAGTAGTTTTCTGGTAGCATCCTCTATGTATAGTATCATGTCATCTGCAGTGACAGTTTTCCCTCTTCTTTTCCAATTTGTATTCCTTTTATTTCTTTTTCTTCTCTGATTGCCGTGGCTAGGACTTCCAAAACTATGTTGAATAATAGTCATGAGAGTGGAAATTCTTGTCTTGTTCCTGATCTTAGAGGAAATGCTTTCAGTTTTTCACCATTGAGAATGATGTTGGCTGTGGGTTTGTCGTATATGGCCTTTATTATGTTGAGGTAGGTTCCCTCTATGCCCACTTTTCTGGAGAGTTTTTATAATAAATGGGTGTTGAATTTTGTCAAAAGCTTTCTCTGAATCTATTGAGATGATCATATGGTTTTTCTTCTTCAGTTTGTTAATATGGTGTATCACATTGATTGATTTGTGTATATTGAAGAATCCTTGCATTCCTGGGATAAAACCCACTTGATCATGGTGTATGATCCTTTTAATGTGTTGTTGGATTCTGTTTGCTAGTATTTTGTTGAGAATTTTTGCATCTATATTCATCACGGATATTGGTCTGTAATTTTCTTTCTTTGTAGTATCTTTTTCTGGTTTTGGTATCAGGGTGATGGTGGCCTCATAGAATGAGTTTGGGAGTGTTCCTTCCTCTGCAGTTTTTTGGAAGAGTTTGAGAAGGATGGGTGTTAGCGCTTCTCTAAATGTTTGATAGAATTCACCTATGAAGCCATCTGGTCCTGGACTTTTGTTTGTTGGAAGATTTTTAATCACAGTTTCAATTTCAGTGCTTGTGATTGGTCTGTTCATATTTTCTATTTCTTCCTGGTTCAGCCTTGGAAGGTTATACCTTTCTAAGAATTTGTCCATTTCTTCCAGGTTGTCCATTTTATTGGCATAGAGTTGCTTGTAGTAGTCTCTTAGGATGCTTTGTATTTCTGTGGTGTCTGTTGTAACTTCTCCTTTTTCATTTCTAATTTATCAATTTGAGTCCTCTCCCTCTTTTTCTTGATGAGCCTGGCTAATGGTTTATCAATTTTGTTTATCTTCTCAAAGAATCAGCTTTTAGTTTTATTGATCTTTGCTATTATTTTCTTTGTTTCTATTTCATTTTTTGCTGCTCTCATCTGTATGATTTCTTTCTTTCTGCTAACTTTGGGTTTTGTGTTTTCTTCTTTCTCTAGTTCCTTTAGGTGTAAGTTTAGATTGTTTATTTGAGATTTTTCTTGTTTCTTGAGGTAGGCTTGTATAGCTATAAAGTTCCCTCTTAGAACTGCTTTTGCTGCCTCCCATAGGCTTTGGGTCACCGACTTTTCATTGTCATTTGTTTCTAGTTATTTTTTGATTTCCTTGAATTTTTTTTTTTTTTTTTCTTTTGACCACACAGCACAGCATGTGGGATCTTAGTTCCCCGACCAGGGGTCAAACCCCTGTCCCCTGCCGTGGAAGCACAGAGGCTTACCATTTGACTACCAGTGAAGTCCCTAGCCTTCTTGAATTTTTAGATCAAGAGATTTCCTTGTCGTTAGTTCTTAGTGGACAACTTTCTCTTTTTAGATTTGGTAACTCAATAAATGTCATTCCATCCAAGATTCATGCTCTGAGTTAAAAGAATATAAATTGTTATTGCCACATATTCTTTGGCTGTTTATACCATTCTCACATGTTGTCATATTGGATGTGTGGGTAAGATGATTTTGTCATAGTTTATGTGGGATGCACAGGGTAAGGTGGGAGGTGTGGCATCTCAGATGGTCTCTAATACTCAAAACTATTGATTATTAGGGATTTGTTAAACTATTCAATTCTTTCTTAAAAAGCCTGTGGGTGCCTCTTGGAGGCAACGAACACTGGACTTTACTGTGCATCTTGTAATAGAATCCTTGCCTTTATTTGTGTTCAGTTTTCACTGTCGAGGTTCAGGTTAAGTTCAAGTTTTCTAGGATTGAGAAGACAAGTTTTGTTTATCTTATTATAACTTTCATGGTTTGACTGAGTTTGCTGACTTGAGACTAATTTTTTTTTTTTTTTTAAATCCAGCTGCTTTCAGAGTCCTATATGGAGTTCTAGAAAGCCAAATGTGCTATTGGGGTCAGAGGTTAATAGATTCAACGCTGCATCTCTGAATTCCTCTACAGCTGGATTTGTGTACCTATATCCATCACTACCTGGCTCAACACTTTTTAGCCCGATATATAGACACATACCCTGGCAGATAGTGGGGCAAGCTCTTATGTCTTTATTACCATTAGCAGAGCTCTCAGGAAAGGCCTGCTTTATATTCCAACAAGAGAACTTACTTTGTGTGAATGTGAGAATTAATAAGGACCTGAGGATTTTTTTCTTCAGTTTGCAAAGTAGCATACCCCTGTGTATCTGGTAGATGGATTTCTTTTTTATTGTAAGTAACCATCATATGGAAGCAGTAAAAACTATTTGTAATTTCCATGTCATTATAATGATATTTTAAAAGCTCCATGGCTCAGGACCTTGGGCCACGGCATAGAAAGAGTTTCAGGATAGCAAACTAAGCATTCCTTGTAACAGGATGTGAACTGCAACAGAATGCTTGAGGTGATATTAAATTGGGGCGATTTTTAGAAAGTGACAAATGGTTTATGTTTCCTAAATCTGAGATGGGTTCTACCAGCTCTGAACGGCTGCCAGGTTACGTTATCACTTGCCTGCTTTGTAACTGCCTCAATTATTTCCTTCCCCAGCCCTGTATGGTGAGATTCGTCAGTTTCGCAAGGCCTGTGGGGAGGCTCGTCTCAAAACCATCTTAGCAACAGGAGAACTTGGATCTCTTACGAACGTCTATAAAGCCAGTATGATAGCCATGATGGCAGGTAAGCCAGGTTTTATATTGAAATGATGGTATATACTGCATTGATGTTTTTAGAAGGAATAAGTGAGTCAGAGCATTTGGCTATTAGCTGCAAGTGCTGACCACTTGGAGTTTGTTCTGGTGGGGCGTCAGATACTTTATGAATACGTGTGCAGTGGGAAGTGTTCGCAAACTTGGCTTTCTTCCACGTTTTTTAGTGGCATTTTATCATTGCACTATCCTTGTAAGGCAGTAGATGGCTCTCTTGTTAGTGAATTGCCTTCTGTGTTATTCTTTGATTATTCATTCATCAACATATGTTAGACAGAAATTTCCTTAGCTGACTTCTTCCCCTCTGTGAATTTAGGGTTTGATTTTTCTCAGAGATCCATCTCCATACTGTCTAAGGCAGCCTGTGCTTTGTTTGTGTTAATTTTTTCTTCTTAAATTTAGGGCAGTGTCCTTGTTTTTTATATTTTGAAATGTAGCTTGACTTATTCTTTATCTTTACCAACAGCATGTCTAGCCAGTCATACGCCCAAGCCTGAAACTTGGGAGTCCTGCTGGATTGCCTTTTCTTACCTTCGTGTGAATCAGTGAACGATTCTCGGGAGTTCTACTTTTTTACCGTATCTAATACGTCCTCGCTCCATTCTGTGTGCTGCTCTCTTAGACCACTGTCACGCCCCACACGGATCACTTCCGGTCTCCTAACCAGTTTTCCATGTATCTACTTCCGTCCCCTTTCAGTCTGTTCTCCACACCGTTGCCAGAATGATCTCTTTAAAATGCCAGTTTGGTTATGGTACTGCTTGCTGAAAATCCTTCAGTGGCTCCCCTTCATTTTCAAGATACAATATAAATTCCTTCAGCCCGACTTTAAAAAAGGACCTTCCCAGGGAATTCCCTGGTGGTCCAGTGGTTAGGACTCCACACTTCCACTGCAAGGGGCTCAGGTTCGATCCCTGATCGGGGAACTAAGATCCTGCAAGCCGTGTGGCACGGCCAAAAAAATAAAAATAAAAAGGGTCTTTCTCCAGACCCTGCCTGTGCCTCTGCCATCGCCTCATATTCCCTGCATACCATATGCTCCAGCTCTCTGGAATTACCCGCTGTGCTCTGCACATGGCACCGTCCAATCCTTTGGAGTCTTTGTACCTGCGGTGTCCCTGCCTGGAATGCCTTTTGCCCAGATAACTCTTGAACATCTTTAGATTCAGCATAGTTGTCACTCTTCTCGAGGATATTTCCCCAATACGGCTTCCTCCCCCACCACTTGGTTTATTATCCCCTCTGCATGCCCTCATAGTGATCTGTTAAAACCTCTATCAGATACTATCCTGTGACTCAGTATTGGATTTTTAGGTGCCCTACTAGTGGCTCCATGTTTGGAAGATACGTGACTTCTCAGGTCTTAAATCTGGGCCGTTGTTGTGGTCACCCTCTAGATTTTTCTACTCGTGCACTTTTTGAAGACTCAGACGAAGCATCGTTCCCTGGAACTCTATCAGCCAACTAGGCATTAATGAAGCTGTTACTCTGGTCACTGCAGCTGTATCCAAAAGATCTCTGCTCTGCTTGTTTTATTTAGAGCGAAATCTCTGAAAACCCAAGGATAGGGAAGAGTGGATCACTTTAAAGAGTGGGTCATCAGTTATGTTGGCATTTCAGAGGCCCCCAGTAATAGAAGATGCTGCAACTCTCAGGAACCTGGGCAAAGCCCATTGGAGTCTTAGGTAGACAAGGAGCCTCCCTTTTCACGCTCCTCACCAGGACAAGGGAGTTAGCCCAGAATGCCGGGATCCAGGTCACAGTGAAAGTATATTCATTCTGGGCCGGCAGCCAACCCTGTCCTACTCCCTGCACCTACTGCATAGGATAGGAACATGGTGTTAGGTCCTCGTGCTTGGACACTTCTGTTCCATCCTCCATCCCACCCATCACAGCCACAAACAGAAATGTGACTAGAAACACGCTCTCCCCTGTTCCTGTTGGCTTGTATCCACGTCCATGTCATTGTTTATCTCCTTCATTTCTTCATCTAATCAGTGTCTATTACTGTGAGTAATATAACTTTGTCTGTGAGGTGTTTTACTAGATACGTTATAATAATATTTCTTCACCTTCACACCAGCCCTGTAGTTGATGAAGAAACTTAAAATGGAGAGACTTGCCTAAGGTTCAAAGCTAATTGATCACATAAGTCATTATTTGAACCCAGGTCTTCTGGCTTCAGGTGTGTTGCTTTTTCAGTTGTAACCCAGCTGTCTCCCAAGGCACTGTGCTAGGTCTTATCATGAATTAAAGGCACATCTTTGTGAAGTATCATGCGCTTCCTGGCCCACAGTTTATGCTTCCTATTTTGTTAAGAAGGTATATAACATAAACGAAGTATGTTTTGAAAGATTTTTTAAATTAAAAAAATTTATGGACTAAACTCATGTTTCATCCTATTTCTGTAGTATTTTTTAAAACTGTTTTTGTTTTCTTCAAAATCAACTTCACTGAGGTAAATTTACGTTCAATAAAGTTCAAGTGTTAAGTGTATGATACGATGAGTTTTGACAATTTGTATATTCCGTCATACCAGAATATCCTTTGTTCCCTTTTGCAGTCAGTTCCACTCTTTCTACCTTCTGCTCCAGGTGCAATAACTGACCTGATTTTATCACTATAGATTAGCTTGCCAGTTTTAGAACATTATACTTATATAGTATGTACTCTTTTGTGCTTGTTCCCCCTCCCCCACCCCCGAGGTAATAGCTGTGAGATCTGTCACGTTGTTCTATGTATGAGGAGTTTGCTTAGTGGCTTTTCATTGTACACATATATGAGTTGCTAAATTTGTTGGTCTGAAGTGTTTGTAATATTCTCTTGTTAGTCTGATATCTGTAGGGTCTATGGTTATGTCTCCTTTTTTATTCCCGATATTGGTCATTTTTGTTTTCTGTTGTTATTGTTCTTTGTTTCATTTTGGTAGAAAATAGTCTTGCTAGGGGTCTGCCAGTTTTATTAGTCTTTTCAAAGAGTTCAAGTTGGTTGATCACACTTTTTAGATCTGATTTGCTTGGTTTCACTTTGGTGTCCTTTTTCTATTAATTGCTGAGAGGGCTGTTAAAATCTCCAGATATGATTGTGGATCTGCATACTTATCCTTTTAGTTTTGTCAGCTTTTTCTAGCTTTATTATGGAGCTCTGGAGCTCTGTTGTTAAGTATAGACACTTTTAGGATTGGTATGTTTACCTGTTGAATTAGCATATTCATCATTATGACATGTCCCTTGTTATCTCTGGTACTAGACCTTTGTCTGAATGTTCACTTTGTCTAATTTTTTTTTTTTTTGCGGTACGCGGGCCTCTCACTGCTGTGGCCTCTCCTGTTGCGGAGCACAGGCTCCAGACGCACACACTCAGCGGCCATAGCTCACGGGCCCAGCCGCTCTGCGGCATGTGGGATCTTCCTGGACCGGGGCACGAACCCGTGTCCCCTGCATTGGCAGGCAGACTCTCAACCACTGCGCCACCAGGGAAGCCCCCACTTTGTCTAATATTAATCTAGCCACGCCGGCTTTCTTGTGCTTACCATTTGCATGGTATATCTTTTTCCCATCCTTTTATTTTCAACCCATCTGTGGTTATATATTTAAAGTTATCCCTTAGAGGCAGATTTTTAAAAAACTCATTGTGCTATTCTCTGCTTTTTAATTGAAATGTTTTGTCCATATACACTTCACATAATTATTGATATGATAGGATTTAACTGTATCATCTTGCCATTTGCTTCCTCCTTGTTCTGATCTATTTTTGTTCCTCTTTTCCTGCTACCTTTTGGGTTCATCAGATACAGCACTTCATTTTTATTTTTTTATTGGCTTTTTATCTACAACCTCTTTGTATTTTTCTAGTAGTTGCTCTAGCAAATTACAGTGTGCATTCTTAACTTACAACAGTCTACTTAGAATTAACATTACACATGTACCATAGAGATAGTGCAAGTTTGGGTCCAGACCACTGCAATGAAGCGAATATTGCAATAAAGCAAATCACATGAATTTTTTGGTTTCCCAGTTCATATAAAAGTTATGTTTACACTGTACTATAATCTATTAAGTGTACTATAGCATTATGTCTAAAAAAATGTATACATACCTTAGTTAAAAAATACTTTATTGCAAAAAATGCTAACCATCATTTGTGCCTTCGAAGAGTTGTAATGTTTTTTTGCAGTAGTAACATCAAAGATTTCTGATCACAGATCACTGTAACAAATATAATAGTAATGAAAATTTTTGAAATATTTCAAGAATTACCAAAATGTGGCACAGAGACACAGAGTGAGCAACTGCTGTTGGAAAAATGGTGCCAACAGACTTGCTTGTTGCAGGGTTGCCACACACCTTCAATTTGTAGAAAATGCAATATCTGTAAAGTGTAATAATGCAAAGCGCAGTAAAGCAAAGCACAATAAAATAAGGTATGCCTGTATTCCACTTTACACTTCAAATGGCGCAAATGTAAAAACCTTACAGCAGTTCCATTTGCACCCTCATTAGTCCTTTGAATTATTTTAATGTACTTCTTCTTCCAACTATTTATAAACTATTCCTCAAAATGATGTGATTTTTGTTTTGACAGTCATTTGTCTTTTAAGGAAATTAAAAGGAAAAAAACTAAGTAAAACTAGTCTTTTACATGTCATTTCCATCTTTTATCCTTCCTGTAGTCTGCTGGTGATTAATTCTCTCAGATTTTGTTCATTGGAAAATGTCTTTATTTCACTCCCATTTTTCAAGGATGGTTTGCTGAATATAGAGTTTCAGGTTATAGTTTTATTTTTATTTCAGCGCTTAACCATATCATTCCATTTCTTGGAATTCTGTTTCTTCTTGTTTTCTTATAAGTAATGTTTTATCAAATACCCAGTCAGTATTTTCTCTTTATCTTTGTTTTTCACTAATTTGACTGTGAGGTGCCTAAGTGTGGGTTTCTTTGTATTCATCCTGCTTGTAGTTTGCTGAGCTTCTTGGATTTGTAGGTTGTTGTTTTAGGACTTCTCTGCCCCACTCTCTTTCCTTCTAGGACCCAAGCACCTGAGTGTTAGATATTGTCTCACAGCTTACTGGCGCCTATTCATTTTAATTTTAATCTTTCTCCCCCGCCTCTGTTTTTCTGCGTGGCTAATATACGTGGATCTTTCTTCAAGTTCATTGACCCTTACTTTCCACCTAAAATTTACTTTTATGCCCATCCATTGAAATTTATGCTCCTGAACATTTTTAGTTTTAGAATCCATTTATTCTTTTTTAGAATTCTAATTTTTCTGCTATTTCCCATTTTTTCACTCATTGAGATCATTCTTTCTTTAAAATCCTTGAACATATTTGTAACAGCTGATTAAAGTCCTTGTCTGCTTATTTGTATATCTTAATTATCTGAAGGTCTGTATCTTGAGCTGCCAATTTCCCAATGCCTAAAAATAGTTGCCTTATGTATTTTGCTCAGTTATATAGTTATTTATAGCAGGAGGGCAAGTCTGGTAACATTTCTTCTCTCATGTCTGGAATTCTTCATGGCTTTTGTTTTCCCATTAATTTAGCATCATAAATCTCAAAAGGAAAGGGGTTTGTCATTTACGTTCATAATAATTTTTATCTTACAATTTTGATAGCCATTTCGATTATTCTCTCAAACACAGTTCTCTAAAGAGAGAAAGGTGGAAATACATAACTGCGTTAGTCTAGTATCATACATCATTGTAAGTAAAATCTTAGCCAGGGTGTGTTTATATTTTTGCTCAAATAAGTGATTCGTAGCCTACTTTTGGTTTATTCTTGTTTAGGAATCTCTCAGAATGTTTTAGGGGAAGGAGCCATGTTCATAGGAGTTAGAAGACCTGGACTCTTGCTCTATCTTGCAGAATTTGTGACCTTGAACAAATAAGTTAATCTGATTATAACTTCAGATGAAGTAATGTATATGACCTGTGGTGTAACTGTAGGAGGTAAAAGCTATTGAGCTGGATTACATTCTGTACTGATCCCAAAGCTTACTGTATTCGTAGGATTGTTCATTGAGTCTTACATAGGAACTTGTTTTGCTGGCTTTTGACTCTGTCTTAGAAAAGAAAGGTGCAAAAAATATCTGATTCGTTGAGAATCGCAATTAGATGTGGCCCAGTTTCTTTTTCTTATGGCACAGTTCTTAGCTATGGTTGTCATTGCTCCTGATTCTTTTACAATGGAAGCTGTAGCAGCCACCTCAGCTCTTCAGACATGTATAAGGTCACTTATTCAGCAGCCACAATGATCCAGAACCAAGCCAGGAACCAGAAAAAAATAAGTCAATAAAACATTTTGCATAGATGAAATATATGTGATATAATGTATACTACAACAGTAATAATAGGTAACATTTCTTGAGCATTTACCGTGTGACAGGTACTATTTTAAGGGCTTCATATATATTTACATTTAACCTTCACAACAACTCTATGAGGTAGGTGCTCTTCTATGGTAAAATAAGAACATCAGTTAAAAGGATATCTTTGCTGCTCTTCTGTACGGTCATTTTTGCTATTTGTAAACATCCCAGGTATTTCTGTCTTTGTTATATCATTTTCTGTATCTGTTATAGCCTTCTCCCCTCCTGTTAGCTGTTTTTAAAGATTTAAGTGAACTTTTCCTACTCTGTCAAATCTCTCTATTATCCTTTAAAGGCAGAATTAATTGTTCATACTGTCCTTCTCTTAGGTATATAATATCAGGAGAGTTAATGCTGGTATATAAATACCAGTAGCATTTGTCATCTAGTATCACCATCAGTTATTTTACCTCTTAGTTTTTTTAATAAAACTATGAACCTCCTTGAGGCCAAGAATTATCTTACTTATCTGTATTCCCCTTTGATTGCTACCCTGCCTGACATCTAGGAGAGCCTAAGGAAATATTTTGGAATACACCAATGAGTCAGTGAGAAAGACAGACAGAGGTAAGGAAGAGTGAAAATAGGCAAAGTGAAATTAGATTAGATTAGGTCTAGATTCATCTTCCCAGATGTGCCACCACCTTGTAGAGTTTGGACATGTTATTTTGAGAGTTTTTATCTTAATTGAAAAAAAGATAGAAAATGTATACCTTTGACAAGGAGATTATATATACAAAGTATGGCTTAGGCAATCCAAGCAGTGGTATGATGTATAAAAGTTTTGTAGGATTCTCAGAAAGTTCTAGAAGCAAGGAAAAGACCAAGGAGAACTTTTTGCCTTGGCTTTTTGGTCATTGAAAATGGATCTTACTTTTACATTAGTGGAAATGTGGTGAGAGAAATATAAATAAAGGAGAAGGTGAGGTGGGAATAAACGGTTTGAAGGGAAAGTAATCAGGGAAGAGAAACGAGAGCCATATTTTTTTCATCAAACAAGCCAAGAACAAGGTGATAGGAAGTAAGATAGAAAGGGAAACATGCTTATATAAAAGAGAAGTCAAAAAGCTGACCTGCTAAGGGATTTCAGCCCAGCAAATGCACACATTAAGAATAATGCCGGAATGTAGAAAAGTGGCTTTATCTTTCAGTAGCCTGGACTGTTTGCACACATGCAACAGCTAACAAGCTCTGCTCTGAAGTTATGCTAGACCTTATCTTTGGACATAATGCAGGCATGATAAATAAGGTTGGAGTAGAAAAGCACTAAAGATGCAATCATAATGTCATCAGGTTTGAATTGCTGATGAAGATCTGTGGGAAGAGTACTAACATAAAAATATGGGCTTGAGAAAAGCAGACCTTGAAGGGAATGCAAAATGAGTTTTGAACTTGGCTGGGATTTTGTAACATATAGGAAATGAAAAATGAAAAAAGTAGGAACCAGGGGAGGGAATACTCGAAATTCAACCCAATAAGATCAAAGTAATACAGAAACAGTGAGATGAAGCAAAGAAATAGACAAAAATAGGAGGGAAGCCATTAAGTAAATAAAATAAAGGGGGAAAATAGTGGGAAACTTGCTATGACTAAAGGAAACCAAACTCCTAAAAAATGCAGTGATTAATAGCAAATTAACATCTAAGATTTTTTTAAAAACATTTAAAAAATTTAAAAATATGAACCAAATAGTAGAATAAAAGACTGTGTAGATTTATTTTTCTAAAGATTGTCAGAAGTCACACTGAGTCCTTCATCTTAGGCTGCAAATCTTTGTATTCTCGAGGAGTATTGATCCAGATGGCACATACAGACCCCTGGGGGTGTTCCAGCCTGTTTTTTTTTGTTTGTTTGTTTTTGTTTTTTAAGTAAGATCTTGCCTTTCATAGGAAAGCATTTAATTTATGAAAAAGTATGCTTCAGTTGAAAGTTTATCACAGGGGAAAGCATAAGAATATAGATGTGCATTAGGTTAAGAGGTAAAGAATTTAAAGTGTAAATTTATTTACAGTTCCTTAAACTAGCCCTGAAAATTAAACCACTTACAGGGTAAAAACTAATTAACTTGCCATCTCATTCAAGGAGTCAATTTAAATTCAAGGCCCCAAGCAAAAATATCAGAAAGTTTACCTTCACTCACCCACGCCCTCCCCATCCTTTCTTGAGTGCAAAGTAAAAAACTGCAGAAGAGAGGAGTTATCATGTTTTCTGGCCTCCCAGCAGTACAGGAACTACTGATGGTGCATTTTGGTCTATGCATGTCATTTTTATAAAAGGTTAAGTCTATACATTTAAGCATAAAGCATTTTCTGTGGCTCTTCACGGCTGGGCTTCTGGAGGGAAAAAAAAAAAGGGAAAGCTTGAAAGCTTAGTTTTTTGTGTGTTGTATACTAGCCTGTGTAAAATTTTACTGTGTGAAATTTTTTTAAAATGTAACCCACCTTATTCCAAAAGCACATGACTGCCTTCTACAGACCTGGCTTTGCCTAGAGAAGTTCCCGGCACAAAGGCTCGCACGTAACAAGTGCCTAGAAAATGCTCATTGATGGGTTAGGTTATCAGGTACAAGGACATCAATAGATACCTTTGTAAACAACATGCATAAAATTCATTTTTTTAAAGAAATTTGTATTTTCTCAGCAAAAGAATAAGGGATTTTTCTTAATGAAATTCTGGTATACGACATAGAGGTGAGACCTACAGGTAGTTGCTCATGTCTCTGAGATTCTGTTATTCATTTGTCTTTAATTCCTAACACGTTAACTTTTGTTACTTACTCTTTAATGTCTGTGCCAGGTAGTTACTGATCTTTTAGCAAACCCTTAAATGCTGGGAAATTGGAATCCTCGAATGGGTCCCTCAGTACTTTGTACCAGGTAGATACTTGATAAACATATTTGTTGAATGATTTCATGAATAAAGGTTAGTAAATCATGTGAAGTTAGTAGTTTACTGAATTCTTTTTGCAGTTGTTTTAAGAGGGAAGTAGGGGAGGTACCTTATCAGTGTTGAGTGGCTGGAGACCTGAAGCTCAGAAGTTAAGTGACGAGACCAAGGCCATGCATTTAGGACGTGGCAGGATTCTGGAGGACTCTGGACTCCAAATTCCATGCTTTAGTTATCGTGCAGTTCTGCTCTCCACCCTGCAATTGATCTGAATCATGTAAGATATGTTTAAGCTGTGTTTAACCTTTGGAGGCACAGATGTCTTTCTGGAGTCACTGAATGAGATTTATATATTGAGCTGTACTTTTCTATTGAGGACAAGAAAAATAAGACAATAGACCGTTTGGAGAAGAACTCTAGGGGGTGGTGGACATGAAGTACAGATGAAAGAGCAAGTTGAAAGCAAGCCTAGAGCCCCGCCTGTGATGGGCCCACAGCAAATCCTCGTTGAAATGAAAAGGAAAGTTGCAAGAGGACCCTGACCTCAGGCAGCTTCCACTGTAATTTTGTGTCCACCTGCGCTGCTGATGGTTCCATGATGATACACTTGGCACGTGAGCAGGGTCATGCTTATCAACTGCTACTTGAGTTCTGTACTCAGGTTTTTGTTTGTTTTCAGATTCCCCTCCCTGGGGTGCCCAGGGAACAGCCAGGGAGTGACAGTGGAAGTGGACCTTTTTCTTGTCCACCTGAGGAAGGAGAAGGAGAGAGGACAAGGCTGAGGACAGTGTAAGAATGAAGGAGCAGAGGGATGAGGTGAAAGGGTGCAGAGGACGGGAATGGTATTGGAGCGTGTGGTATTGTAGCGTGGGATGAGGGAAGTTGAAACCTTCCCATGTAGAGTGATGCAAAAGATAGGGGCGCCTTATTTAGGAAAAGCACGATCATTGGGGCTGTGTTCAAATACTTGTACACACATATATACACAAAAAATGATGAAAAAGCATGATTGTTATCTATTACTCCAAGGTAGGAGGGCTGGGACCATCTTTTAGAAGTTATAGGAAGATGGATTTTGGCCTGGTATAAAGCAGAGTTTTGTTAAAGTTCAAGTATTCTGGAACTTGGATGGGCCACGTCAGGAGGTAGGAGGTGTTCAAAGCACAGGCTGGGCGACAGCCCGATGGAGCCAGTGTTAGATACTCAGCAACCATTGGGGCGCTTTCTGCTTTGGAGTCCAGTGTGATCCTAGAAGAAGAAACGTTTTATGTGAATCTTTGGACCTAAACATTAAATGTGATCCTTTGGAGTCGAGTCTGATCCTAGAGGAGAAAAATATTTAAACGCACGCACACACACAGGTTGTGCGTGTGTGTGAAATTTCTGGGTAGATTTCAAGCCAGGAAAGACAGGGCCCCCAAATATGGAATTAATGGGAAAAGAGGGAGGGTGTTGGTTTTCTAGGATTGCCGTAACAAAGTACCTCAAACTCGGTGGCTTAAAACAACAGACATTTATTCTCATGGTTCTGGAGGGTAGACGTCCAAAACCAAGGTGTCCACAGGGCCGTGCTGCCTCTGAAATCTGTAGCGGAGAATCCTTTCTTGCTAGAAAGCTTCTGGTGTTGGCTGGCAATACTTGGCATTCCTTGGCTTATAGAGGCATCACTCCAATCCCTGCTCCCATCATCACATGGTCATCTTCTCCCTCTGTATTTCTCTTCTTATAAGGACATCCGCCACGTAATGGCCCACCTTACTCAGTAAGACCTTACCTTTACTTAAGTAATTGCGTTTGCAATGATGCTATTTTCAAATAGGTCACTTTCTGAGGTACTGGGGTTTGGAACTTCAGCATATATTTTTAGGGGGCACAGTTCAACCCATAACAAGAGAAGTGGGGTTCTTGCACTGTGGTTCTATTATTTCCTGTAAAGACCTGAAGAAGTTCGAGAAAAATACTTTGAGTCAAACCAGCAAACTTAAATTCAGGTACAAAAGATTGATTTTTCCCTCTAAGCAATGTTGGTTGGCTTTGTGGATAGGGGAAATCTAGTAGATATTAAATATTTTTATCTGCAAAAAGCATTTGGTAAGGTTCTCAATGGGAGATTAATGGCTAAAATAAAGAATGAGGCATTAGGAGATAAATTTGCTTATGAGCAAGAGACAGAGACTAACAGTAGAAGGAAACACTTTGTAGATTGGAAAGGAGTGACATACAGCACAAGCCAGGAATCAGTTTTGGGACCTATGGGTTTTTCACTTTATTTTTATTGGACTTCGTAATAAAAATACAGATCTTCAAACAGTCCAAGACACAGAGTGAGTAATACTACAAGCATCAGTAATCCAAAGTTATTATGTATCATCAACTAAATGACTGATAATAAATACTGACACAAGACTACACAATGTGCTGTAATATTATAAAATGGAGCAAGCAATTCTCCTGTATTCTCTTTTCTTCTGCATTTCTTTGTTTTTCAAAAAATATTTGCAAGTTTCTAGGTTTACTTTATAAGCCAAATCAATGAAAAAAAATATTTTAAACTTGGAAAGATGTGTTAACTAAGAGAAAAATTGGTTGAAGCAAGACAAAGGTTATAATGCCATCCCTAGAATAAAGAAATTAGGGACCCTGTATGTTAAATTGCTCAGTGAGCTATTGAACAAAAAGATTTCAGGAGCGAGGGGGCGTTATTGAAATCATCAGCTTATTTTGCAGTCATAGCTTTAATGGAAGCATGTGCAAAAAAGTCATTGTTAGAATGATAAAACTACATATCTGAGGGAGTGAAATATTATAGTATGGAAACTTTTTTCTTTTCTTTTCCTTTTTAAAAATTTGAACATAATGGCTCTAAAAAAAAAAATCTATAAAATTGAGTGATTGTATATGTAACTTTTGTCCTCCCAGGAACTAGTTGAGTATGTGGGCAACATACTTTTCAAATTGGAATTTTGCCTGCAACTCCTTCTGTCTCAGTCACTAAAAGGTCTTTGCAGATTCCTGACTGTTTTTTCTTGACTTGTACATTGTCAGACAAGCCAAGAGAAATAGAGCAACTAAACATTAAAAAATTAACTCATAAAAGTTCTAAATGCTTTGAAAACTGGGAAGGCTCATAAAGAACCTTGTTCATCTCAAAGCTTTCATTTTATAGGTCAGAAAACCGAGATCCAGGAAAGTCAGATTCAGAAGGAATTTACCCCAGAACAGATAAGTCAAAACACGGTCTAGAACGAGGTTCTCAGCCCGGACTGCAAATCAGAATATCCTGAAGCGCTCCTTCCATAAACTGGTGAAAAGATCCTACCGCCCAGAGGTTCTGATTTTAATGGTCTTGAATGGATTCAGTACTTTTTAAAATCTTCTCCTGGTGTGTCTACTGTGTAGGCAGGAATGAGAGCCTCTGATCTGGAATCTAGGTTTCCTGGTGTTAAGACAAGAAGTTTTTCCACTCACCCTGATAGTTTAGAAATTATTCAGAGAGAGAATTTCAAATTCAAGGGGAAAAACCTTTAACAAAGATACTCCACAATGAACAGGCTGATTGTCCCTGTAGTTACAGATGGCTTGTTGGGAACTCTGAACCTATATTCCCACAGAAACAAGATCATAAGTGGTTATCTGGTCTCTCTGCCAGGCCTGAGTTTAGCAGACAGAATAACTGAAGTTTAGCTCTGCAGCAGTAGTTCTGTACGTCCTAACTGACACGTGACAATGTTTTTTTTTTGGAAGGACGTGAATTTGTATTTCTAATTAGGTCTCTAGGAATATTTTTCATCCTTCTGCCGCCTTGATAGTATTGAGGTCTCTCCTCCTTCCATCTGCAAGTTATTAGGTTTAGGGTTTGAATGGGGACTCCCCACAGTTCCAAGCTGTGCTGGGGGGTTGGGAGGAAATGAGGGAGTGAGGGGTGGTAACAGCTGTGGTGAAGACGGAGGGGCTGGGGGAAAGGCTAGTTGGGAAGAGAAGGGCTAGGTTTTCTGTCATCCTAATACCTAGGGTGTTTGTTTCCCTCGAATGGGCTCATCCAGCAAGTATTTCATGAACATCTAATGTTTATCAGTGCTATTCTGGGCATTGGAGAAGGATGAGACGAGAGACAAGGGAGAGAAACATAAGTAAGATGTAGCTCCTTCCCTTTAAACACTAAAAATCTTTTAGTCTGGTGAGGAGGTGAAAATGGGGTTTATGGTTTGCCCTGTCGGGAACCCAGAGGCCAAAGGGACACTTGCGCTGGGGCTGCAGGAACCTGGCGAACCCTCTGGAGGACTCATGGATGGGTTTGCAAAGCAAGTGGCCTTTGTGGAGGAGTCATTAGGTGCAGAGGTAGAGGAAGGGCGTTTCAGGCAGAGAAGCACGTGCCCTTTTATACCCGTGAAGAGCATGTCATGGTGAGAACGCTGGTATGATTGGGGTGGAGAAGTGGTGGGAGAAGCGGAGGAGGAAGCAGGTAAGCTGTCTGGGGCTTATGGCCATGCTATGGAGTTTGTGTTCCCATCTGTGGGTGTGGAGAGTTTTTAGCCTTTGAAAGTTTATAGCCGGGAAATGAGCAATCGCTTAATTCATTCATCCATTTATTCCTCCACCATGTGCCAGGCACAAGGGATAGAGATCAATAAGACATCCTTACTCCAGGCTCCTCTTCCTCCCTTACTGCTCTCTGCAGTACTGGAGCAGTGATCAGATTTCCACTTTAGGGGCAGTGGATTTGGGCTGGAGGCAGGGAAGCTGTTAGAAAGCTGTTGTAGCAGTCTGGCCGACCAGGACGAGGAGCTGAACCGGGGCAGTACGGCGGGGACGGAGAGGAGTGGACGGCCGTGGCGGGTATTGAGGGGGCAGAATGAATAGTGCTTGGTGAATGGTTGTCTGCTGGGCAGGGAAGGGAGAGGACAGAACAACTCGTCATGGTGCACTTTATCAGGTTAGGGAATTCAAGAGAAACAAGGCTTTTTCCAGCCCAGGAAGCGGAGCCTCTGCTCCCCATTACAAGACCTCCACCTGTTCATTCTGTTGTCGGCTTGTTGCAGAACCCACCGTAGTCTCACCACTTTTTCCCTACCCTTCTGTTCTTGTAACAAGGAAAGGAATTTTTAAGGAAATCTGAGCAAGACTATGAAGATAAAAGAGAGGCTCTTTTTCGGTTTAAAAACATTAGCAAGACAAAGCACATAAAGCAAAATGGAGAATGAATACAGTTATTTTGGTGATTTGGGAGGAAAAGGAAATTCATGTTTTTACTTCAGTTATCAGGATGATGCTTCGCTTTCCTAGTGACCCAAGATTGAGTGTTATAATGTGCTTTTTGTAAAAAAATTTATCATTAACTAGGGCATCGAAAGTTAAGTCTCCTATGTTACAAAGCTGCTAAATTCGGCAGGGACAATGGGGGAGGCACTGAACAGTCAATGAAATGGGAAAGAATTTAGATCATCCATGTCACATGCAGCCAGCAAAAGGCTGTTTGTAGAATGTTAGCTGCTATCACACTGGTTTTATGTTAACATTCTAGTGAATAATTAAAATTTTCCCGTTTATTTTTTAATAAAAAGGAAAAGCACATAAATTACCTCAGAGTTTATAATATTATGTGTAGTCACATTCACAGATGTAGAGGTTTCTGAGTAGGATTGCAGACTAGATAACTTAGACAGTTAAAAAGCAGATTTTCTTCTGCCATTCCAGGTGTTCTCATCTCACCGTGTTCATTATTATAATGCCTTTCAAAAATATAAAATGAAACTCCTTAAAACTACTACTTTGAGACATTTTCATTAGAGGTGGTATTTTCTAAATTGAGTGGTTATTAAATATATTTTTTCTGCTGAAATTATTTTTGAAGTACATTTCTCATTTTCATCTCTGTCCATAAGCACACACCCAGGCATGGCGGGTTCTCTCTTCCCGCTTTGCTTTTTAACATCCGGACTCCTGTGAGGTGATCAGGGACTCCCTTATAATTCACTATACTTTTCAGTTAAACCCACCCTTCTGCACTACTGTTTTCCTTGGTTGTTCCTTGAGGGCTAGACTGGAAAAGCGTGGGATTTTTATTCAAGCAATTGACTCAGAGAAAAAGCAGCTCGTGCACAGATAGGGAAGAGATTCAGCCTCAGAAGCAAAGAGGAGACAGATGTCGGGAAGCCACAGTCTTACGGTCTTGGGTGATGCTGTATTTGATGCTTTTACGGATGTATTCACGGCCCCAGAAGAAGAAGAGAAAAAGAAAGGGACTGAGAAAATATTTGAAGAAATTATAGTTGAAAACCTCCCTAATATGGGAAAGAAAATAGTCAAGTCCAGGAAGCACACAGAGTCCCATACAGGATAAATCCAAGGAGAAACATGCCGAGACACATATTAATCAAACTATCAAAAATTAAATACAAAGAAAAAATATTAAAAGCAGCAAGGGAAAAGCAACAAATTACATACAAGGGAATCCCCATAAGGTTAACAGCTGATCTTTCAGCAGAAACTCTGCAAGCCAGAAGGGAGTGACAGGACGTATTTAAAGTGATGAAAGGGAAAAACCTACAACTAAGATTACTCTACCCAGCAAGGATATCATTCAGATTCGATGGAGAAATTAAAACCTTTATAGACAAGGAAAAGCTAAGAGAATTCAGCACCACCATACCAGCTTTACAGCACATGCTAAAGGAACTTCTCTAGGCAGGAAACACAAGAGAAGGAAAAGACCTACAATAATGAACCCAAAACAATTAAGAAAATGGGAATAGGAACATACATATCGGTAATTAGCTTAAATGTAAATGATTTAAATGCTCCAACCAAAAGACATAGACTGGCTGAATGGATACAAAAACAAACCCGGTATATATGCTGTCTACAAGAGACCCACTTCAGACCTAGGGACACATACAGACTGAAAGTGAAGGGATGAAAAAAGATATTTCATGCAAATGGAAACCAAAAGAAAGCTGGAGTAGCAATTCTCATATTACAAGACACAAAGAAGGACACCACATAATGATCAAGGGATCAATCCAAGAAGAAGATATAACAATTGTAAATATTTATGTACCCATCATAGGAGCTCCTCAATACATCAGGCAAATGCTAACAGCCATAAAAGGGGAAATCGACAGTAACACAATCACAGTAGGGGACTTTAACACCCCACCTTCATCAATGGACAGATCATCCAAAATGAAAATAAATAACATAGGACATTCCATCCAAAAACAGCAGAATACACTTTCTTCTCAAGTGCTCATGGAACATTCTCCAGGATAGGTCATATCTTGGGTCACAAATCAAGCCTTGGTGAATTTAAGAAAATTGAAATCGTATCAAGTATATTTCCCAACCACAATGCTATGAGACTAGATTTCAGTTACAGGAAAAAAAAACTGTAAAAAATACAAACACATGGAGGCTAAACCATACATTACTAAATAACCAAGAGATCACTGAAGAAATCAAAGAGGAAATCAAAAAATACCTAGAGACAAATGACAACGAAAACACGACGACCCAAAACCCATGGGATGCAGCAAAATCAGTTCTAAGAGAGAAGTTTATAGCTATACAATCCTACCTCAAGAAACAAGAAACATCTCAAATAAACAACCTAACCTTGCACCTAAAACAATTAGAGAAAGAAGAACCAAAAAACCCCCAAAGTTAGCAGAAGGAAAGAAATCATAAAGATAGATCAGAAATAAATGAAAAAGAAATGAAGGAAATGATAGCAAAGATCATTAAAGCTAAAAGCTGGTTCTTTGAGAAGATAAACAAATCGATAAACCGTTAGCCAGACTCATGAAGAGAAAAAGGGAGAGGACTCAAATCAACAGAGTTAGAAATGAAAAAGGAGAAGTAACAACTGACACTGCAGAAATACAAAGGATCATGAGAGATTCCTACAAGCAACTCTATGCCAATAAAATGGACAACCTGGAAGAAATGGACAAATTCTTAGAAAAGCACAACCTTCCGAGACTGACCAGGAAAAAATAGAAAATATAAACAGACCAATCACAAGCTGAAATTGAGACCTTGATTAAAAATCTTCCAACAAACCAAAGCCCAGCACCAGATGGTTTCACAGGTGAATTCTATGAAACATTTAGAGAAGAGCTAACACCTATTCTTCTCAAACTCTTCCAAAACATAGCAGAGGGAGGAACACTCCCAAACTCATTCTACAAGGCCACCATCACCCTGATACCAAAACCAGACAAGGATGTCACAAAGAAAGAAAACTACAGGCCAATATCTCTGATGAACATAGATGTAAAAATCCTCAACAAAATACTAGCAAACAGAATCCAACAGCACATTAAAAGGATCATACACCATGATCAAGTGGGGTTTATCCCAGGAATACAAGGATTCTTCAGTGTACACAAATCAATCAATGTGATAAACCACATTAACAAACTGAAGGAGAAAAACCATATGATCATCTCAGTAGATGCAGAAAAAGCTTTTGACAAAATCCAACACCCATTTATGATAAAAACCCTCCAGAAAGTTGGCATAGAGGGAACTTATCTCAACATAATAAAGGCCATATATGCCAAACCCACAGCCAACATCGTTCTCAGTGGTGAAAAACTGAAAGCATTTCCACTAAGATCACAAACAGGACAAGGATGTCCACTCACACCGCTGTTATTCAACATCGTTTTGGAAGTTGTAGCCACAGCAATCAGAGAAGAAAAAGAAATAAAAGGAATCCAAATTAGAAAAGAAGAAGGAAAACTGTCACTGTTTGCAGATGACATGATATTATACATAGAGAATCCTAAAGATGCTACCAAAAAACTACTAAAGCTAATCTATGAATTTGGTAAAGTAGGAGGATACAAAATTAATGCACAGAAACCTCTTGCATTCCTGTACACTAATGATGAAAAATCTGAAAAAGAAATTAAGGGAACACTCCCATTTACCATGGCGACAAAAAGAATAAAATACCTAGGAAGAAACCTACCTAAGGAGAAAAAAGACCTGTATGTACAAAACTATAAGACACTGATGAAGGAATTAAAGATGATACAAACAGATGGAGAGATATACTATGTTCTTGGATTGGAAGAATCCACCTTGTGAAAATGACTGTACTACCCAAAGCCATCTACAGATTCAGTGCAATCCCTATCAAACTACCACTGGCATTTTTCACAGAACTAGAACAAAAAATTTCACAATTTGCATGGAAACACAAAAGACCCCGAATAGCCAAAGCAATCTTGAGAAGGAAAAACGGAGCTGGAGGAATCAGGCTCCCTGACTTCAGACTACACTACAAAGCTACAGTAATCAAGACAGTATGGTACTGGCACAAAAACAGAAATATAGATCAATGGAACAGGATAGAAAGCCCAGAGATAAACCCATGCACATATGGTCACCTTATCTTTGATAAAGGAGGCAAGAATATACAATGGAGAAAAGACAGCCTCTTCAATAAGTGGTGCTGGGAAAACTGGACAGCTACATGTAAAAGAATGAAACTAGAACACTCCCTAACACCATACACAAAAATAAACTCAAAATGGATTAAACCTAAATGTAAGGCCAGACACTATAAAACCCTTAGAGAAAAACATATGCAGAACACTCTATGACGTAAATCACAGCAAGATCCTTTTGACCCACCTCGTAGAGAAATGCAAATAAAAACAAAAATAAACAAATGGGACCTAATGAAACTTCAAAGCTTTTGCACAGCAAAGGAAACCATAAACAAGACGAAAAGACAACCCTCAGAATGGGAGAAAATATTTGCAAATGAAGTAATGGACAAAGGATTAATCTCCGAAATGATGCAGCTCAATATCAAAAACACAAACAACCCAATCCAAAAATGGCCAGAAGAGCTAAATAGACATTTCTCTAAAGAAGATATACAGATTGCCAACAAACACGTGAAAGAATGCTCAACATCATTAATCATTAGAGAAATGCAAATCAAAACTACAATGAAGTATCACCTCACACTGGTCAGAATGGCCATCATCAAAAAGTCTACAAACAATAAATGGTGGAGAGGGTGTGGAGAAAAGGGAACCCTCTTGCACTGTTGGTGGGAATGTAAATTGATACAGCCACTGTGGAGAACAGTATGGAGGTTCCTTTAGAAACTAAAAATAGAACTGCCGTACGACCCTGCAATCCCACTACTGGGCATATACCCTGAGCAAACCATAATTCAAAAAGAGTCATGTAGCACAGCGTTCATTGCAGCTCTGTTTACAATAGTGAGGCCATGGAAGCAACCTAAGTGTCCATCGACAGATGAATGGATAAAGAAGATGTGGCACATATATACAATGGAATATTACTCAGCCATAAAAAGAAATGAAATTGAGTTATTTGTAGTGAGGTGGATGGACCTAGAGTCTGTCATACAGAGTGAAGTAAGTCAGAAAGAGAAAAACAAATACTGTATGCTGACACATATATATGGAATCTAAAAAAAAAACAAGGTTCTGAAGAACCTAGGGGCAGGACAGGAATAAAATCACAGATGTAGAAAATAGACTTGAGGACACGGGGAGGGGGAAGGGTAAGCTGGGACGAAGTGAGAGAGTGGCATGGACATATATACACTACCAAATGTGAAATAGATAGCTAGTGGGAAGCAGCCGCATAGCACAGAGAGATCAGCTCGGTGCTCTGTGACCACCTAGAGGGGTGGGATAGGGAGGGTGGGAGGGAGATGCAAGAGGGAGGAGATATGAGGATATATGTATATGTATAGCTGATTCACTTTGTTATACAGCGGAAACTAACACAGCAATGTAAAGCAATTATACTCTAATAAAGTTGTTTAAGTAAAAAAAAAATGATGTATTCAATCATTGTTCGGGTAATTGTACACCCATATGGGATTACTGGACCCCACCAATTTCCAGAGGATTTGTCTGAATTTAGGTCTGTTTGAACGGTGTTAGTAGGTAGGAAGAGGGAAAATGCAGCTGAGGAAGGAGAAGAAGAGAGTAAATGGTATTAGAGGAAGAGTCTTCTGAAGAGGACGAGATAATGAGTACGAGAATACTAACACTGAATGCTGTGTCTCGTGCTCCCCAGGGTCAGAAATGGGGGGAGGAGGCGTTTGGCTGGAGACTTGTGACGAGTTCAGGTGCTTTGGGAGCTTAGAAAGGAAATTCCAGTGTGGACTTTTCAGACAAAACATTCCTTTCCTTAGTGCCACAAATAGGTCCAATCAAATGAAAGTAGGGTAATTGTTACTGGGCACTTTATAACAGCAAGGTTATAAATTCTGAATTATTTGCTAGAGAGATTCCAGTTGGAGGAAGAAGTACCAGGTAGGACCCAGTGTATGTAACCTTGACTTCAGTGTGGCTTTTATGCACAACCAGGAACTAGCAAGAACAATGGCAGGGGACATGGGGACACCCTGGCTCTTCAGAGCCCGCTGCCCTCTGGGAGTGGCCTTTTTCTCCCCTTCTCCTACCTCCTTAGCTACTCCCTGCCTGTGACTCTTGCCTTGTCGTCTCCTGAAATTCCACCTTGTCTTGGGCAGGACAGCCCCATCCTTGTCTTCTCTTCCTCTGCATCTGATGCCCTGCACAGCCCAGTGCTGCTTTGTTGGCTGTGCCGTCCTTTCTCATCTCTTTATTTGTCTCCTACCTGGTGAAACACCCTGGAGAGTTGTTTGGATTTGTTCTGAAACATAAGTGACATAATCTTAGAACTGTTCAAGACCCACTTCTTATCACCTGTGCATGTGATTCCTTTTTTTTTTTTTAATGGATTCTTATATCAGTTTCCTAGGGTTGCTGTAATAGTGCCACACACTGAGTGGTTTAAATAATAGAAATCTGTTGTCTCACAGTTCTGGAGGCCAGAAGCCTGAGGTCAGGGTCTCAGCAGAGTCGGTTCCTTCTGAGGGTGAAGAGGGAGAATCAGTTTCATGCCTCCCCCTAGCTTCTGGTGGTCTGATGGAGTTCCTTGGCCTGTAGAAACATCCCCCCAGTCTCTGCCTTCATGTTCACATGGCATTTTCCCAGTGTGTCTTCACGTGGCATTCTTTTTACAGGTCGCTAGTCTTATTGGATTAGGGGTCCACCCTACTCCAGTTACTAATTATTGATACATCTGCAGTGATTCTGTTTCCAAATTAAGTCACATTCCAGTGTGCTGGGCTAGGTTCGGACTTTGACATGTGAATGTGGGGGAAGACACAATAAATCCCTAACAAATGAGTTCTCAATAAGGAAAGTAAAGCTAGAATTTAGGGAGGTCCACTATTTCATTGAAAACTACTCTGCTGAAGGGGTCTCATGGTCAGACAGCTTTGGGGACATTGCATTATATGTGCCCTGTAAGCCATTCACAGTGCACACGTACTTAGCAAAGACCTCAAAAGTTCACAAAAAGGACAGTTTTGCGTTTTTGTTTAAACCCATCATACAAAACTTAAGTGTGGCAAAGTTTTTCTTGTGTATCATTATTAATATTGAACCAAAGAATAGAGTCATTGAATGCTTACTAGGTTCTGTGAGGTCCTGTAGACACAGAAGATTATACTCTGTGGCACTGAGAGAAGATTTCAGTGCACATGTAACTGCGGGAGCATAAGCGTTCCAGTGTAAGTGGTCCAGTTTTAGAAAACCTCCCTTGCAGTCGCTTTAAACATCGCCCCCCTCCCTGCTCATGTGGCTAATGTCTGAAATCCCCCTGTTAGAGCCTCATATTTTAGTTTAAGCCTATGAAAATTTAAATCCATTTGAAGGAGGCCACAGGTTCAGTAACTGTGTACATTACTTGTGCCAAACCAGTCAATAGAAGAGCGCTGGATGTGGACTTTTTGAAAATATTTGACTTAAAAAAAAATCCACTGAGTTGAAACCAGAGGTTACAGTCCCCAATCCCTTCTTCACTGTGCGCATGCACATGTGTGTGTATGTGTGTGTGTGGTGGGACCGCCCACTGAAGAGATGTCAGGACATTTGTCCAACCAAAATCAGAAACTCTTCAAGAAAAGAGAAAATTTCTCCTTAGGCTGCAACAGTGTTGCCAATCAAGATATTTTACGTGAATGCTCTGACTAAATAAAAAGCTTAGAAACGGAGAGCAGAAAAAAAAATTTAATATAATTTTGCTTAGTTAAACTGAATGAAACTAGGACTAAAATCAGAAAAACAATATGCAAATTTCACCAGTGAGTTAGTGGAGAGCCCTAATGTAGAATGTGCTGGAACTAACTGGCTCTCTCCCCATTCACTGCTCCTCTGACTTCACCACTGGCCGAGGACAGAAACCTCAGCCCTTCACTTCCTCACGTTATAGCCCCTGTGGATGGCAGATCTGCCGCTGCACCCTGACTGCACCTGTTGACTGCTCTGTGCTCCCCAGCACTTTTTACACACCACCCAGCACATATGCCTGCCTCTTTCTCAGAAAGGAGGGTATTAATCATCGCTGAGCACAGCCTAGAACACAGCAGTCATTCAAAAGTACTTGTTGTGGGACAGACTAGGCCAAGGCAAGTTCCTTGGAACCGGAAGCAGAAGCTTGTGCTGCCGTCAGGGATTTCTCAAGATTTCTTCTTGGATACTTTAGCTTTACAAATATGTCTCCTCCTTTGACCCCTGAACTTCCGCAGCAAGATAGCTTCAGTTGAAGGTTGAAGTGTCAGATAACTGATTTATTTTTCAAGATATGTCAGGTGACGTATAAAGCTCTTAGGACGATGCCCAGCACATGGTAAGTGCTGTGCCAGTGTTCATTAAGGAGATGAAAGAAATAAAAACCCATTTATTTATACAAGTAGGCAGCTGTGGAAGAGTTTAGTTACGTTCAGTATAGACATTATGCTTTATTAAAGCTTGCCTAGCACTGAATTCATTTAGCTTTTGTATTGATTAAGTTTATGATTTGACCGCTGTGCCACCGAGATGTGGTCCATATCACGATGACGAGTGGGTGTGTAGTTCACTCGGATGGGGAGTGACGGGCAGGCCCATAGAGACATTTCTCAGCTTATTCACTTCCAGTATCTTCTCCAGTGAGATTTGAAGACTTGAATTTTAGTTTCTTCCTCCACATTTTACTCTTGCTCAAGCTCCTTGTATTTTCCCTTTGTTAATAAAACAGTTCCTTTCTGTCGGTTTCTTGAGTAACCTGTTCAGACGGATTGGTGTACAGAAGCTTTGTTCACGAGTCTCTTAGGTGGTTGCTTCTCCACCAGAAATCTCTGCTGTTCTGTGATTTTGTCCTTTTAGCTTTTCTTAGTAATTCCTGACAGCTTTCTCGGATCCCTGTTTACCTGCTACTTTTCCTTCCACGTTTTATTCAGCTGGACTCTGATTCCTTCTGTCTGATTTGCCCATGTGGATAGAGTGGAGAGTTAGGGGCCCGGATAGGCATAAGTGGTAGTTTCCTAGAGGTCTCAGCCCCGCAGAGCAGAGCGTGTGTAGGGGGTGATACTTTGTGTCCTTGGCTGCAGAGAGCGACTGCAGAGAGAGCGACATTAACAGATGTAAGATGTAGTGCACCATTGAATTTCTAGGTCAGCAGAGGGAAAGTAAATAGTCTAGGGACTGCATCAGTTAGGATGGAGTGTTACAAATAGCACAGAACTTGACAACAATGGCTCAAATAAATAAGGAATTATTTTTCTCATATAACAAGAAGTCTGGAGGTGTAGCCAGCCGCTGCTGTTAGTTCATCATCATTGTCAAGATTGGTGCCTCTGTTATCCTCTTGGCTTTTCCCTCATGGTTGAAAGATGGCTGCCACAGCTCCAGTCATCACATTTACATTCAAAATGGGAAGAAAGCAGTATCAGTGCCATTTCATATTGAAGGAAACAGTTGAACTGGGCCAGGTAGGATTTTGACGGAGAGCAAAGATGGAGAGTAGAAAGTTGATAAGGTAGAGGGTGTTTCTGCAAAACAATAATGAGTCTGATTTAGGAGGTAGAAGTGTGTAGTGGTGAAACGCCTGGACTTTGAGTTAGAAAAAGCTGTGTTATTCCATTTATGAGACTTTAAAAAAAGTAAATTTATTTATTTATTTATGGCTGTGTTGGGTCTTCGTTGCTGCGCGCGGGCTTTCTCTAGTTGCAGCAAGCGGGGGCTACTCTTCGTTGTGGTGTGTGGGCTTCTCATTGCGGTGGCTTCTCTTGTTGTGGAGCATGGACTCTAGGCGTGGGCTCAGTAGTTGTGGCTCATGGGCTCTAGAGCTCAGGCCCAGTAGTTGTAGCACACGGGCTTAGCTGCACTGCGGCATGTGGGATCTTCCCAGACCAGGGCTTGAAGCCATGTCATCTGTATTGGCAGGCGGATTCTTAACCACTGTGCCAGGGAAGTCCCCATTTATGAGACTTAAAAACTGTTGTCTTAGACAGTTTCTTCAATATCTATATCACCTGGTTTCATCATTTGTAAATGGAGATAGTAAGAGTACCTGTCTTTCAAGTTATTGTGATTAGTTGAGAATAGATACATAAATCCAAGCTCATAGTAAGTTCTCAGAAAGAAAAAAAAGACCTCCTCCTCTTGTTGTTATATTATCATCATCAGAATTAGCTGGAGTCCAAGATACTTTAGGGCGAGCAGCAGAAGGAAACAGTTAGGCTAAATTCAGATCCTGGAGAGCGGAAATTCTAGGATTTTACTCTTTAAGCAGTTGAAGGTTTTGAAATGAAAAAATGCCACAATTAAACCCGTCTTACCTGTTCATTCCATATTTCAACACTTTTTAGCTCCTCATACTTAAAAATTTTTGTGCTCTTTTATTTCCATGTATTAAATATAAAAACCTGGGCCAAGTCAACCCAGAGAACCTTATTCTTTCTCAAGAATAAATTTATGATATTTGTGACAGAAACACAAGTAAATGGATCTCCAGCACAAGCTGACACTGTTAGCTGTCTCTAACCCAGTTTTCTAAATGCCTTTTCCCCTCATAGGTTATCACTGTGAATCCCATTTCCCATTTTTGGTAATCAACTTAACAGCTGAAATTTTTTCTTCACTGAGGTTTTACATTTTAAAGTTACCTATATATTCACTTTGAATTTTGACATTTAATAACTCCCCTGAAATACCTGGGAGAAATTACATCTATGATAAAACGTACTTTAGGGGGAGGAAATAAATGCTACACTCAAGGCAATTATACAGGCAGTATTAAAAACATTAAATATGTGTCAAAATTTTTAAATAGAGGTCTAAAAGGAATGTAGATGAAGACCTAACATATACATATTAAGAAACTATTAATATTCTGCTTTTGGGGGGAGGAGATCTCCTAAAATGCAGCAGCCTTAAATCAGACTTACTAGTTTTGTAATAGGAAGTTTTGTGAAAGACAGATAAAGCCCCTGTATTTAGTGTGTGGTGTAAACTATTTGTCTGAAATACATATTCTTACCATGTGGTTATATGCAATTTCTATTTGAGAGTTTTGGAAAAGGAACCCGTAGCCCTTCTGCTATGAGGGCAATACAGGAGATGAGCATATATATTTATTTATTCACTGTCAAAGCAGTGCCTTGAGGGGGAAAAAAAGTTGGCATCCAGGGAGGTCTTACATGAGTTCTGGTTAATATGTAAAATGGATCCAGCATGCAGACACGTCGTATTAACTCATGACTTTCGCACAGTCTAGGTCAGAACCATTCTTCCTGCCCAGTTCACAGACTTCTTCTTCCTCCTTTTCCCTGCCTGGTGTGTTTTCAGGAATTTGTGAATGACCCTAACATCCTGATGGTGCATATGACTTGGCAAAAGTTTGTGGTGACCCGTTCCGATTATACCCTCACCCACAGATGAGATCCGCTGGGCTCGGTCACTTTTTCTTTTACCAGCATATCTGTCTTTTGTTGACAACTCAAGGTCTCTGCTGGTGGCTGAGTGAAAAGGAATAAAGATAAAAATGAAGGTGTGACTAGTTGAAAAATAGCGAGAATTTAAACTGGATAACAATTTGTGAACAGAGGCGGCATTGTCTTTGTAAGTGGTTGGTAAGTGCTAACTGCATAACCCAGGTGGCTGGCCAGAGAGCTCCACGTGGTAAATACTTTCCATTCAGAGCTTTTCAAGGTTCACCCATCTATGGATCTGCTAATGGGAAGCAGATGAATCTCCAGGTACAGTGAAACAGTCACCTAGAGATAACACCCCTTAGAAAAATTAACACAACTTCTTTTATGAAAGACAGGTCACTGTAAAAAGTCACTCTACATACTTATCATCAATTGTTGGAAAAAAAAAAGATTTATGACGACATTGAGGTATGATCATCTCAAATATGCTCTGCACTGGTTTTTTATTGTTTGTTTGTTTTTGCGGTACGCGGGCCTCTCACTGCTGTGGCCTCTCCCGTTGCGGAGCACAGGCTCCGGACGCGCAGGCTCAGCGGCCATGGCTCACGGGCCCAGCCGCTCCGCGGCATGTGGGATCTTCCCGGACCGGGGCTCGAACCCGCGTCCCCTGCATCGGCAGGCGGACTCTCAACCACTGCGCCACCAGGGAAGCCCTCTGCATTGTTTTTAAAAGCTTTGTGTTTAAAATTCATAGCACTTTCTAATCCTGATAAAGTAGCCTAATTTTCTAGCTTGCTTTTGTTCAGTAAAATGTATTTCTAAGTCCATTTTAAGCAGCTCTTTCTTCAGTTTGAGTAATTTTCTCTTGAGTTAATAGATTCCACACAAGCGTTCCTGACTTTTAATGTTAATATATATTCTAGATATTCCAAACTTGTTAGTGACAATAGAAAGCGCAATCAGAATGAAATTCAGCTGTTATTTTGTTAAAACACTTCTTCATTTTACTCTTCTTTGCCAAAGTACAGTGATACCAAATCACATTTTACCCTGTATTGAGGTTGCATCTGCCTCTTCCCTCCCAGCAGATGGGAAGGAGAAGAAGATGTGTTAGGTATGGTTGTGTCATTTTAAGATAAGATGGCTTTAAATAAAATAGATGTTATTTGCATTGATCGGTTACTCATCTCTAGCATTATTCTAGTTCTAAACTCATTTCAAGTAACCTAAGTTTTAGAAGTGAAAGGAAACTTCGGGCATATTAGACATAGCTCAAGGACTCTTGCTTGTGTCAAGCCGTTCTACCATATATCTTTGCATGGTTACCATAATTGTTTAGAATATTCTCCTAGGGACATTATTGTCAATTACCAAGGATTATATAGTCAGTTCCCACCTTGCATTTCATTTGAATCATACTGTTCTGCATTGTTTTAAATGGCCACATTTTTGTTTTTATTGAGAGGAAGGCAACTGCAAGGAATGTGGTTATCATGAGCCAATCTTACCTTTAGGGTATTGGAGATATTTTCCAACTCTGAGATTGTGGTTGCTTTCTGATTGCCCTTCTGCTTGAACATGCCTTACTGCTTAACTGTGGTGCTCTGTTGCTTTTTTCACTTGATGGACTGGACCAAATGAGAAGTATTTCCAGAGCTCACTCTTCAGATTGAAGGAAAGAACTGAGAGAGCTTGTGTTTCTATTTTTTTTCTTTCCTTCTTAGGCTTTCGTCTTTCTTCTGGAAAACATTTCCGCCACTTTTCACAAGATTAGCCAGTATCCCTGGATCACATAAGGATGGCTTTGTGCTGTACTTCCAGACTGAGCAGAAGCACCATGTTGATATCTCCACAGGGGCCTCTGCTTCCATCCTTCCTCTGGCCAGTTCTTCAGCCATAGACTGGATCTTTTTATCTCACCCCAAATTATTTTCAAGCCTACGATGAGTGAAAGAACATAATATCTAAGAATATGGTTTTAATTGGGGGCTTCATATTTTTGTACAGTACATTTGTTTTTTGTTTTTTTTTAAAGTGTCCCATTGCAGATTGCAAGTATAAATTACTGTCAGAATTACCATACAAAACTCGCTTGCTGACTTGAATTGGTGGTTTCTTACAGAGCAATAGAAAACATGGTGCTAATGAATAATGTGCCCAGAAACTCTTATTATAGGGTTGGCATGAATTCTGCTTAATGACAAGCTTTCTCAAGCGACAGTTGAGTTTAAATCCTCTTTTTCATTAGTGAGGTATAAAATGTTCATAATACCTTCCATTGTGCTGTTCTTTTGTAGCCTAGTAGCATATATCTTCCATGTTCACCAAGACACCCTTTAAGATCCTACCAGTTACTTCCTATCTCATAAGTAAGATTTGTTCAGGAAATAAAAATGTATGTTTTCCCATTGTTAGCTATATGTTTTTCTAATAATCACATCTGAAGCTTATTAGGCAGTAATAGCCTTAAGATATTATTTTTTTAAATGTACTACTTTGGTCTTAATACTAGTTTTTAATCTCTTCTTGTTTCTGTGAAGTCTGAATGAGATTTTCAAAATTGAATAATAATTTGATCCGTTAATCTTTTGAAGCTAGTAATTTTATTTTCTTCTCTTTGCAGTCTCTGAGGTTCGCAAATGAATAGAGCTTCATTACTGCAGTCTGCATTTAATAACCATTATCCATTATCTTGTAATTAAGACTCCCTGTAACGAATCATGAGGACAATGCAAAAATACATAGTACATTTCTTTAATGAACTGGAAAATGTTCATCTTGTTCTATTTAGTAATGAGTTGCTGAATAGTCATTAAATCCACTGGAGAATAGAGCTAGATGGATTTTGAAGACTGTCTTGAGTTTGTGGTTAATCTATTAGAATTAGAATTTCATCTTCTATTTTTATCAACAGCTGATTAGAAGTCATTCTGTTTGACCGAATTGATTAGAAGACCGTATACAAGGGCAGCTGTTGCTTAATGAAAGTTTTTAATGAAACTGTACCACGGAGACTTGCAATTATAGGCCTTAGAAAAGCTTTGAGTTGCTTTAGACCACGAAAAAAGTCTTGTGCTAGAGATTTCAAATTTGGAAAATAAAAAAATACAATATAATATCATACTATAAATTTATTATTAATTTTAATTTCAACCAATCACAGTTGAATACTAGTCTATTTAATGTGTTACTTTTGACTTTTCAGGCCTTTCATCTCCTAGTTTAGTTATTTCATTGAAATTATGGGCACTGATGAAAGAACATTTATATGGACAGCTATTTTAATTGTGAGATATTTTCTCATATTCTCATAAGGTTTTTTTCCCCAAGCTGAGCAGAGGTGAGCTTGGTTTAATGTCGGATTTACATGAGCTCTGAGGAGAATCTGTGGTGCTCTGTGGTGTTGGTAATTCGAAATCTAGCATTTATTTCTCTAAGGTAATTTTGTTTTAGCAGAGGGGGCAAGGGAAGCAATATTAAAATAAGTAAAACAAAGTGTGTGCCTATCTAGTCCCACTGGAAAATCCATTGTTCTTTTGACAGTTGTAAAATACGAGTGTACTTTCTAAAGTATTTTGTGTAATTAAAGCTCGGCCTTATTCCTGGATTTAAAGAGATAGCCAGGGGTGCCTACCTCCCTGCTATTTGAATCTCTTATGTGGTCTCTGATTCTCAATTGTCCTTCCTCAACCTCTCCAGCACAGACACCCAATTTAGTATCTTAAACACTGATCTCAGGTGATCAACGGATTTTTACAGTCAGTTTTTAAAACACGCATTGACACACACCCCCCAAATATCACCACTCCCTGTCTCTCTGCTCCCTGTCCCTCACAGAGATTCCTTAGATGCATCCACTTATTATTGTTGGGATGTGTCTTGCACTTTCTATGCTTTTGGTGTTTCTTCTAATGGTGGTTTTCTTCCATCTGCGCTCTCATCTTCACATTTTATCTCTCCTTCAAGGTCTCTCCCAAATTCCCCGTTCTATGAAACCTTCCCTTGTTTTCGCTAAAGTGAATCTGAACCTTTCCATTTCTTGTTGACTATAATACTTACTTGGCGTCTGTCCAAAACACTGTAAATACTGTATATAATTTGTATCTTGATCCATATGTGATTTCCATATGGATTTAAGGACTTCTTGCATTAAAATTTAAGGACTTCTGGTATCAGCTTTGACATGTGAAGAGCTTGGAAACTGTCATAACTGTCCTTGGAGCAAGAAAAAGCCAAGTAAACTGAAAATCAGTGACTTTTCTCAGACCCATTAAGGAGCTTAAGTCACAGGGCAAGCTGCCACCTTGAAATCTGTAGAGACAGGAAGATCCTGAGGGTCACAGCTGAGATCTGCTTACCTGCTAGAGCCATAAACTGGTAGGAACACTTACACGGTAATTTTGACAAAGTGCTGGAGGCTGCATGTGGCCCCCACACTTTTGTGGCTTTTCCCTCCAGGAACCCCAGGTTCTCACAGTGAAGAGCCAAGGAAGAGCCTCTCTTGGCCGTGGCAGGGGAAGGGGAAGATAATCATTATGAAATATGCCCAGAGCATTCTCCCTGTCAAAGGTCCACTTTCCAGGGCAAAAGACGTTATTAGAACCTTATCCTACCTGGGAGGGCATTTCACTCTAGTCTTCCTACCTCACCAAAGTAGGGGAGAAAAGCCAAGACATACTTATGAAGGTTACAGCCCGAGGACAAAGGCCCACTTAAAGACTAAAATTTAATAAGACTATAAAATACTTTCTCTCTCCCATACACTATCATCACAGCAATAGGGCTCCAGTAATCCAGTGGATTATGGCTGACAGAGCTAAAAGGCATAGACTGTCTCTAAGTAGAAAGACTTAGGAAGCCTAAAGTAAACATGAGAGACAAAAACCAGGATGTTATAGGACTTGAAGTCTCCAATACCTGTGGCTACAACAGACATTAAACACAGCCCAACTCTTAGCCAGATTAACATAAAATCTCACACTGAAGTCCTATCTATCTCAATTCCTATTACCTGATGTCATGACTGGCATTCAACAGAAAATTACAAGAGAGGGACTTTCCCAGCGGCACAGTGGTTAAGAATCTGCCTGCATGGGGACACTGGTTCGAGCCCTGGTCCAGGAAGGTCCCACATGCTGTGGAGCAACTAAGCCCGTGCACCACAACTACTGAGCCTGCATTCTAGAGCCCACGAGCCACAACTACTGAGCCCGCATGCCACAACCACTGAAGCCCGCGTGCCTAGAGCCGTGCTCCGCAACAAGAGAAGCCACCACAATGAGAAGCCAGCACACTGAGACAAAGAGTAGCCCCTGCTCACCGCAACTAGAGAAAGCCTGCACGCAGCAATGAAGACCCAGTGCAGCCAAAAATAAATAAGTAAATAAATCAATAAAATTAAAAAAATATATTTTAAAAAGGGAAAATTACAAGAGATCCTAAAAGGCAAGAAAAAACAGAATCTAAAGAGACAAACAAACAACAGAACCAGTCAGATATGACAGATATGTTAGAATTATCAGAAAGAGAAATTTAAAGTAACTATGACTAATATGTTAATGATTTGAATGGGAAAAGACAACATGAAGGAATGATATGTAATATAAACAGAGAGATGGAAACCCTAAGAAAAACTCAAAAGGAAATGCTAGAAATCAAAAACACTGAAACAGAAGTGAAGAATGCCTTATCAGTAGACTGGATAGGGCTGTGGAAAGAATCAGTGACTATGAAGATAGGTCAAAAGAAATCTCCTAAATTGAAATGTGAAGAGAAGAATGGATGAAAAAAAACAGAACATTCAAAAACTGTGGAACAATTTCAAAATGTGTGGCACATGTACCCGAAATACTTGAAGAAAGAGAAAATTGAGTAGACAGCATATTTGAAGTAATAATAGCCAAGAATTTTCCAAAATTAATGACAGGTACCAAGCTGCAGATCCAGGAAGCTCAAACACTTAGCAGAATAAATATCAAAAACAAACAGACAAACAGAAACCAAAAGCACTACATATAGATATATAATATTCAAACTGAAGAAAACCAAAGACAAATAGAAAATTTCAGAAAAGAGCCAGAGAAAAGGAAAAGGAAACAATTCCAGTGGACTTCTCATTGGAAACCGTGTCGGCAAGAAGCAAGTAGAGTGAAATAGTTAAAGTATCAAAGGAAAAAACCCCACCAACCTAAAAATCTATATTCAGTGAAATTACCCTTCAAAAGTGAAGGGCTTAGACATATTAAAAACTGAGGGAAATCATTGCCAGCAGATCTGCCCTATAAGAAATGTTAAAATGTTCTTCTGGAAGGAGGAGAATTATATAGGTCAGAAACTCTGATTTACATTAAAAAGGAAGGCTGTCAGAGAAAGGATAAGTGAAGAACAAAAAGAAATTATGTTTCTTTCTCAGTTGATCTAAAAGATAACTGTTTAAAGATTATACCATATGGATAAGTAAAGATGAATTACAGCAGTGTTATAGGGGATAGGAGGGAGAAATTAGGAATACTCGGTTGAAAGGTAACTGCAGTACTTGTGTAGCAATATAGTGTTATTTGAAGGTAGATTAGTTAAAAATATATATTGAAAGCTCTAAAAAAGTATACAAAAGAAGTATAATTGATATGCTGAGAGGAGATAAAATGGAATCATATAAAATGCTCAGTTAAAACCAGAGAAGGTAGAAAAAGGTGTAACAATTAATAAAAAATACAACAAATAGAAAAAGGTATAATTAATTATAAAAAGTAAGACCCTATTATATGTCATCTGTAAGAAAGCCACTTTAAATATAAAGACTCTGAAGGTTCAGAGTAAAGAGATGGAGAAAGATATACCGTGCTAACATCAGAGTAAAGCAGAAGTAGGGGTATTAATTTCAGACAAAGCAGACTTCAGAAAAAGGAACATTTTCAGGGGTTGGACAAAGAAGGACATTGCACAATAATAAAGGGCTCATTTCTCCAAGAAGACATCCTAAACAATCCTAAACATGTATGCACCTAACAACAGAGCATCAAAATATGAGGCAAAATCTGGTAGAACTGAAAAGAGAAATAGACAAATCTGCTATTATAGCTGGACTTCAAGACCTTCTTTCAGTAGTTGATAGCTCAAGGAAGCAGAAGTATCAGCTAGGATGCAGTTGACCTGAGTAGCCTTATTAATCAACATAATCAAATTGATGTTTATAGAGAACTCCGTCCAACAGCAGCAGAATACATATTTTCAAGTTCTAATGGAACATTCACCAAGAAAGGACACATCCTGGCTCTTAAAACACACTTCAATGTTTAAAAGAATAGACACCATACAAAGTATGTTCTTGGACTGAAATGGAACTAAACTAGGAATCAATAACAGAAAGATAGCTCTTTCTGTTATTGATATTGATCTTTCAGCTCTTTTTCTGAAAGATAGCTCTCCCAAATAGTTGGAAATTAAACAACATACTTCTAAATAATACATAGTTCAAGACATTCTCAAGAAAAAATTTAAAAATTTCTTTAGAATTAAATGAAAATTAAAATACAACTCATCAAAATTTGTGAAATGGTGCAAAAGCAGAGCTTAGAAGGAAATTTATAACATGCATATATTAGAAAAGAAGAATGATCAAAAATCAATAATCTCAGCTTCTACCTTAGGACATAGAGAAAGAACCATAATTTATGTCTCAGGCAAGCAGAACAACAGAAATCAAAATTAGAGCAGAAATTAAATGAAATTGAAAACAAAAACAATAGAGAAAATTTTAAAATCCTAAAAGCTGGTTCTTTGAAAAGATCAATCAAATTGATAAACTTCTAGTCAGAATAACCAAGAATCAAAGAGAGAATACTAATATCAGAAACGAGAGATCATAACTGTTCCTATGATCATTAAAAGAATAATAAAGGAATACTATGAACAACTCTTTGCCCACAGTTTGATAATGTAGGTTACAGGGATCAATTTCCTGAAAGATACGAACAACCAAAACTCCCACAGAGAGAAATAGTCTGAATAGGCCTATGTCTATTAATGATGTTATTTTAATTTTATTTATTTTATAAAATGTTTTAATTATAGAGTGTTATAATAAATTTGCTTATTTATTTAATAATATAATGACATTTAATACTTTAATAAATTATTAAAGAAAAATAATTAAAACCTTCCAAAAAGGAAAGTACTAGCTCTAGATGGTTTAACTGATGAATTCTACCAAACGTTTAAGGAAGAAAATAATACCAATTCTCCACAGTCTCTTCCAGAAAATAGAAGAGAGAGCACTCACTCTGTGAGACTATCATTACCCTAGTACTAAAACTAGATAAAGACATTACAAGAAAGAAAAACTATAGATAATTGTTACTCATGAACATAGATGTGAAAATCCTCAATAACATAGTAGCAAAATGAGCCCAATGTATAAAAAGAATAATATACCACAGCCAACTGGGATTTACTCCAGATATGCAAGCCTGGTTCAGTGTAATGTAATCCACCATATCAAGCTAAAAAAGAAAACAATGTATGCCAATATCAGTTGGTACAGTTTTGGCATTTGACAGATTCCAACACTTATTCATAATAAAATCTCTCAGCAAACTAGGAATAGAGGGAACCGCCTCAGCTTGATAAAACATACCTACAAACAGACTTCAGCTAATGTGCTGGGAAACTGGATGCTTTTCCCCTAAGACCCCTCTAAGAACAGGGAAGGATGTTCTTTCTCACCACTCCTACTCAACATTTTACTGGAAGTCCTAGCTGGTGCAATAAGACAAGCAAAGGAAATACAATGTATAAAGATTGGGAAGTGTGGTAGACTGATAATGGCTCCCAAAGATAGGTTTACATCCTAATCCCCAGAACCTGTGAATATTACCTTTTTTGGGGGAAAAAAAAGAGCCTTTGCAGATGTGTTTAAGGATTTTGAAATGAAGTTATTATTCCAGCTTATCCGAGTAGACTCAAAATGCCATCACATACGTCCTTATAAGAGAGAGGCAAAGGAATATTAAGCTCACACACAGAAGGGAAGGCAATGTGCAGGTGGAGACAGAGATTAGAGTGATGCAGCCAAGGAATGCTGGCAGCCATAAGAAGTTGCAGAGACAAGGAACATGTTCTCCTGAGAGCCTCCACAGGGAGGGCAGCCATACTCACACCTTGATTTTGGACTTCTGGCCTCCAGAACGGTGAGAGAATAAATTTCTTTTTCTCTAAGCTACCAAGTTTGTTATAATTTGTTACAACAGCCACAAGATATTAATACAGAAAGAAAGATATAAAACTGTTTTTCTCTGGAGATGACCTCCCTGTCTATGGAGAAAATCTCTCCAAAACAACAAACTCCTGAATTTACTAAGTGAGTTTACCAAGGTTTCGTGATACAAGATTAATATACAAAAGTCTGTTTCTTTCCTAGTTACTGTAATGGGCAAACAGAATTTGAAATTTAAGAAAACTACCATTTACAATAGTAATTCATAATTGACATAGTTGGTATAATCTAATCTAACAAAATATAATCTGTCCTTGACCTGTACGCACACCCGTTAGATTGCCTAAAGTTCAAAAATTGACACCAATTGCTACTGAAGATGTGGAGCAACAGGAACTCTGATTCGTTACTGTTGGGAATGCAAAATGGTGTAGCTACATTGAAAGATAATCTGGTTGCTTTTTTCAAAGCCAAGTATGGTCTTACTGTAAAATCTAGCAATTTCCCCCCTAGTTATTTACCCAACTGATTTGAAAATTTATGCCCACACGAAAACCTGCATATGAATGTTTATAGCAACTTTATTCATATTTGCCCAAAACTGAAGCAACCAAGATAGCCTTTAGTAGGTGAATAGATTAACAAATGGTGGAACAGTTATGCAATGGAATACTATTTATCAATAAAAAGAAATGAGCCAGGAAAAGACAGAAGTGAATGTTAAGTGCATGTTCCTAAGTGAAAGAAGCCAGTCTGAAAGGCTGCGTGATTCCAATTATATAACATTCTGGAAAAGGCAAAACTGTTGAGTTAGTAAAAAGTTCACTGATTGCTGGAGTAAGGGGGAAATGAAAATGTGAAGCATAGGGGATTTTTTAGAGTGGTGGAAGTATTCTGTATGGTACTGTAAAGATGGATATATAACACTATACATTTTTCAAAACCACTAGAAGATTCACTACGAGTGAACCTTAATTATGCAAATGAACACAGCCATTTAGGGGGTCAGGGGATTCCAGGATGGAACGCGCACTGTGGCCAAAGAATCAAACTGTATTACAAATGTACGCAACAGCCTCACTGAAGGAGGTGGGAGCAAAGGTGCTGAGCTACGTATCTTTATAAATGAATTTAGTCTATAAAGCTTAGAGGCCAGTGAAACTGCACGTTCCACTAGACAGTCGTTGATGCAGTGGTTTTCCTTAATGGTGTGGTTAACAATTCAGAGAACACGATACATGCATGCTGGATGTGCATTAAATACATGGATCATGAATGGTGGGTGCCAGGTTCTCACCGTTGGGGTGGGAGTTTACAGATAAGCAAAGGGAGAGGGCTAGAACAATCCTTGTAATGGGTCAGAGTTGGAGACATCAGTATAACTCGTCTTTAGTTTAATATAGACGTAGATAGTTAAATATGGAATTGTAAATATATCTGTATATATCAATGGGTTAGAATAGACACACACATTTTTCCTTGCTCAGTCAGCTGAGAAGGCCTAAAAGCAAGACCCGTAGCAATAGCAATGAGTGCACCTACCACCAAGATCTTAGTTTCGAACACTGTTTTCCAATAAAAGGAACCAGGGCTCTTTGGAGAAATGGCTTATTCTTGGACTGGGGTGGAAAACATATAAGACGAGCCTGGAGCATCTGGTAGTACCAGAAAGTAAGTGCTTAAAAAAAAAAAAAATCCACATTATGGCGGTGTGCCAAAGGAAGACAGGAAGCAACTGAAAGAACTCCCAGTGGCCAAACCTAGAGCCATTTGAGCAACAAATAAATTAAGTAATATTGGATTATAAACCCAAGTAAAGAATAAATATCTTTGGGTCTATATTCATACAAATAAATGATTATAAATAAATGAATAAATGGAGAAGAGACAAGTCTCCCGTGCAAAAACATCCAAAGAATGTACGTCGCTGCTCCTCCCTGAAGGAAGTGGCTTGCAGCTCCCATTCCTAAAGTGTGGGATGCACACTAAGGACTTCTTTCCAAAGAGTACAGTATGGAAAATAGGAGGAAAGGAGTGACTTTTCACTGGAGAAACCTAGCAAATACCACCTCCACCAGTGTTCAAGGTCAACTTCAACAGTGGGAAGTGATATTGTTAATATGTACCCTTGATGTGATGTGATGAAAATAGCACATTACCTCTGTGGTTTTCTTCCCCAAAAAACGTGTAACCCCAGTGTAATCATGAGAAAAATGTCAGACAATGCCAGTTGACAGAAATTTTATGAAATACCTGACAAGTACTCCTTAAAATTGTCAAGGTCATCAAAATAAGGAAAGTCTAAGAAGCTGTCACAGCCAGGAGGAACCTATGGGGACATGACAAATGTATTATAGTATCCTGGATGAAATTGGATTCTGAGTAAAACTAAGGAAATCTAAATAAAGTATTATTTATCTAAATAAAGTATTATTTTGGTTTTAATAATACATCAATATTGGTTCATTAATTATAACAAATGTACCATACTGATATAAGTTGCTAATAATAGGGGAGACTGAGTGTGGGGTATATGGGAACTCTCTGTAATGTCCTCGAAATGTTGCTGTAGACCTAAATCTGTTCTGAACTTAAAATAAATAAATAAAATGATATTTTCTTCTACGCCACCTGCCCAATTTTGTTACTGGGACTGGAATGAAACCCCAAACTGTCTTCCTTTTCCCCATTAGTCAGTTAAACATGGAAAATATTATAATTTGCTTTTTCTTGGTAACTGTGGCTACCCACCCATCCACCCATCCACTCATCCAAAATTTATTAAGCTTCTCATGTGTGTCACGCTCTGGGGATACAGACGTGCACAAGAAAGGTATAGCACCTGTCTTCAAACAATACAGTCAAGAAAGGGGCACAAACAATGTGTAGGCCACCATTACAGCTCCTGGGCTGCTATTGCTACCACGGTAGGTGTTTTCTTCTAGGTGTATTAGGAAGACAGTCTCCTCCGTAAGGGAGTTTGGCTCTTTTGGTTAACTTTAGATGGTGTGATTTTTAAGTGACTGTACCTTTTTTTTAGGCCTCTAAATATGGCCTTGGTCTTCTGTCTTAATAATCTTCTCTTCTGAGATGCTTAGAAGAATTCAGATAGATCCAGTGTTGTACCCAAAAGCCTTCTAGTGAATCAGAAGACAGTGTCACCTGTTAGGAAAACACATCATGGTTGCAGTGTGAATTTTTTAGTAATGTTCCTCTCACCTCTTACATCTGTTTGCGGACTTTCATTTCTTCTCTTTGCTTGTTATTTCTGATGTTGTAGGTGCCAGGCATTGGTCGTGGAGTCCCATTTATTCACTCATTCATCACCTTAGCACATGCCTACCTCAGGGCCTTTGCATTTGCTGTTTCCCTGCTTGTGGTGCTCTTTTCACAGAGTCCCTTCATCAGTCTCTGAATTTTACTCATCAGAGATGCCTTTATGGTGACGATTTAAATACAGCTACCTCTCCCCAAATCCGTCATTCTCCTTCTCGTTATGTTGCATTATTTTTCTTCACCACACTTCACCTGGCCTTTGTTACATAGTTCTGTGTTTATTGTCTTTTTCTTCTAGAGAATCTAGTCACAAGGGCAAGAACTTGGTTTTGTGTCATGATCTGTTCCCAGCATGTAGAACGGCATCCAGCACATAGTAAGCACTCAGTGAGTACTTCTTGAGTGAATGCAGGCATGACAGGCACATCTCCATTTCCCCAAACGGGCCTACAGGCCCAAAGGAAAGAAGGCTTCCAGTGACCTGCTTGGATAGATCACAATTCCTGTGGTTCTTACACAGATTGCAACCCTACCTAGGTCTTTGCTCCATTTCTGTTTGTATAACACTTGACAGTTTTCACAGTCTTTTCACAGAGTTTGTCTCTTTTGATTCTTTGTGTAACACTATGAAGCAAGTAAGAATTTCCAGACATGTTTTATAAATGAGAAAGGTTAGGCGATGGAATTTGCTAGGTAAATACAGTATCTGGCAGAGCTGGAAACCAGATCTCCTGACCTCTGGCTCACCAAGTGATTACCCAGGATTTATGTTTCCTCTATACCTGCTCATAGCATGTATGCTTTTGAGGGAAAGGGCTTGAATGATATGTGTTTATATTTCCCACTGTGCCTTTCACACAGTGTGCTTGCTGAAGGTGTGCTGATTTGAACCTTTCTATCCACAGGGTAGTCCTGGGCGTGTCTTTTGCAGTTGAAACCAGAGGGGAAAGTTTTGGCCACTTCTTCTCTCCACTTCTTTTGACCATTTCTTTGACAGACCTGGGAGAATCTCAGAGATTAGTCTTAGGTAGGGTTCCACAGATTTTGTGCGCGAGGGCCATGCACTGGCCCAGGAATCACCTAGGAACCTTGTTTCTGTTCAGATTATGATTCAGTTGGTCTGGTGTAGGGCCTGAGAGTCTATGTTTTATTTGTTTATTTTTTAAACAAACTTTTTTAAAAAATTTATTTTATTTAATTTACTTGTTAATTTTTGGCTGCGATGGGTCTTCGTTGCTGTGCGCGGGCTTTCTCTAGTTGCAGCGAGCGAGGGCTACTTGTCAATGCAGTGCACGGGCTTCTCATAGCGGTGCCTTCTCGTTGCCGAGCATGGGCTCTAGGCACGCAGGCTTCAGTAGTTGTGGCACGTGGGCTCAGTAGTTGTGGCGCACGGGCTTATTTGCTCTGCGGCATGTGGGATCTTCCTGGACCAGGGATTGAACCTGTGTCCCCTGCATTGGCAGGTGGATTCTTAACCACTGCGCCACCAGGGAAGTCTGAGAGTCTACGTTTTAAACACGTTCCCTGGTAGTGCCTGTGCTGCTGATCTGTGGTCTGCACGGAGCATTGTGAGGATGGTTCACCACCTGAAGGATGGAGTCTGTGTTTGGCTGTCTGACCCTCAGTAAGTTTCTTAGAGACTCTATAGCACATGGGTTAAGCTATATTGCTTTGGTTAGAATTCTACCTACCCCCTGCCCTTACTGTGTGACCTCAAGCAAGTTACTTTACACTTCTGTGCCTTAATTTCCTCTGTAAAAATGGGGATCATATTAGTACTTATACAGTTATTGTGAGGGTCGATTGAGTCAGTACTTACAAAGCACCTAGAATAGTGCATAGTGCACGGCACTCAGTGACTCTTAACTATTATTATCCTCTCTTTGTCTCCTTGTGCTATTTTGTTTTGGGTTTCTATTCTGCAGAAACCTACATCAATAGGTTTAAGATACATTTAAGAGACAGGAAGTGTTTAAAATATTTGCAAGTTGAAAATGCATGGTGTCTTTCATGAAAATCACAATCTGGTTGGAAGACAGAGCTTTCGTTAACGAACAATGCAGTAGGAATCAGCTAATGATGGTTCTCCTTGTGTTGTCACAGCTGTACTGTGTACTTTCTATCACACGTAAGAATATGAGTAGGCCCTCCGGTTTTGTCGTAAAATGTTATGATATATGATGCTAAGCACAGGGCATGAAATTGTTTCTATTCCTCTCAGTTTTGCGTTAAATAAACCAACTTGGTTTTAATTGCTGATATGGAAATATAGAGACAAGAGCTCCAGGGATCAGTGAGAATCCATTTGGTGCCTAATTTAATCCATCGTATGGTCAGGGGAAAAAAATGTGGACAGAATGATTTTAAAGGGAGATTTGGTTTTAGTTTTTCAAATAATTGATGAAAAATAAAGTCGTGTTTCTCAGGAAAAAGAATTTACACAACTCGTTTCTTCCACCGACTCAAAAGTATAAAAAATAAGTTTTTTAATTAACATGGTGATTTTTCTTCCTTTTGTTTTAGGATCAGATTTTATTAAGACCTCTACTGGAAAAGAAACAGTAAATGCCACCTTCCCAGTAGCTATAGTCATGCTACGGGCCATTAGGGATTTCTTCTGGAAAACTGGAAACAAGGTATATTATTGCCAGCAAATCTTTCTTTGGAGTAAAGATAATGTTATTTACAATACTCGTCACAGCCATGTTAACTGTCTTTATAGGCATTATAGGCAGATGGTGTGAGTGCGTCACCTGTATTAAGATAAACGTTTAATTTACCTTTCACTACCAAAGCATACATTCGGGGGGAAACTGTGCGGTTCACAGAAAGTGAGTATGAGTGTGGGCGTTAGGATGTGTGATCAAGGTGTAAACTCACCTTGTGTCCTTTTATTAACCGAAGACAATTTTATCACTGATGAGAGATTCCTAAATGGGTTCCTTAACGAACTAATTCTGCTGCAACACAGAAACTTTCTGGTAAGGCGTTGGCCAGAGAAAACAGGATAATGCAGAAATTAAACTTCTTGAGGAATGGAAAGAATTGCAGAGTAACATTTATTGAATGATAAGCTGTGGTGGTGATATGAAAAGTATGCAATATAATGGGAAATAATCTTTTCCTGTCATTATTGAAGGACACACATAAATTGGTTTTTCTGTTAGGAAACCCCCGGTCCAGAAAAACTTATTACTTTTAATAATATGAGGTGAAGAGAAAATTCTCGAGGAGATGAACTTATTAAACAAAATAATGAAATGCTGTGAAACAGCAGGGAAAAGGTAGCTAGACGTTATATAGCTCTTGAATTAAATATCCACTTTTGCGTTTTATGGCAGCTGGAGGTGCTCTTCGGAAGACTGTTAAGCTGAGGAGGGTATATGCTCGCTTTTCGAAAAATAATACATATTTTTGAAACATGAATTTAAAAGGAAAAATGCGTATGAGGTGTTTTTTTTTTTTTAGATGAGTTTGGATTTTCCTTTTCACTTCAAGTTGCTTGTTTAGCTGCAAATTATCTCAAAGGATTTTTTTTTTAACATCATTGGCGAGAAAGGTAATTTTTATTTTTAAATGAGACTTTCCCTTCCTTAAAGGCATCTTTTAAAACCAATCTCTTGATTTCTGCTGAATAGAAACCCAAAAAAAGAACTTTAATCCTTTGCCAGCTGGTTGTGATGACTTTATATGTGACTGTATTTCAGTTTATTTTGGAATCGGAGACCTTTTTAAGAAGGTACCTGGGTTTGAGAGGAAAGGAACTCCTTGCAGCATTTGCTCCTTCAGAATACCTTCATACTTAGAAGAGTACAAATAGGATAAATACCTGCACGGTGACCTACGTGTGAAAGTTAACCCAACTTGAGTAACCTCTACTTGGTAGCCTTTCTGCAATGGTCCAAATTAAAAAAAAAAAAAAAAAAAAAAATTATAAGAAAAGCTGTAAGAATGAGAACTCCAGCTTTGGGCCCCCCAGATGAGACCACCACCACTCACTCGATCAGTGGTTCTTACTCTCAGCCAAAGAACATCCCAATAGATGGGAAGCTTTTTATACTTCCAGACGCCTGGGTCCTCACCCCGGCAGTCCTGGATCAGTCTTCAGGCATCTCTACGTTTCATAAGCTCCATAGTTGGGGCTAAGATTCTCCAGTGGGGGCCCAAGTCCCGTTTTGTTTTCAGTAAACATTCTCTGAGTCGTTGCCTGTGTGCTGTGTTAACCTATGTTAAGTGCTAGGGATACAAAATGAACATGCCCCTTCTCAAAAGAGCCCTTACACAAGAATTGCAGTAACAGTTTTAAGTGTTCAGTGTTCTAGATCAGGGTAGTGAGGGAGGAACATTTTGCTGTCTTTCATTACTTTCTTTTTAATTGTATCCCTCCTTTCCTCAGCTAATAAATAAAGTTCATCCTGGTTTTATTGAGAAACAGGTACAAGTCAATTCATATTCATCTTGATCACATTTGATTTCACATAGGACCTGTGTGTGTATCTGCAAATCAGGGGCATTTTTTGGATTGTTGACAAGCTGCCCGGGCAGCCCTTAGACTGTGAAGCTTCCACATCATTGATTTAAGGGGTGTTTTAAAATGTGACAGGCCGCCTTCCAGACCATGATTAGTGTCACTCCTGAGAAGCAGAGGCTTGATATTTCATAGCTGATTTCACTGCAGATTTATGTTTTCCATATTCTCTCCCTTAAAAAAAAAAGGATAAACTTAACGCTAGAAACTGTCTTTCGAAACATTGCCAAATAGATTTGCTGACACAACTGAATTGTATAGAAAAATCTATATGCAGCACTGCCTAATTGACAGAAAATGCTCCTGTGATTAACGTGTATGCTAATATGAGCTAAAATTTATTCTTTTCTTTTTTGCCTCATCTCAATAAATAACTTGACTCTACCTATCTCCCCGTACTCCCCACACCTCCCCTCACTTTTTTTTAATTGTTCTTTTGAAGAAATATCATTTTATTTTATTTTATTATTTATTTAATTTTTGGCTGCGTTGGGTCCTCGTTGCTGCCTGCAGGCTTTCTCTAGTTGCGGCAAGCGGGGGCTACTCTTTGCTGCGGTGCATGGGATTCTCATGGCGGTGGTTTCTCTTGTTGCAGAGCACAGGCTCCAGGCACGCAGGCTTCAGTAGTTGTGGCTCGCGGGCTCTACAGCGCAGACTCAGTAGTTGTGGCACACGGGCTTAGTTGCTCCGCAGCATGTGGGATCTTCCCGGATCAGGGATCAAACCCATGTCCCCTGCATTGGCAGGCGGCTTCTTAACCACTGCACCACTAGGGAGGTCCCTCCCCTCACTCTTACAGGGTCACTTGGGCTCCAGAGCGATAGGCAGATATGGTTCGAATCTCTGTACGGCTGTTGCTTAGCTGTGTGACGTGTGTCCGAGGCAGGGAAACCGGTTAGGAGCTTCTCCCGATGTTCCAGTGAGGGCTGACGAGAGTCTAAACTGAAACAGTGGAAGGGAGAGTAGAGAGGAAAGTACGTGTGGAGATAGACGAGTTCAGAGGGTGGGATCGGTGGGACTTGACTTGGTGGGTCACTGGATGTGATGTGAGGGACGTGGTGGAGTCCAGCTTATTAGGAGTTTCTGGGTTGGGTTTGCTGCCCTAAAGCAAGTAGACCGCTAGCTATTTCTCCGCCAAAGCTGGGCTTATTTGAGATCAGCCACCATGGCGAGCCACATGCAAGTCCGTGCAGGGCAAGGAAAGAAGTGTGCTTTATAGAGAGGAAAAGGAAGACAGCGTATACTAAGCAAGGAGTCCGGGTCTTTTCATTGGCTGAGTCCTTTGCAGAAAAGGAGTCTTTCTTCTTCCTGTCAGGCTCTGTTATCCAGGAGTTAGAACCCCCGCTTCTGGTCTCCCGACTCTATTTAATCAAGGCTTCTGTTTAATCATTTTTCACAGGTTGATAATGGGACCATTCATTTATCGTGTCCCTTCTCTGGCATTCTGTTAGCAATCGCCCCCTGCTGGTGCCACCTGTCAGAGCAGCCAAACTCTGAGTGGTCGAAGGCATGAGCTTTAGTTCTTGGGCTTTGGGTGTTTACTGTACCGGACAGTCAAGTTCTTGAGACAAGCATATCCAAATAAGCAGGTTTTACTGTATATAGGACACGTTTATCATTTTCGAATGGACCCAGGGACATCATTTGCAAACATCAGATATTGGCCGAATTGTGCCGTTTTGTGGTCACCTTCAGAGACTACTGAAGTGTAAAGGTCCCCTACACCGTCTTTTTCACCTGTGCTTTCTTAACTGTTTGGCTGCTCTACGTAACTTGGTCTACTTACAACTTAGAAAAAGAGTCCCTGCAGTTAAGTTGATTAAAGTAACTGTCACCTCTCCTTGCTGGTTGCTGCTAATGTGTTTAGTGTGGCCTCACTGAGTCTCTCCTCTTGTTTTAAACCCACATATGTCTCTCTTGCAGCTCAGGATGGAGGGCTGGAAGGTGTACACTTCTTCTGGCCTCCTGGTAGAAACGGAGAATGCATGGGCTTTTGTGATATGTTTTCCTGTTTATTGACACCTCTGTTGTTTATCCCAGGTTCACAGCTATGGTCTAGATGGTTGAGGTTTATGACTTTCCAGTAAGTGAAATGTTAATGAGGGTCATTAACTCTCATTAGTGTCTCAGAGGCAGTGACATTCTTCCCATTAATCTTGGAAAAGTCGTTTTGTAGTGTAAATGGGCATGAGTCAGTGCTCTAAGGTCTTTTGCAGGGGGCTGGGGGGAGGCGGAGGGACACGCGAAATAGGCTTTAGAAAAGAGAGGATGGAGACCCCGTATTAACATGGGACCAGTTTTTAAAGCAACCCAGTAACAATGCTAAGCATTGCTGTCTTTCCCACCTCCCCTTTTAGGTAGGCTTTAAGCCGGCAGGAGGCATCCGCAGCGCGAAGGACTCCCTTGCATGGCTCTCTCTCATAAAGGAGGAGCTAGGGGATGAGTGGCTGAAGCCAGAACTCTTTCGAATAGGTGCCAGCACTCTGCTCGCGGACATCGAGAGGCAGGTGAGGAGCAACCCGTTGTCCTTGGAACAAACTGACAAGTATTTTTGAGAAAGAAATAAAAAGGCACTTATTGGGTTGTGAGAACTGGAGATGGAAACTCATCTGATGACCTCGTTGTACACAGCCTCTGCTTTCTTCCAAGCAAACCTCCACCTCAATAGGTTGGATGGAGATTCTGCTGAGTACATAAGGTGGGGCTTTATAATGAAATGTTAACTAAAATTATGATGTAATACTGTAATTATTAATTGATATGTATAGTAATATAATAATTAATGACTAATTAAATTCTGCTTTCCCCACAGATTTACCATCACGTGACTGGAAGATACGCAGCTTATCATGATCTTCCCATGTCTTAAATCAGCGACCAATTCCAGAAAAGTCCTTTACTATTTTTCTGCGTGATTGCTAAAACTATTTCATTAAAAAAATGAGGGAATAGGTAACTGACTTTTTTCCCTTAAAATTTCCATTGAATTTAACTCAAAGAATGAAAGGGAAAAGCCAGGTACACACGTGGTGTGTACACACATGATCCCCGTTTCAGGCATGTCTGAAATGGTCTTGATTACTAGAAGATCTCCACTGTTAATTTTGTGAAGGTGTTCTCTTAAGAACTCTGAGTAAATTGTTAATGATAGCTTTGACAACATTAAATTCTAAGGAAGCAAGAGGTTGACTTGCCCAAGAACCATGCTGTAGCAAAAGAAAATGCAGCACCCCTGAACCGCTCTCGTTTTCTCACTGACTTCAAGATTCACTTACTCGGCACTAATTTCCTGCCCTGAAAATCCGTCTTTAATTTTTGCAGCAGATACGCCCTTCTACTAATTGTTTTGCTAATGAAATTTCTGTCATTGTTATGTGAAACTATGGATATCATTGAAGTTTTTAATTAAAAAAATTCCTGTAGTTGTTTATTTTTAAAAAACCTTTCAATTGTAGTAATACATATTGAAAAGTTAATCCATTAAACATATAAAGAGGTTTTTATCAATGACTTTCTAGTAGAGTCCTTGGGTATTTATCTCAGATAAAGCACCTCAGTACATTACTAATAAATACAACTTATGTCTGTATTCTGAAACTTTCTCTGATAGAGTGAATAGGGAAGAAACAGCAGACACTAACAGCACTTAGTATGTGCTAAGCTCCTTATGTATATCAATTTATTTCACCCTTATTTAATCTCTGTTACAGTAAGATTAGTACAGTAACGTTTTTAATCCTCACAACAGTCAGTACTGATGTTATCATCCTTTTATACAGATGAGGGACTGAGGCACAGAGAGCTTAAGCAACTTGCCAAAGGTCACAGAGCTCAGAATTAGCAGAGTCAAGAATCAAGCCGAGGCAGGCAGTCTGGCTCCTGAGTCTGTGCAGTCGCCCCAGGTACGTAAAACTGTCCCCTGGCACCCAAAGACCCATAGACAGAGCCCCCGGTCAGCTATGGGGAATGGTCATCTGCTTTGTGGGCTACCGGTTCCTTTACTGTCTCTCTCAACTGCCCACCTCCACCTTTTTGGCTTGCTAGCACCTCTCCCACATTATAGAACTTAAGTTTTCTTAAATGGTGATTTTCACGGAGAGCATCTTTTTCTTCCTCCCTGAACAAGTCTCCAGCTACTCATAAATGGAAAACTCTGGACTGAGGAGTTGGTTTTGGTTTCATCTTCTCATCTGCTGAATTCTAGCCCAGCCTCTTCCTCTTTCTAGCTTTGTGACATTAGTCCAGTCTATTCACATCTCTGGACCTCAGTTTCTTCATCTGTAAAATAAAGGGGTTGATGCAGATGATATCAAGATTCACTCAGAGTTCAATTTTTCTTACCCTAAAGATAATGATAACGCATCCAAGAAAATGGTACATGGCTCTAAAGAGAAGACACTTTTGCAGCAATGTAAATTAGAATCGGCCTCTCAGCAGTCAATTAGGCACATCCCTCAGAGCACCTCTCTAACTGTGAGTGAAATGATTAAAAATAAGAGCAGAAAAGATATTCTGCTTTCCCCTCACACCCTAGCAGAAAGCGAACTTTGACGCAGGCCTTTGGATGTGGTCAGTGGCTCTGAATGCCGTTTCCACCTTCATAACATGCTGGTCCACGTGCCCACCAGCACAATGGCCAGTCACCTTTGGAGAAGAAACTTTTCGGAAAAGTAATTACGTTCCATCACCTTTGAAGCTATTCCAATTTCACAGGGGTTTCTGTTTTCCTCCCATTAAACCCAGCTGGTCATTTCAGTTGATCAAGTGAACAGGCATCATTATCTTCAGTTCTAATTTATATGAGGCGTCCACTGAAATTGACCTCTGCGGACAATTATAGATTCACATAGGAAATTAAGACCAGTGAGCCCCTCAAACCTATTAGAGGCTGATGAACATGGCCTGATCTAAAGGTAAGTAATCATATATTTGGGAGGACAGTTTATTCCAAGGACTATCAGACAGTTCATCAGGAATGTCTGCCCCTTACTTGGCTCTTGAAATCAAATGTAACACAGATGACTTTAACAGGAAGACAGTAGTAAATGTTGGTTGCCATGAAAACATAAGAGGAAGAGGTCATTTCTGAGGTGACCATGATTTACTACAAGCCGATTTGGATACTTCAGGACCCGGGGACCAGATGCCTTATACAATCAGGAGATGAGTCACCCTATGCTGTGTTTAAAGCTTCTAAGTTAATGAAAGCAACCCCCAGCCCTTCTCACAGAAATTACTGCAGTTGTTCAGTAGGCATATTTAAGCCTTAAAGATGTGTTTAAACAACCAATCATATAGTTTAGGGGTCTAAAGAGACTTTAGAGAATATCTAGTTCTACGTTTTCATGAGAAAAGAAACCCAAAGTGGGGATGTCACTTATGCAAGGTCACACAGAAAGTCAGAGCCGAGCCCGGAACTTAGATCCACCTCATGCCATGACATATTTCACAGGACAGAGCCAGGGCTTTGGAATTAAAAGTGTCTTACTTGTTCATATACTGTGCCATACCAGATATTATGTTTGTTGTCATGTGAATTTCAGACTTTCAAGACTCAACTTTTGTCTCTAGTCATCTTCTAAATGGTGTCTTGGAGAAGACCAACCATCTAAATCTAACCGATAGTGTGGTTAATTTAATCTGTTAGACTTTCACAATTTTGGGTGATCTCAAGAATTGACTGTTTTTTTTGTTTTTTTAAAGAGAGTTGAATGTTACTTTGTGAGTTATTATTTTTTAAATTTTATTTATTTTTGGCTGCGTTGGGTCTTTGTTGCTGCGCGCGGGCTTTCTCTAGTTGCAGCGAGTGAGGGCTGTTCTTCGTTGCGGTGCGTGTGCTTCTCGTTGTGGTGGCTTCTCTTGTTGCGGAGCTCAGGCTCTAGGTGCGTGGGCTTCAGCAGTTGTAGCACGTGGGCTCAGTAGCCGTGGCTCACGGGCTCCAGAGTGCAGGCTCAGTAGTCGTGTCGCACGGGCTTAGTTGCTCCACGGCATGTGGGATCTTCCCAGACCAGGGCTCGAACCCGTGTCCCCTGCATTGGCAGGCGGATTCCTAACCACTGCGCCACCAGGGAAGTCCCTTGGCGGGTTATTTTTGTTTGTTTTGCTTTTAAGAAAAAAGAGGGAGCACTTATTTGAATTCTAGTTGGTCTACCAATGGAGAGAAAATGACTAGTGTAATCACAAAACAATTTTGTAATTACAGTATCTTTGCCTCATTCTGGATTGTTTCAGCACTAATGGGAAATATAGGCAAATTAGTTTGCATGAACTATAGCTTCTAAGGAGACCTGTGCAAAGACAGGAACTGTTGTAATATCTATCTGGAAGGGCAGCCTCACAGTGACACAATGGAGTCTCCATCCTAATTGAGCAGAACAGTGGCTATGTCACACACATATGTCTTAAACCAAATCAGTTTCTTTGGAAAAGTCAACTTACACTTCTAGTACAGACAAAACCAACACGAATTTTTCTTCCATCAACTTGATCCTTTTTTGACACAACATAAATAGGACCAGGATGCAGAGTTAGAAGAAGAAAGAATTTGAATAGATCCTACTTTCAAAGGATATGAAACGTTATGCCCATTTTGGCACTAGGAAAAAGGTGTGAGGTGAAATCCATTTCTCATTTGTTTTCCTGATCGTGCTCAAGAGTCCTGCTTCCCAAAGGAAAATATATATTTTATAACCACCACCAAATGATCCTTTCCAGAAATGACCGCAGGTAACATCTGGCTGATATATAAAATACATAGTAAAAATAATCATTTTTAATTAACTAAACCCTGCTCAGGAGAGAGAGAGGAATGTCCATCTGGTCAGTTCTTATTTAATGGGGCAAATGAGGATTAGAATGTTTAATCCAATATATATGAAATACTTAGTGACCTTACGATGAACTAAAACTTTTTTTAGGAAGAGGAACAGGGTGAAGAGGAGGAATCAGAATATGTAGAAAGGACAGACGTAAAATTTGATTTTTTATTTTAAGAAGTACATCTCATACTGTAAAACATAGGTAGAATATAAGAAACCTAGGTTTTTTGGCGTTAATTTCTATGGTTCCGTGATAGAAAATGTGTTTCAATTAAACTGAACAGTCAAATGAGGTTATGTTTTACTCTAGCTTGACAAGGATGATGAGTTTTTAAAAAGTCTTAAATAAAGGTAAAAGGGACTGAGGTTATTTAGCCTGAGGAGAAGATTGAAGGGTACTTGATGTCTAACAGTCCCCGGGAAAAGAAACTTCCCTATGGGATCTTAGTAAGCAAGAGTCCTGTATCCCCTCAATGAAGAAGAAATGAGTTTATGCTACATGTGAAGTTAAGCTAGTTCTAGGGAAGAACTCCTTTAATGCTCTGAAATGTGTAATTGAGAAGGTACATCTTGCTATTCCATCCTCAGAAGTAAGTTCTCCTTTGATTGGGGTGGTTTAGTTGTGCTGCCAAAGAAAGTGGTTCTCAAACTTCAGCGTAGAAAAGAAATACCAGGAGAGTTTATAACACAGAATTCTGGGCACCACCCCCAGAGCTTCCAATTCAGTAAAATTTTCATTTCCAAGAAATTCCCAGGTGATGTCGATGCTCTGATTCAGGAACCCCACTTTGAGAACCACTGTATGCAGCTCCTAGATTCCAAAGTAACTGTATCCATTCAGTGGTAAAGTCCACCAGCAGCAGCCCTTCTTTATCGTGAAACTCCAGGATAAATGTGTATATTTGATTGCTTCTCATAGCCAAGAACAAGAGAGGGAACCATGGAAGTAACATGATTCCTTAATCCTTTCACAGTAGACAGTGAACTTGATCACACTTTGGGCTTAAAAGCAAGCTTTGGAGATTAGCATTAAGCTTTTCTGATGAGTTTAGAATCATCACCCATGAAATCTTCCAAAGGATTTCAGCAAGTCTGGATGGCAAGATTCAGCGGCATTCTGATTTTACCCCTTAGGAGTGCTTTAACTTTTGATGCTTCTCGCATAACTGCACTTAACACCAAGACCTATTTCAACAGAGCCCATTCTTTAACTTATATTTAAAACAGATACAATGTTCTAGGAGAGGGACATATCACAGATCCTTGGTATCTTAGCGTGAAGTTACTGTGTATACGTGATCTCTAGACTGGGAGCTAATGAAAACATTAGGTCCTTGGTCTTTTCAAGGTTAATGGGTGTTTTAAATTTTTTTGTTTTTGGGTTTTTCTTGTTTGTGTGTTTTGTTTTTCAAATGTGTGTTCTGCCAGTACTATACATAGTCAGGGATTGTTCTTAGTTGTAAATAACAGAACTCCCTGCTACCTAGATTGAGCAGAAAGTAAGGTTTTTTTTTTTAAATTGTATTTATTTATTTTATTTATATTATTTTTGGCTGCGTTGGGTCTTTGTTGCTGCGCGCGGGCTTTTCTCTAGTTGCGGCGAGCAGGGGCTACTCTTCGTTGCAGCGCGTGGGTTTCTCATTGCGGTGGCTTCTCTTGTTGCAGAGCACGGGCTCTAAGCACGTGGGCTTCAGTAGTTGTGGCTTGCGGGCTCTAGAGTGCAGGCTCAGTAGTTGTGGCACACGGGCTTAGTTGCTCCGCGGCATGTGGGATCTTCCCGGACCAGGGCTCGAACCCATGTTCCCTGCATTGGCATGTGGATTCTTAACCCCTGTGCCACCGTGGAAGCCCAGAAAGTAAGTATTTTTAAAGCATACTGAGTACCTTACAGAATATCTAGGAAGGCCAGATAGGCACAGAGACAGCCAGCTTGGAATAACACCCAAGACATTCTTTAGAACCACTCCAGTGGAAGCTCATTCCTACCACCTCTGGACACTTGAACCCAGAACCTCTGCCTTTGCCACCCCTGAAAGCTGAGACCCTCATTTATCCCAGTGGCCAAAGATGCTCTTTTGGTTGTCAAACTCTGGTGTGGTTGTGTCTGATGGTTGGAGCCTCCGTCACATGCCTGCTCTAGCTGTAAAGGAAACTGGGAAAGCAGCTTTGGCCTTTTTGTGGAGAAGTGGCACATAGTATTCCAAAGATGCCGGATGGTCACTAGTCATGATAGTTGTCAACTACAGTATAACAAGTTGGTACTGGAGAGATGGTTTGTGGTAGGGAAGGACTCATTCTCCTCAACTGTATTTTCACTTCCAGTCAGTCCCTAAAGCTAAACTCTGCAAAGTTGCCCCTTATCTGTTGGTCCCATACAACAGGTCTAAAGATGTCCTATGATGTCCTTTCTCACCAGCAATATATGACAGTGCCCCTCCCCTCAAATACTTAAACTTGTATTTCTTTAGACAGCTGTCTGTTGACTTCCTGACATGAGTAATGGTAAAATCAGTTTTTTCCACTTTCTCCCAGAGTCACCTGATTCTTGATGATTACATAATTTTTCATAGCATATTCTTTAGACTTTGAGATGTATTTACAGGTCTGTTTCATGATTTATCAGCTTCAATAATCTTTCAGTCTCTGCTCTACCAGACGAGAAAATCGTCACGTTGACATTACCACCCACCATCTGTCCTCTTCCCCTCCAGACCTTTGCTGTATTATTTCTACATCATTAGCGTTTATAACATTTAAATTCTGTTCTGTGACCATAATCGCCAAAATGTTTTAGTTTTAGTCCTGCAGTTAAATGAGGTCAGTACTTAGGACCAGTATTCCATTTATCTGGGCTCTTCAAAGTTTGGCTTGTAGTAGTTTCTTCAGGAAGGGTTTGGGGTATATTCCCTGAGTTTTGCGAGTTCAAAAATGTTCATTTTCATTACTCTTTGATGACTATTTGACTGTGCACAGTTCTTAAATCATGCGCTTTACATCCCCGAGGACTTTGTACCACTGCTCCAATGTCTTCTGGCGTTAAACGTTGCTGTGGAAAGTAACATTCCGACTCAAACTTTTTGCCTCAGTGCACAACAGTTTTGTTTTTTTTTTTTCCTTTCAATTCCAGTAACTTTACTAAAATGTGATTCAGTGTTGAATGTTTTGTGTCAGTTTTTCCTAGGGTTCAGCATGCCCTCTCAGTCTGTAGATTTGTGACATTTCTGGAAAGTTACTCTGAAGTATATCTTTAACTTTTTTACTGTTTTGTTGTGTTTTTACCTATTCTTCAGGATACCAGTTATTGCATATGTTAAGACCTTTTTAATAGTCCTGTCTCACTATTATTTTTTTCTAATTCTTTTGGATTCCTTTTTTTCTACTTCTTTGAATTTTCTACTTCTTCTTTTTCCATTTCTGGCATTCTTGTTTCTTTCCATGTTTTTAGCAGAATCTGGTTGCTGCCAGTGACATATTTGTTTCCTGGGCTCTGCCAAATCACATTTCACTTCCTGTCATCTTGCCACATCTTCCCTGAGCTCTTGTATATTTGATATGATCTCTTGCTTTATAGATATGGTAGCTTTATTTTGGTCTTTTTCTTTGTTTTTAAGTTTATGGCAATATGTTGGGCCCAAATTTTTATCTGCTGTATGGAAACATTTTTTCCTGGTACATATCTGTCTTCCATTTTTTTTTTTTTTTTTTGCGGTACGCGGGCCTCTCACTGTTGTGGCCTCTCCCGTTGCCGAGCACAGGCTCCGGACGCACAGGCTCAGCGGCCATGGCTCACAGGCCCAGCCGCTCCGCAGCATGTGGGATCTTCCCGGACCGGGGCATGAACCTGTGTCCCCTGCATCGGCAGGTGGACTCTCAACCACTGCACCACCAGGGAAGCCCCTGTCTTCCATTTTATCTGGTTTTGTTCTCTTATTTTCTTGTAGTAGCTATGCAGAGATGCTCAGTTTTGAATGAGATGAGGTTTTTTTCTGGACCCTTCTTTGATCTGCCTTTGTCTGAGGCCAAGGATTTGAAATTTATATATGACTATTACATTTGAAGAGGAAGAGTTGTTAATTGTGTTTGGGATGAATACAAATTCTGGTTCACTTTGAAATCTGAACTCTAAAACTGAAAGTGCTAAGAAATGGGAGTTGAAGTTGTAGCACCTGAGGCATCTAGTATTATTCACTATCTCACCCGTAGATAAAACATCTTCCCCATCAGAAGATGGAGGGGAATAATAAATCTGAACTTGGAAAATGCCTGGCATGTAGAAGCCATTCAAAGGGTTCTAGTTCTCTGTTACCATGATGACACTACAAAAAAAGGTGGGAGATCACGTGTGAAAATATACTATTTTGGTAAATACAAATCTGATTTTTTTGAGTATAAACATGCCCCTTCTGCTCCAGTTCCTCCTACTGGGATCCTTGAAAACCATCACTAAGCAACATCAGAAGATTCAAAATCAGAAGCCATGTCTCACTCTTATGACGTACTGTAATGGCTGGTTTCTATCATTCTTATAATAAAATTATTGCCTTGTGTGTTTTTTTATTTTTCCTTTTATGGCAAGCAGGTTTTGCGGGGAGGGAGAAGTAAGGGGTGGGGAGGGGTCTAGGCTAAGTACAGTTGGTCCCCTGTGTCCAGGGATTCTGCCTCCCTGGATTCAACCAACTGTGGGTCAAAAATGTTAGGAAAAAAAGTACCAGAAAGTTCCAAAACCCAAAACTTGAATTTGCCATGCACTGGCAACTACAGGCATACCTTGTTTTATTACACTTCACTTTATTGTGCTTCAAAGATACTGTGTTTTTTACAAATTGAAGGCTTGTGGCAACCTTGTATCAAGAGAGTCTATGGGCACCATTTTTCCAACACCCTTTGCTCACTTTGGGTCTCTGTGTCACATTTTGGTAATCCTTGCAATATTTCAAACCCTCCACCAGAGAAAGATTAAGATTCGCTGAAGGCTCAGATGATGGTTAGCATTGTTTGGCAATAAAATATTTTTAAATTAAGGCATGTACGTTGTATTTTTATTTATTTATTTATTTATAAACATCTTTATTGGAGTACAATTGCTTTACAGTGGTGTGTTAGTTTCTGCTTTATAACAAAGTGAATCAGCTATACATATACATATATCCCCATATTAGACTTAATGCTATTACTGCACACTTAATAAGCGGTGTGGTGTAAATATAACTTACATGCAGTGGGTAACCAAAAATGTTTGTGATCCACTTTACTGCAGTGTTTGCTTTATTGTGGTGGTCTGGAACTGAACCCACGGTACCTGAGGTATACCTGTATTTACATAGCATTTACATCGTATTCAGTATTATAAGTAGTCTAGGGCTGATTTAAAGTATACGGGAGGGTGTGTGTAGGTTATATGCAAACACGACACCATTTTACATAAGGGGCTTGAATATCCTCGGATTTTGGTATTCTGCGGGGGTCTGGGAACCAATCCTCTGTAGATCCGGAGGGACAAAGCAGAACTGGCAGGTCTCTTACCTGGAGTTTTGCAAATCTGGGACTTGAGAGAAACCTGAGCAAAGAGGCTCTAAATGTGTGTCACCAACACACAAGCCTAGGGTGGGTATAGGGAGCCAGATTTAAAGTAAGAGGTCACGGAATAAGAAATTGGGGGTGTGCGGCAAACAGGTCAAGCAGGGATGGTCTAGGACAGAAGTGTGGTTAGCCTGTGGATTCTCCCTTCCTCATGGTGACCCATGGCCTGGAACTTGTAAAGTGACAGGGACAGAGCAGACTGTCTTGAATTCAGTCTATTTGTCCGCATTGCCTTTCTGCCCACCCTGAGTGGGAACCCTCAGGGGTAACACGGTTGCAGCCGGCTTTAAACCCCGTACAATACCCAACAAAGTACCTTACAGAGAGTAGGTGCTCCAGATTTATTTGTTAAATTAATTTAAAAGATAGTTATCACTTTGGATAAATACAGGGAAGGTATGATTATAAAATAAGGCTGATCCACAAGATAAGTTAAAAAAAGTCAGTACCATTAGGTAGACAAAAGTACAGCTTGGCTAGTGATCGGAATTCCAAAGTAAATGCATGATACATACTTTTAGGGGAGTTTTTCATAGAAGGTCCACACCTTGAGTTTAATGCATTTTCATTTTTTGTAACAGTGATCCATTTTACCAATGGTTTCTGTAATTTCAGACTTAAAACTGTCTGGATGAGTTGCAAATGTATGAAAAATGGTTTGGGAAAGCAATTTTTATTCAAAGTTGTTTGTTTTGATGGGTTAAGAAAGCACGTATCTTTTTAAAGCAATGTTTATTTCATGTTTTGAGTGGCAGCAAAAATAATTGCATGTTTGAAATCTTTGAAATATGTTTTAATGCTTTTAAAATGACTTAAGAGCAAACGTGCCAGGTTTACCCACTGCTTTAGCCATTCCATGGTTGAAAGTTAGCTTCACTTTCCATGTTTTATGGAACTATTTAATATGCTCTTCGATTATGTCTTTTAAACTGCAGTCAGTGTCTGTACCTGGTGGACTGATTAGAACATTTGATACACCTACAGCAAGATTTTGTGAAGAAGAGGTAGTACAGTTTTGTAGATGCTTGATTCTACTCTAAAAAAAATGGATATGTGTATTTTTAATATAATATAAAAGAATTATGCAAACATGGTCTTATAATAGGGTTTTATTGGTAGATTCAGTATGTATATGCCTGGTATATATGCTGAGAACTCATTTTCAAAAAAGACTAACTGCCTTTCTAATTTAAAACCTTTTCATTTTAATGAGACAGGCATTTAGAAGGATTCGGATAAATCTATAAAATTCAGACCCAAGATCGCTCTCCAGCATTTCCCGAGTGCCTAATATATGTATATTTTAAGTTACTGGGAATTCATGGAATTGTAGAATTCTTTGAACACGTATTCGCTGGTACGGACTGGTAATTGACAGTTGATTATAAACTTAGTATGTGGCAGGCACTATTCTAAAGTGCTTTACATGTATTAACTCTTTGATCCTCACAATATGCCTATGAGATAGGTGTGATTATATTCATCATTGTATAGATGAGTTAGCTGATGGAGGCATAGAGAAATGAAGTGATTTGTTTTAAGGTCGCACACAGAGCTGGAATGGGAGGCCAGTTACTCTTGGCTCCAGCATCCGTACTTTTTTTTTTTAACGTCTTTATTGGAGTGTAATTGCTTTACAATGGTGTGTTAGTTTCTGCTTTGTACTTTTAACTACAGTGACAGAGTATGTGCCAGGCACTTTGGTAAAATGCTAACTTTGTGCCATGCTTCCAAGGAAAGGAAACTCACTAGAATTATAGAATTTCAGGGGATAAAAACAGACCCCCAAAGGTCATTTAATCTAACCATCCAGCCAATGATAGCGCTCTCAAGCAGTCTGCAAGCTGCCATGGGGTCGGGGAGGAATAGCAAGGCAGTAGAATCTCTATAATGAGCTGTTCAGGGACAGAAACAGTGCCCTCCTTATAGGTTAAACATGTTATATCAGGCTTTTATTATATTTACTGCTGGGTCTTAGATCTGGGATGTGGCCCATGTTGTTTCTGAATCCTTATATAATGAGCTGTGTTACTGCAGGTTTCTACCATTATAGCTATAAATTCAAAACCCACAAACACACAAAGGCATCCATCCAAGTATAAAATTACTAGGGAAATGGGAAGGACAAAAAATGAATTGTTAGGTTTGGGGCATAATTACTTGTGGCACTGGTGTGGCTCGATCTTGATAGGAAATGAGAGTAGTTTGGAAAGATTTCAGGGGCATCGTGAAAGTCAAGTACAGATTTGCGAGGGTCAAATGATGTAGACAGATTTCAGATGCTGCGATGACATGCCTAAATTATTCCATAGAAAAAGGATGCCTGTGTGTTTCGTGCTTCCAAATTTGTCGACAGAATGAACGTAGGGGATAAAAATCCGAGAGCTATATTGGAGCTGCTGTTGTAGATACTGTTTCCCTAAGTTTTTGAAAGCAGAAGTAGTACCTTATTTGTATTTGTATCCTTTGTCCCTTGCCTGTTACGGTCTTACTATCACTTGTTGAATTTATATGTACAAAATGTTATGTAAGCAGAGGGGAGACTATGTCAGGAAGTTACATAAAGCTTCATACAATAAGTAATGTTCGAGTATGACTAGGGATTTTATAGGTAGAGAATGTTTTTGTGGGGTGTGTGTTTGTGTGTGTGTGTGTGTGTGTGTGTGTGTGTGTGTGTGTAGGTGGGGTGGGAGATACTCTTCATCCCCATTCCTGTTTTCTTTTGTATAAAGTAAGCCGCTAGCCTACCACTTGTGGTTTCTCGTCTGAGTCATCCCTCTTCAGCAAACATGGAGTGATTTACCTGATTGTTGGTTATTGGATAAGGAACTGGGGATTTGACTGTGGCTCCAGTCATTCCTCCTCTCCTCTTGGGAGTGAGCCCTTTCTCCATTCTCAGCATATAGTAATGGAGCAGGGGGCTGTATATGGGAAGAGCTGCTGTTGTCTAGCACCGTGTGTCTCTGGCTGGTGGGTCTGTAAAGTTCTGGGGGTGGAATATGGGAAAGCCCACTGTCGCCATCTAGTAAATTACACTCTTCAAAATCAGCTGCATTGGTAATAAAGCTGGTAACTTGGTTCTCTCTGTTTGCTTTTTTGTTTTGTCTCTCAGTTTATTCAGAACTTGGATAAGGTTATAATATATTGAGCTCCCTCAAATCCCAATATAGCCACCAGAGGCAGGCCTTCTTGGAAGAGAATAATACATGTGAAAGCATATAGAACTGAAAATGCATAATGTCAGGATTCTGTCTGGCTGCAGGAATGAGCACAACAGAGGATAATCGAGGAAGGGTTAAGGTTGAATGAAGAAAGGACTCTCATGGCACGCTAAAGAGTTAGCCTTTATCCTTCGCATTTTATGGTTCTCAAAGTATGGTCTGGAGACCGCTAAGGTCTCTAAGAACATTTCGGGGGGGGGCCCAAAACTACATTCATAATAACACTAAGACATTGTTTACTTTTCTCACTCTCATTTTCTCATGAGTGTACAGGGGAATTTTCCAGAGGCTACAGGATGTGCAATATTGCAACAAATTGAATAGTTATGAGACTAAAGTAGATGTGAGTCTCAAAGTAGATATGAGACTTCCGCTTCTACTATAATAGAACATCTTCTTTTAAGCCAGTAATTAAAGAGATTTGCAGAAATGTAAAGCAATGCCACGTATCTCACTAGCGTTTTTTAAAAAGTACTTTCATTAAAATGTTACGTTAACATGTGATGGATTTATCATTTTTAATGAATTAAATAAAAAATTAAAATTTTTGTTTATATTAACTTACAGTAATATATCAATTTATAATACAGCAAATATTAATAAACATAATTCACACAAACAAAAGCTGTATGGGGCCCTCAATGATTTTTAAGACCAAGTTTGAGAATGTGTTCTATGCGTGAAAGAGAACCTTTGGAGGTTTTAAAGTAGGGGAGCAACATGATCTGGTTCATATCAGATATTTAATTCTTCAAAAGTTACAAAGGGGCTTCCCTGGTGGCGCAGTGGTTGAGAGTCCGCCTGCCGATGCAGGGGACACGGGTTCGTGCCCCGGTCCGGGAGGATCCCACATGCCGCGGAGCGGCTGGGCCCGTGAGCCATGGCCGCTGAGCCTGGGCGTCCGGAGCCTGTGCTCCGCAACGGGAGAGGCCACAACAATGAGAGGCCCGCGTACAGCAAAAAAAAAAAAAAAAAAAAAAAAAAGTTACAAAGAATGGCCATGCCCAGTGTCGGTAAAGAGGTAGGAAATGAGTGTTCCACTGGTAGGAATATGAATTAGTATGGCCTTTAAATAGGGTGTTTGGGCAATATGTACCGAAAGACTGTAAATGAGCATATTTTTGGCTTAGGAACCCCACTTTCAGCAATTTATCCTTAAGGAAATAACTGAACAAATATTAAAGATATAAATACTGTGTTTTAATATTTGTTGTAGTATTGTTTACAATACTTTGAAAAAAATAGAAAATGACCTAAATGCTCATGTTTAAGGTTCTGCAAGTTTTGGAAATCACTCCACTTCTGGGGCCACACTGAGCCTTGATTATTTTAATTATAATGAGATCGAGAGTTCAGCATTTCAAGAGGTAGAGGCTGCTTAAAGGATCTCACGTACCCTTTGTTCTCCATCAGAGTCAGCACCCAAATAATATCCCACACTTACTTGCACTGTGTTCAGCCGTCTCCCTCAAGGTGAGAGATTTAAAAGTCCAAAGGGTCCAGACACCCAGCATGGACATTGTTCCCCCAGAGGCTGAGAGAGCATAGCAGTGAATGAGAATCGTCCATGGCCACACAGCTGTACATTTGCAGATTTGACTGGGCTACCTTTCCTGTGATTAAATAAAATTCTACAATAAAATTCTTTTACATCTTCCTGTTGACATATTAAGGATATAAAAATGTGAGTTTCTTATAAAACTTCATATATATATGTTTAAAAAAGAAACATAGTTCATAAAGTACACAGGTTCTAATCAAAGGATTCACAGCAGTGACTCATTTTCCAACAGTGCAAACCTACAGATTTCTTAGTGTAAGAGCATAGTGATCCTTGACAATATTAGATTTGTTCCCAAAAGAAGAAAAGAAAGCTCGCATGTTTGGCACCAGAATTTTCAAGCCCATTTAGTATTTCCCCAAGAATCTCCAACAATAATCCAAAAATAAGGAATTCATAAAATTACGGTACATAAATATAATGGGCTACTAGTAACCTCAAGAATGAAGAAAGATGTAATTTTTATCTTTGTGCCTCTATAAGTAAGATTTTTTTCCCTTTGGTTTCTTTCAGGATTTTTTATCTTTGATTTCCCGTAGTTTGGAAATGATATGCCTCGATGTAGTCTTTCTAGCATTTATCCTGTTTGGTGTTTTCAGAGCTTCCTGGATCTATGGTTTGGTGCCTGATAATAATTTGAGGAAATTCTCAGTCATTGTTTAAAATATTTCTTCTGTTTCTTTCTTCTCTGGCATTTCCATTATGAATATGGTACACCTTTATAGTTGTCCCACAATCCTTGGATATTTTATTCTGTTTTATTCAGACTTTGTTTTCTTTGCTTTTTGGTTTTCAAGGGTAGTATTGATATGTCGTTTAACTCACAGGTTTCTTATTCATTCACGTCCAGTCTATTAATAAGTCCATCAAAGACATTATTTATGTTACAGTGTTTTTTTGTATCTAGCACTTCATTTTGGTTCCTTCTTAGGATTTCCGTCTCTCTGCTTACATCACCTATCTGTTGTTGCATGCTCTCTACTTTATCTGCAGTGCGCTTACCATATTAATCACAGCTGTTTTAAATTCCCCATCTGATAATTCCAACATCCCTGCCATGTCTGGTTCTGATGTTTGATCTGTCTCTTCAAATTGTGTTTTTTGCATTTTGGTATGCCTTGTCATTTTTTCTTGATAGCTAGACGTGCTGTACCAGGTAAAGGGAACTGTTGTAAACAGACCTTTAGTTGTGTGGTGAAGTGTGGGTAGGGGAAGTGTTCTGTAGTCCTGTGGATGGGTCTCAGTCTTTTAGTGAGCCTGTGCCTCTGGACTGTGAACTTCACAAGTGTTTCTCAGGTTTTATTCCCCTCCACCCCACCTTAGGTGGCATAGGATGGCTAGGGTGGGCTGGAGTTGGATATTTCCCTTCCCCAGGTCAGTTAGGCTCTGATGATACCTGAGTAAGTTAGGCTTTCGTTAACCAGTTTCCCTTGAAGGCAGATCTTGTTAAAAACAAGGTGTTCTAGGGCTTCCCTGGTGGCGCAGTGGTTGAGAGTCCACCTGCTGACGCAGGGAATACGGGTTCGTGCCCCGGTCCGGGAAGATCCCACATGCCGCGGAGCAGCTGGGCCCATGAGCCATGGCCGCTGAGCCTGCGCGTCTGGAGCCTGTGCTCCGCAACCGGAGAGGCCACGACAGTGAGAGGCCCGCGTACCGAAAAAAAAGAATGAATGCATTAAAATTTATGATTCAAATTTCCATTAATAGACTGTAAAACAAATGAAGAAATCCATATAAGTCTATAGTCTGTTTAACTGTTTTGTACCAATGTTAAGTCTCTTTAACTGTTTTGTTGCAGTGTTAATTTCTTGGTTTTGGTAATGTACTACAGTTAAAGTAAGATGTTATCAATGCAGGAAACTTGATGAAGGGTTCACAGGAACTCTGTACTATATTTTACAAATTCTTGAGTATCTATAACTATTTAAAAATAAAGTTCTTTTAAGTAAATGAAACTAGAAAAAACATTTGCAACACAAGAAGGAAAAAAGAATCAAAGCTTTGATATATAAAAAGCTTACCAAGCAATAAACAATACATCCTAGCAGAAAAGTAGGCAAAAGGCATAAATAGGTATTTTGCAAATCATGGGTGGCTAAATTTATGAAAAGTTGTTCAAACTCACTCAGCCAAGAAACAGCAAACAGAAGACATATCGCTTTCTATTTATCAGCCTGTTAATGATTAACAATGAACATAATAATACCAAACACTGCCAAGCATGCAGGTAATTGGGCACTCCATCTACTGCTAGTAGAAGGGTGAGTTGGCACAATTTCATAGGAAGCCAATTGGATAACACACAAAGTCACAAAGAGTTGCAATTTCATATACAGGAGTTTATTTTTAGGAAAATAGGATATACACAAATATATCTATAAAAATGTTCATCAAGCACTATTTATAATAAAAATCTTAAGGAACAATAATAGGAAAATGATTAGATAACTATAGCAGAATATCATCATTGTAGGAGAATATTAAATGGCATGGGGAAATGATGCCAAGTATAAAAAATCCAATTAAAAAACAATATGAAAGGATATGTACAGTATGATGCCAATTATACTTCCAAAGTTTATACGTAATGAAAAAAACATGGAAATAACAAAATAGCCATAATTGGATATCCTGGGGCAGTGGGATCCTGTATGATTTATTTTCTTCTTTGTGATTGTATTAGGTTTTCATCTTTTAATGTTGGTCATGTATTACTTTTATAAGCAAAGCAATAAATAAAACAGATCATAATAAAATCTGTTAACCAGATTTATTAAACTCCCATTATTCTAGGTCATACAGGAACAATACTCTTTTATACTTTGAAAGCTTATAATCTAAAGGATAAGCTAATATAAGATGGCAGGAACACCTAAACACATATATAATCTAGTAGAGTTATTATAGGAGAGCTAAGAGGAAGTTTGTGTAAAGAAAAGAATGTGAACTTGGCAGTCAGATCTGGCCTTAAATCCTACCTTTAAAGGTTAAAAAAAAATATTTATTTGGCTGCGTCAGGTGTTAGTTGCAGTATGCGGGATCTTTTAGTTGCAGCATGCGGGATCTTTTTCGTTGCGGCATATGGGATCTAGTTCCCTGACCAGGGATCGAACCTGGGCCCCTGGCATTGGGAGCATGGAGTCTTAACCACTGGACCACCATGGAAGTCCCCTACCTTTAAAGATTAAAAAGAAGTTCAGTTTTCTCATCTAAGAATGGGGGTAATAATACTTACATCATCTGACCTGTGATGAGAATTAAATGAAATAAGGTACAGAAGTGCCTGGTATACAGAATATGTTCAATAATTGTTAGTTTCCTTTCCTAAAGAGAGTTTTGGCAATAAAAGAAACATATCTTGAAAAGTTTGGAAAGAGAAAAATAAAAACGCAGTGAAGAGGTAAGAGGTCATAAGTTATCCAGACTGGAGTCAGATAGGGTGGGATGGATGTCGTGGGAGGGAGAAAGAAGGAAACTAACAAAGACTGCAATGAAATGGCAGAGAGCTGCCCCCTGAGCTCACTAGAGCTTCTCTGGTTAGGAGGGGAGGGAGGGGGATTACAGTAGAAAAGGAAAAGGGAAACTTGCTGAAATATTTATTGCTGTTCCACTGGCATTAAGCTTCTTGAGAGCAGGTACCTATCTGTCTGGTTCACTCTTTATTTTTTCTTCCAGTTTTATTGAGATATAATTGACATACAGCACTAAGTGTGAGGTGTGCAGCCTAATGATTTGACTTACCTACATCATGAAATGATTACCACAGTAAATTTAGTGAACATCCGTAATCTCATATAGATACAAAATTAAAGAAATAGGGAAAAAATTTTTTTCTTGTGATGGGAAGTCAGGATTTACTATCTTGACAACTTTCATATATAACATACAACAGTGTTAATTATATTTATTATGTACGTTACATCCCTAGCAGTTATTTATCTTATAGCTGGAAGTTTGTACCTTTTGACCTCCTTCATTCAGTTCCCCCTCATCCTGCCACCCACCTTTGGTAACCACAAATATGATCTCTTTTTCTGTGAGTTTGTTTGTTTTTGAAGAATAATTGACCTACAACACTGTGTCAGTTCCTGTTACACACGTAGTGATGCGATATTTCTATACATTTCAAAATGATCACCACAGTAAGTCTAGTTACCATATGTCATCATACAAAGATATGACATAGTCGTGACTATATTCCCCACAATGTACGTATCTATCTATCTGATTATTTTAAGTTACTGATTTTTTAAGTTCAAACGATTTTAATAACCCTGCATTTTTACTCCTTCCCCACCAACTTTACTGTTTTGACGTCATATTTTAAATCTTTCTTTTCTGTGTATCTCTCAGCTACTCATTCTGGATACAGATGATTTTTTTACTCTTGTCTTTTAACCCTCCTATTAGCCTTATACATGGCTGACTTATTACCTTTACTAGTAATATATTTGCCTTCACCAATGCGATTTCTCCTTTCATAATTTTCATGTTTATAGGTGTGGCCTTTTTTTTGCTGCTTAGACAAGTCCCTTTAACATTTCTTGTAAAGCTGGTTTGGTGATACTGAACTCTTTTAGCTTTTCCTTGTCTATAAAACTTTTGATCTCTCTATCAAATCTGAATGAAAACCTTGCAGGGTATTCTAGGTCTTTCCCTTTCATCACTTTAAATATATCATGACACTCCCTTCTGGCCTGAGGATGTTCTGTTGAGAAGTCAGCAGATAGCCTTATGGGAATTCCCTTGTATGTAACTTGTTTCTTTTCCCTTGCTGCTTTTGATATTCTCTCTTTATCCTTCATTTCTGCCACTTTAATGACACCGTGTCTTGGTTTGTTTCTCTTTGGGTTGATCCTGTTTAGGACTCTCTGTGCTTTCTGGACCTGGATGTCTGTTTCCTTTCCTAGGTTTGGGAAGTTTTCAGCGATTATGCCTTCGAATATGTTCTCTGCCCCCTTTCTCTCTCTCTTCTCCTTCTGGGACTCCTTTAATGCAAATGTTAGTATGGTGGGTGTTGTCTCAGAGGTCTCAAACTCTCCTCATTTCTTTTTATTCTTTTTTTCTTTTTTTCTGTTCAGTGATTTGCACAGCTCATTGACCTGTTCCTCTGTATCATCTCGTCTACTGTTAATTCCTTCTTGTGTATTTTTCATTTCAGTTATTGTATTCTTCATTGCTGTTTTTATTTCTGTGTACCTGGTAGCTTGGTTACATTTACTGACCTTGGAGAAGCGGCCTTTTGGAGGAGATGTCCTTTATGTCCCAGCAGCACAGTCCCCTCTGGTCACCAGAGCTGTATGCTCTAGGGGTGCCCGTTATTTGGGTTGTGTGGGTCCTTCTGTATGACAGCCTGACTACTGTGGGCAGCCTGGTAGGTGTAGCAGGCACCCCGGTTCGGTTGGTTGCCAGGCGCTGCCTTGTGCAGAGGCTGCCAGCCTGTCCGACACTGGTGGACAGGGTTGGGTCATGAGGCTACTGGCTGTGGGATCCGGTGCATCCCAAAGCTGTTATCAGGCTGCTGGTGAGTGCAGCCGGATCCCAGTGTGACCGGCTGAGGGGTCGTGCTGTCCTGTAGCTGGTGCCGGCCTGCTGGCGTGTGTTCTGGGTCCCGGTGTGGCAGGCTGCAGGGCTGTGGTGGTCCAGGAGCTGGTGCCCACCCACTGGTGGGTGAGGCCAGATTCTTGGGCTTGTGCTGGCTCACTGGTACGTCCTGGGGTCTCTGGCTTCAGGGCCATGGGGGTCCTGGAGTTGGTGTTTTGACCCTCTCGTGGATGGGGCTTGGGCCGGGGATGACTTGAGGCTGGTGCATCCCCATTCGTGGGAGAGGCTGGTCCCGTGGCTACTGCTGGCCCACTGAAGTACAGGTCTGGGTCTGGGCCCTCTGGTGGACAGGGCCGGGTCCCAGGGTGACTGTGGGCTCAGAGGGCCTTACGGCAGCAGACCTGCTGGTAGGTGGGGCTGTGTCTCCACCCAGCTAGTTGCTTGGCCTGAGTCATCCCAGTACTAGTGCCAATAGGCTGGTGGACAGGGCCAGGTTCCAGTGCTCAGAAACCGGAGGAAGGATTCCAGAGTGGTGCTTGCCAGTGTCCCCGCGGTAGGATGAGCTCCCAAAATGGCTATTGCCAGTGTCTGTCTTCCCAGGGGGAGCTGCAGTCACCTCCTGCCTCTCCAGGAGGCTCTCCAAAGTCAGCAGGTGGATCTGACCCATAATCCTTTCACATTCCTGCTTCTGCCCTGAGTCCCAGAGCGTGTGAGATTTTGTGTGCACCCTTTAAGAATGGAGTTTCTATTTCCCACAACCCTCGTGTTCTCGCAAAAGAAAGCCCCGCTGGCCTTCAAAGCCAAATGTTGTGGCAGCTTGTCTTCCCAGTGTAGGACGTGTAGGCTGGGGAGCCGACGTGGAGCTCAGACCCCTCACTCCCTGGGGCGAACCTTTGCAATTGTAATTATCCTCTCATGTGTAGGTTGCCTACCTGGGAGTATGGGTCTTGATTATACTGCAGCTCTGCCCCTCCTACCTGTCTAGTTATGGTTCCTTTTTTTTTTCTTTTTTTTTTTTGCGGTACGCGGGCCTCTCACTGTTGTGGCCTCTCCCGTCGTTGCGGAGCACAGGCTCCGGACGCGCAGGCTCAGGGGCCATGGCTCACGGGCCCAGCCGCTCTGCGGCATGTGGGATCTTCCCGGACCGGGGCACGAACCTGTGTCCCCTGCATTGGCGGGTGGACTCTCAACCACTCCGCCACCAGGGAAGCCCTGTGTGGTTCCTTCTTTATGTCTTTAGTTGTAGAAGATCTTTTCTGCTAGTCTTCTGGTTTTTCTCATCAGTAGTTCCTCTGTAAATAGTTGTAATTTTTTTGTTGTTGTTGTTTGTTTTTTTTTGTTTTTGCGGTATGCGGGCCTCTCACTGCTGTGGCCTCTCCCGCTGCAGAGCACAGGCTCCGGATGCGCAGGCTCAGCGGCCATGGTTCACGGGCCCAGCCGCTTCGCAGCATGTGGGATCTTCCCGGACCGGGGCACGAACCCGCGTCCCCTGCATCGGCAGGCGGACTCTCAACCACTGCACCACCAGGGAAGCCCAATAGTTGTAATTTTGATGTGCCCATGGGAGAAGGTGAGCTCAGGTTCTTTCTGCTCTGCCATCTTGGCCACTCCCTGTCTTGTTCACTCTTGCCATCCCAGCTTCTGGAACAGTGTAAGGCACGTGGTAGCTACTCACTGAATATTTATGGAGTGAATAAATGTTCAGTTGTAATATTTATTTATGTGAAATGTTTATTAATACAACTTCCAAAGAGCATATCAAACAGAAGCCTCCTTTTAGTGTGTTAGAAGTGTATTCCTTTAATTCTTTGATTGTAACAGGTTTACCAAATGCTTTCATGTGCCCTAATGTAGGACTTAACAGTAACGAGTAACAAGGGGACTCATGTTCTCAAGCAGTGGTGTGCTGGAGCCAGTTAGCATTTCCTTGTGAAAGTCAGTTGTTTAAATTTCAGGAGTTTTTTGAAAGCTGGTTGTTAAGCAGAGCCATTGTAAGAAAATTAAATTATGTGACCTTACCAAAACCAATCAATTATATTGTAAATAAAGTTAATAAACCCTCAATACTTATTCCTTCCCAGTTTATTTACAGCATTTTACTATCACTGATACTCCTGAGGTTCTTTATTCTGTTGTATCTGAACAGTAGAAATACTGTATATTAAGTGCTGCTGTTTATTTCGTCCCAACTTTGTGATAACTGAGACCATGTTGGTGGCTTGAATTTGTTCATGGTGTGGTGGAAGTATTTATACCACAGGAGTTGATAAACACTATAAATCAGGGTGTTTTCCTAGGAGAATCCATTTTAAAACATTACCAGAACACCACTGCTCTCAAAAAAAGAGTACATTCCATGTATAGAGACCCATAGAAGGGAACCTAGTTTGTGGGGTTTTATGGCCAGGTGGGCAGAAAAACGTGGCTAATTAGGGGTTCCCCAGGTATAGCAAGGCTTGAACCACTATATGAGGCTAAGAGATAAGGCTTTAGTCACCAAAGAAGGGGGGCCAGGAAGAGCAGAAGGAAGCGGGGGGAATCAAAGTGGCAACCCATTCCTGAGACCTGATACATAGGGCAAGGGGAGCTTCTCCCAAGGCTGTACGGTGGATGCCAGTGGTTGCCCCTGGGCCACCAGATCCTAGGATATGGGGGTCAGCCAAGGGACTTGGGAAGTCCCATTGGTCAGCATCAGAGTACATGGAAGAATGTCTAATATGAAGCCCCTCTAAGTATACATGGATTTATGTACTTATGTCCATATGTGTGTACGTACATATATATGTATATATGCATGTATGTATGCATTTGTATGTATGTTGTGGGAAGAATGGAGGTGAGGCTATTTAAATGCTTCTTGTACCTTGCCTTAATTCCTAGAGGAACTGAAGTCTGAGTCTTTGAACGCCATGTGGGAACAAAGATGGTTTGACTCAGCTGTGTGGTGTGAGAATGAAGATGATTTGATGTAGCTGTGACCTCAGCGGAGGCAGAAGGCGAGGAACTAAGGTAGGTGGATGCAACCTAGAAACTGGCAGCCCATGGGTGGAATCCAGTTCCTGTATTCGACTCCCACAGTCAATTCTCTTATGCCATCACTTTCAGAACCTTTTCTTGCCAGTGACCTGTGTTCTTTGTTTCCAGATTGGGTGGGACTTTCTCTTTCTTTGTGACTAGTACATCCTGATAAATGTACAAATTTATCAGTAGTCAGTCTACATTTCATGACTCATTTTCTCTCTCTCACAACGTGATAAATCACCATGGTTAATAAGGGCTGATAGACTAGGTTCTGTATTTCTGTAAATACAAGGCTAGTACTAAACAGTGGAGGGCCAGCTGATGGCACTGGTTTTTCTACAGGTTTTGGACTGAGATTGACGTGATTTTGAGTCCCAGCTCTTCATTTTTATTGTGTGACTTCATTGCCCTCTCTAAGCCGCAGTTTCCCTGTCTGTAAGATGATGATAATAGTACCTTACCCATTAAATGATACAATGCATATTAAACAACTACCGTAGTGCCTGGCATAGAGAAAGCACTCAAAAGTTTTTAAATTATTTTTATGGATTTAATCTTAATGTAATAATTCTACATTGTTACATGCTACAATCTGTATGTGTGTGTGTGTGACAATAAATATGTTTTATGACTAGAAATGGGACAGAATGTTTGTGGATGTAATAGCAGAATAGTTATTGCCAAGCTGACACATTCCATTATCTGGTTTCTTTCACGCAAGATAATATCTATGAGGTGTATCCATATTGTTGCCGTATCAGAAGTTTTCTCCTCTTTATCTGCTGAGTAGTATTCAGTTGTATAACCATACCACAGTTTATTCACCTGTGCAGAGACATTTGGGTTATTCCCAGTTTAGGACTATTATGAGTCAATAGGCTATGAACATCCTTGTTCATAGCAGCTGTTAGGTCCTTTTGTGGATATATGTTTTCATTTTTATTAGGTAAATACCTAAGAAATGGAATTGTGGGGTCGTTGTGTAGATTATGTTTAACTTTATAAGAAAGTGCCCATTTCCAAAGGAGTCACATCACTTAACACCACTTAACACCCACCAGCAGCTTCTTTGCGTTTTGATTGCTTCACGTCTTTACCAACTTTGGTGATGTTATCTTTTTGCTTTTATCCATTCTACTGGATGTGTCGTTATCTCCGTTATCTCGTGGTGGTTTAATTTACGTTTCTCTGGTGGCTAATGATGTTAAGTATTTTGTCAGATTTTTGTCTTCTGCACTAAATTGATGTCCTCAAACGAGGATGACGATAATGTAAAGTCAAACACATCAGCTGTGTAAAATACCTCCTACAAGCAGTTTGCTTATCGATTCACTTTTATTCCCACCCCAGTCAAAGTGTTATTGTATATTCACCTTGAGGACATATGTAAGTTTCTGTCTCTTCCATGCATTTTTTTTCATTATTTAGCTAGATTTAGTACAAAGTGACGGTTCTCTTGGTAAAATCCCCCTGATTATTTATATGATAATCATGAAATGGTGCTTTTCAGCTTACTTGTTGCTCCATACTTGGAGGCCTTCCTTTCTTTAGGAGAATTCAAAGTCTTTTGATGTTGATATTCACAAAATCTTTGTGAAATGGATGGGAAGCACTGGGAGAAGAAACCAAAATTTCCAGAAGGCGAAGTGACTTAGCCCAAATCTCAAAGCGAACTGGAGAAACGCAGGCTGTAGCTTGAATCACAGTCATCAGATATGTCATTAGACGTACCACAACCTAGCAAACCAAGGTACCTCTCCTCAGGGGGTCAGACTGATAAAGGTTTCAAATAAAGTCACATCGCTTCATCTGCTCATGTAAAGTTAATATCGTTTCCCCCTAAATCTTTTCAGAACTAGAAAGTTATCATGAGGCGTGCCGTGTAGAGCCCCCATGGATTTGTAAAGAAAAACAGAGTCATTCTGCCCCATGGAAAAAGATATATGAGAATGCAATAATGCAGGAAACAAAACTTTCAAGGAACGATACGCAGAAATCTCTTATCCTCTTGCATACACATAAATATTTTCAAATACGAAGACTCTGTGTTTTGAGAAAAACAACAAAGAAAAGGATAGGCCGTCTAGCAATAAAAAAATAAAACACACCAGTGTTCCAGGTTGGTTTTTCCTGTATCTGAAAATACTGCATATTTAAAGAGTCACTCTGAAGGGATATGTCTGATGTTTAACAAATATGCCAGAATTCACACACCCAAATATGGTGCTTTTTTCCCTCAAAGTAGGCATCTCGGGATATTTATACACTTATTTCAATGTCACTTTGTCACTGATAAAAACATTGTTGGAATTGCTATTTCGGAATTGACTTCAGAGCCTCCGGAGCATTCCTTTGAATGTCGTCAGGATCCTGTGTCTCCTTAAGAAAGTCTGCCTCAAATACTTTCTTGCCATTTGACTGCTTTTAAGTCTCAGACTCCTTATTCTGGTCTCTTCTAACTCCACATCCCCACCCAGTTCTGATCCTCCTAGTTTTTGAATTTATCTCTTAATCTCACATTTGCATCTCATTTTGTAATTTAGACACGACAGCGAGCCCACAATCTTAGCTGTAACCTTCACTCCTTTCCCCGACCACGCTCTTGACCTGTCTTGTGCCTAAGGCGCTATGGGCAGCTCTAGGTGGAAACCCTCTTTGTCTAGCCTGGCTCCAGGAACAATTCTCCCGCCCACCCCCAGGACACATGACTACACACCCAATGCGTCCATCATCCCCGGAACGGGGGCTAAAGATTCGGTGGCAGTGACCCTCATCATCTAAGGGCAAAATTAATTTGTTCAAAGGGCCTATGGTCATTTGGTACCAACGACAGACATGTAGGGAATGACATGTCAGCTCAAGCTGCATAAGGAAAATAAAGGTTGAAAAGTGGCTGTAAAGTGGAGAGACTAGAGTTGTCCCGTGGCTCTGAGGGCTGCATTGAATCCCTCCCCATAGCCTAGGGGATGCTGCCTGCATGGCAGCGTGGGCTCCTCTGTTGCTCCCACTAAAGTTGGGTCAGCTCAGGCTCTGCTCCACATCTTCCTGGGACCCACGCTGCTGGGCCTTGTCTCTTGATGGAGGAAAATGTGACATAGCGAACCACGCACTCACACATATTTTGGGTACCGACGTAGAGTTGGAATAAACACACGACTTGCCACAGTTGGTTGAAGGGAAAACTCATTTAGGTTTATTTCAGAAGGCTAAATTTCTATTGGTTTTGTTTTAAATATCTTTATTGCGTGGAGGGCTCTTCTGTTCCTATCTCCAGCAACTTTGAAATATTTACACTGTAGAAGGAAAAGTTACGTAACAGTAAATAAAAACGCCGACAATAAAAATACATTAATGTTTTCTTTAGGATAGTACTTTTTTTTTTAACATCTTTATTGGAGTATAATTGCTTTATAATGGTGTATTCGTTTCTGCTTTATAACAGAGTGAATCAGTTATACATATGTTCCCATATGTCTTCCCTCTTGCGTCTCCCTCCCTCCCACCCCCCCATCCCACCCCTCCAGGCGGTCACAAAGCACCGAGCTGATCTCCCTGTGCTATGCGGCTGCTTCCCACTAGCTATCTACCTTACGTTTGGTAGTGTATATATGTCCATGCCTCTCTCTCGCTTTGTCATAGAGGATAGTACATTTTTATAGTGGCATTTATCAACTTATATTCCTCATTGCATTTTGCCTGAATTGATAGGAACACAAGTTATATTTTCCAAGTGCAGGAAAACAAATTATCCCAAATATAGAAATGAGGAAACTGACTATGTCTGTGTGTTGGTTCACAGTCTTAGGAGTCTCCTGGGAGGAAATCTGAACCTGGACATGGAGGGTAAGGAGAGAACAAAGAAAGAGGCAGACCCCCTCCAGACTGGTAGGTGGCAGCTTTCACAAGCAAGGGCACTTACAACCAGGCTTGTTTCGGGCAGCTGCAAGATGAGTAGATCTCTGCCCTCACCAGCCAGAATCTTAGGAGTTTACATAGAGGCCTTAGTGGGGTTCAGTCACATGTACTGTCCAGGTGGTCTCAACACCACTTGACTCTCTCAAGGTTGCGTCCTTGAAATGGCCCCAGCTATAGGAACGGGGGGCAGAATGTACTGAATGCATTCCCAGGACAGGAGGCTGAGAAGCCTCTGATTGCCTGAGTCCCTCCAGCTCATAGGTCAGCCACCAGTCACATCCTCTTCCTGACTTGTTTTCAACACTGTGGTCACTGCTCACGCGCAAAGATGACCTCTTTGTGGGATCCTGGATGCTATGTTGGGGTAAGTCAAAATCCAGTGAGTGGTTTGCAGTATTTCTCACGCCAGCTTCCCCTGAAGAAGCTGACATAAAACCAAAAGAAAACCACCTAATTAATAAAAACACTAAGATCCTAGTGCCAGGGTTTCGGCTAATGCCTCAGAAAATCAGATGGTTCTCCGAGCATGTGTGGGAAAGGGGCAACTCTGAGAATTTATGGGAGGGCAGGGCAGGGCAGGGCAGCCTAGGCAGGAGAGGGTCGGGGAGCCCGGGCAGCAGGGGCCTTGTCTTCAACAGCAAGGCTGCCACAGACCCACAAGGAGGGAGAGAACAGTGACGGCAGGAAGTTGTATTGCATTCTGTTTTCTCTCTACACGCTGAGCTCGGGGTTCCTGACATGCAGGGGAGAGGATGGAAAGGGCACGCTGTCAAAGCTGCATCATCGCAATCCTACAAAGGAAACAGGTTTTAAAAGCCGCGAGAAGGATTTATGACTTCAGGGACGTTTGTGAGTCCTTTTAGTAGCCTAGTACATCACTTTCCTCCCATCTTTATGCTGACAACACTCCTTAGCCCTTCCCTGGATTTCTTGTCAAACTGGGCAAGTATATAAAATGAACAGACCAGAGCTGCAGGAAAGGGCTGATTGATTCCTGTGTGTGCCTGCACATTAAGAAGCAACCGTCTTCTGCTAAGAGGTTCTCTTATGCAGGCTTCCAGTGAGGGAATCTCGGATTGTTTCTGACAGCTATGTGTTTTTAAAGAGTTTTATTTTTTCTTACAAGGGTCTTCCTGAGAGCATAAATCAACATGTAAAGAGAAGAGCATGCTAGCCTAAACAGTTTCACAGAAGTTATTTGAAAGTTTCGAGGGGGCTCTGATGAATGTGGCTGGCCCATGACAGTGAGTGAATGGTGCAGGCCCTTCCTTTCAAGCCGTCTATGGAGCTGCCTTTTCATTTCTACTAACTGTATGAACGTGAAGTTCACAAGGGACAGCTCAAATGTTATCTCCTCTATAAAGCCTTTTTTTTTATTGAAGTATAGTCGATTTATAATATTGTGTTAGTTTCAGGTGTACAGCAAAGTGATTCAGTTATGCATATATATGTATATATTTCTTTTCTCAATTCTTTTCCATTATTGTTTATTACAAGATATTGAATATAGTTCCCTGTGCTATACAGTAAATCCTTGTTGCTTATCTATTTTATATAAAGTAGTGTGCATCTGTTTATCCCATACTCCCAATTTATCCCTCCCCCCACTCTTTCCCCTTTGGTAACTATTAGTTTGTTTTCCATGTCCATGAGTCAGTTTCCGTTTTGTAAATAAGTTCAGTTGTACTGTTTTGTAGATTCCACATATAAGTGATATCATATGATATTTGTCTTTCTCTGTGTGACTTACTTCACTTAGTATGATAATCTCTAGGTCCATTCATGTTGCTGCAAATTACGTTATTTTATTCTTTTTTTATGGTTGAGTGATATTCCATTGTATATATATACCACATCTTCTTTATCCATTCATCTGTCGATGGACACTTGGTTGCTTCCATGTCTTGGCTATTGTAGATAGTGCTGCAATGAACGTTGGGGTGCACATATCTTTTCAAATTAGAGCTTGTAAAGCCTTTCTTGATTTCTCCAAGATTAAATTAATTTCTTCTCTGTATTCCAACATCAAAAACAACAATGAAATTAATAGTTGCAAAAATGCAATGAGCATTTACATGTTCTATAGGCTTTATTCTAGACGTGACTCACTGATTCTCTACAACAACCGTGTGATGTCTGCCTGTTATTTTCGAAGGCTCAGAACAGTTAAGTGACTGGACCAAGATCACACAGCTACAAAGAGGAAGAACATGGATTTTTACCTAGACGTAGGCAGTCTGACTCCAGAGTACACATTCTTTCTTTCTATTTCAAACAAGTTCTGGTTTGAAGAGTAAGAATACCCTCTCAGGCTGTCAGTACTGCCACTTTTAGTCAGTCATAGACATAATATGCTCACCGTGTACTTGCTTTGAATCTCACTGAACTCTCATGTGTGGTGGGTCCACTGGAATTCTGTGCTCACTGGGATCCTGACTGTGCTACACCAGTGGGGGAGCAGGGCATTCACGCACATTGAATAGCACGCACATTGTGTGTGTCTCCTCTGCCCACGGGCACGCTCCATTGTCACCTTGGACTGCACTTACAAAACACAAGCTAAAACAGAAAATTATTAATAATTTCAAGTTAGTGACATCAGAGCATTAAACCAAGTGCGGGCCCCTGCTGAGCACAGGGTCCTGTGTAACTAACTACTCAGGTTACGTATCCAAGAAGTCGGGCATGGTTACAAGGCAGTACTTTATTTTTTTGTTTTTCAGATGAGATAGTGATGGTTTGAGAAGTTAAGTAACATACTTAAGCTCAAACCAACAGAAATTGGAGGAGCCTGGATTTGAACTCTGGGCTGTCTGATTCCTGAGTTCACATTCCCAAGAGTTCAGTACTGTAGTAACTCAGCTATGCAATTGCCTGCCCATAACCATTAGTGGATTATAAAGAGTGGATTATCAATTATGCATTATAAAGTGTCCAGATTGCTCTCCCTCTCTATTCATTCTCCTGTGTAGCACTTGACCGAAGTACCTGACCTTTACTGCACTTTATATTTTTCTAAACACCTTCTTTCTCGATACCTTTGATCATCACCACAATCTTAGGAGAGACTTAGGGTCATTAGTCTTTCTGTAGGTGAGGACATTGAGGCTGAAACGCACGAAGTGACGTTCCCAGGTCACTCCATCAGAGCAGAGACAAGTCTGGAGTTCTTTCCTAACGAGACACCTTTTGAGCCAAAATTCAAATAAACAGCAGGACTTGTGACCAGATGATAAGGGAAGGAAGAGTATTGGCTCATAAAACAAAATGAGGTTTTCCGATTTCCTTTACATAACAGGGAGCATGATTTCGTGGAAAGAACCTGTGAATTGAGGCCAGAGAGCCTGGACTTTAACACTGCCAGCTAATAATTGTATAAACTTGGCAACTTCCACTTCTGAGCACTAAAACCCTCATATGCAAAAAGGGATATTTATGCTTACCCCGAAGGACAGTTTTATCAAATGAGAAAACTTGTGAGGCTCGGTAAATGTGAGTTTCCCTGTTCCTACTGGTCATGATCTATTGGTCATGGAGATGGTGAAGAATGCCATCTAACATCCTCTACTCCAGAGAGGTGAGGCTGGCCTAAGGCAAATTCAGAGTGAAGGAAACACCTAGTCTTACTGTGTTTCATTCTTCCTCTTCACAGTCTCTGCTTCTGCTTCTATTGCATCATCAATATCAGGTATGAAGAAGAGACAGCACCAGGTACTATAATTAATACATAAAAGATGTGCTAAATGTGTGAGGCCATGGATGTTCTGGTCTTTATATGAAACCAATTCAGATATTTCATTGTGAAGTCATTTAAAAGTATGAACTAGTGGGCAGTTTGACCACACTTACCAGACTTGAAATCATTATTAATTTCTTTAGTACCATAATAACATTGATTTAGATGAACTTTTATGACATAGAAAGTGTATGGTATTTAGCAGTAATTAATATCCTTTAATTAGGAAGAATTGCCAAGTAGTTTTCTCTCTTGTGTCTGTTGTTGGCTAAGTGCAGCTGGATGCAAATTCAGCTTAATTACAAAGGGGACAGCTTGTGTTTTACGTTAAATTTGCCTTTAATGGATTAAAAAATATTCTTTGGTATTACATTTTGTCATAAAAAGGCACATTTGAATCACCGATGTTATAGGATATGAATAGTCCAAATGTCATAAACCTTACGTACAAAACCGTCCACCTAGAGATGCACACATGAGATATAAAGTGAGTGTGGAAATTCGATATGTCTGTCCATATGCTCATCGAGCTGTGTAAGTCTTAATCCTGGCTTTGCTATTATTATTCCTCTAGAAGCACAATATAAAATTTCACGTTTTCACGTGCATTTATAGCAAACGTTACTCCTTGCTAACCAGAGAGGCATTTAGGCAATTGCGGGGTATGAAAATTGCTGACATTTTCTGAATTTCAAATGACAAATGAGATGTTCCTGTCAGTTTACTGTGTAACTCCATAGCATATGGCGCTTCTGCTGGTGGGTGTTATTTCAAAGTTTGCAGATCACACCACTAGAAAGTCCCTCTGGTGGGCTCCTGGAACACTTAGCAACTGTGAATCTGGAGTGACAGTACAGAGGGAAAAGACTAAAAAAAAAAAAGGAGTTGCTTTTCTTTTTGACAGTGAGAAGGCAGTACAAAGCGAATGATAAGTTAATACAGGGAGATGGGGTGTAGAGACACCAATCTAGTAAAAGAAAAAAAAAAGAAGCAGTTTTCCCTTTTATAGGACAAACCAGGAAGTTATCTAAATTCTTAAAACAGAGTATAATGTCAGGTTTCAGAGAAAGAATAAGAACTAAGGGACTGACTAGGATTAGAATAATTGTCAACTGTGTTACACAGAAATGGAGGGGAGATTGTTTCGGGGGACAGAGAAGAGTGCCAAAATTATATCTACACCAGAAATCACAAAATAACTCTGAATAAGGAAGATTTGAAAGGAAAGCCTCTGCTATTCAAAATGGGGCAGCTTATTTAAAACCACCTCTCAGCAGAGCCCTGTTCCTTTCATTGCGATCTATTTTAATGGGTCACTCTGTTTTGCTTTGTTCAATAATGCCCGCATTCCAGAGCGTTTCTGAACAGTGGTCAAGCTACCAGTCAATTAAATGGAAAAAGCCAGTGAAATTGGTTGCTGGAACTAACTGACTGGCCAGTTCCATTACAGTAGTTCCAACTGCCCTAAGGACCACTGCCCAAGACTCATTTTTCTATATGTTCCTCCTTGGAGCCCAAAAGCTTTCCATTGTTTATCAACCACCAATATTTTCATTGATGCCTAAAGAGTGTAGAAGAGTGAGTGACTTAAAATGATGTGTTTTTAAAAGAGTTCAACTTCCCATTCCTCTTATTCTGGAATCTTTCAGTATTTTTACCCCCAAATCTATGTAACACTAGATATTTCACATAGGAAAGGAGAAATTATCCAGTAAAATAAAGAGTGTGCTGAATGGTATTGAGTCTCTTGGTTAGTGAACTTACAGGTGTTAGGAGTTGATGCAGACAATAACAACAGATGTTAATAATAATAGGTAAAGTGTATTCTGTTCTAAGCATGTCATGCAAGTGTAATCACATAATCCTCACACAAAAATATTTACTATCCCTATTCCACAGATGAGGAAATTGAGGCACACCGAGACCAACTATCTTACTCATATTCCCTTGGGAAGTAGAGTAGCAGCAACCTTCTTCGAGTATTGATGAAAAATAGGTGTTGGTTAATTTGTCTGCAGAACCTTGAGCTCCCCTCTGCCCCATACACTCCTTAGCCCCAGGTGAGCCATTACAGTCTCACATTTATACTTTATGACTCTGACCTCTCAGGTCATAGATAATTGGCTATAAAGGGTGGGTCATCTAAAGGCTGGAATGGGCCCAATATTTTCTTTCTCCCAAGACTGCTGGGCTTATCTTAGGGTTGGGGTGGCCCAGAGGCACCTGACCAAGGAGACGAGGCCAGGAGGCTGACAAGGAGAATCACTGAAGAGAGCAGTGGGAATGAGAGGAACCCTTGGTGAGAAGGGAAGAGCAAACTCTAGCAGCATTTTTGCTCCCCAGTTCTTGTCTGCAAGAGACCTGGATGTCCTTCTTGACACTGAGTTCCATGGGAGACCCCTATGGCTTTCTACCAAGCCTCTTTTTATATTTTCTTAACCATGCTTGAGTGAGTTCCTATTATATACAAGCAAATGATTCTAAAGAAAACTCTGATTCTTCTTTGAGGGGATTCTGTTCTGCTTCACCCCGAACCACTCTGAATTGCTACACCGAAACACATGTTCATTCGTGGGCTCCAAAACACCTTTTGTATCCCCCCGACGCTGGTACTGTCATCAGAAGGCAGGATTGACAGAGGGTAAAAACAAAGATGCCGGGAATTCCCTGGCGGTCCAGTGGTTAGGACTCCGTGCTTTCACTGCCGATGGCATAGGTTCGATCCCTGGTGGGGGAACTAAGATCCCACAAGCCGGGCGGCACAGCTATGTGGGTTTTAACAAGATAGTATATGTCAAATCACCCATCGTGGTGCTCGGCAGATCAGAGTCCCTTAAATGTTTGTTTTCTTTTTCTTCCCATTTATTCAGTAAACCTTATAGCAACAGTGGGTTCTATATTTTGTAGGTTAAAACCAATGGAAATCTCATGTTCTTCCATAAATATGTGAATGTGTGTGTCTCTGTTTTCATTTGGGGAAATATGCAGTGGAGCAGTGTGATTAAAGGGGTGTCAGATTGACTGATAATGACGTCAGTCATTATCAGATTGACGTCAACTTGGCTGGGCTAAGGGATGCCCAGATAGCAGGTAAAACATCATTCTTGCATGTGTTTGTAGGGTGTTTCTGGAAGAGGCTAGCTTTGAATTGGTAGACTGAGTAAAGAAGAAAGTCCTAATCAATGTGAGGGGGGCATCATCCCATCCCTTAAGGGCCCGAGTAAAACAGAAAGGTGGAGGAAGGACACATTCACTCTGCTTGAGCTGAGACATCCATCTTCTCTTGCCTTTGAACATCAGCACTTCCGGTTCTCAGGCCTTTGGCCTTGGACTGAATTATACCCTAGCTTTTCTAGGTCTCCAACTTGCAGAGAACAGGGCATGACACTGTTCAGCCTCCATAATCACTTGAGCCAATTCCTATAATCAATCTCTCTCTCTCTTCCCACCCCATGGAGAAAGATTTATTATATTAAATAATATATATAATAATTCCCTCTGTATATGTATTTGTATCTATCAATATATATCTATATCTATACCTATATCTGTTTCAGGGTTCTCTAGAAAAACAGATTGGTTCTATTTTGTCTGGAGACCCCTGACTAATATACCATCTAGAGGCTTAGAATGGTGCCTGGCTCAACGAGAGAGTTCAGGGAATGTTAGCATTAATTATCATTTTTATTAGCATCATTATACTTCTGACCCCTTTCCTCTCTCAGTGACATCATTTCTACATCTTTGGATTAGTACTGACCAAGCTTATTCTCTAGATTCTATGGAAAGATATTATTGATGAGTAAGTTTGATTTACAGTAGCTGCCTGTGTTCCTTTTCTTAAAAGTAATGGTTATTAGGCCCACTATATCTTATTTGCTTGCAAATCTTATTTTTTTCTCTGTTTCTCCAAGAAATATAGCAAAACACTTAAAGCTTGTGTATAAATTTGTTTTGTGTGACACTTTTTTATCATATAAAGAATTGCTTATCAAAGACATTTTAATAGAACTAGATTTAAGTTTACTTCCCAACTGTTTACCTGTTCTGAGTTTCTTTAGTAAATGGGGATATATATATCTTAAAATGAAGGAGATGGTTGTTGATAGTAATGCTTCATAAAATCCGGATAGTCAATGGTGCAGCTCTTCAGTTTTCTGCTTTCATTTAATATCAAAGCATCATAGAAAAGAGGGGAAATAATGTAAAAATAAAAGTGCAGTATACAGAATCCAACAGAAAGCCGTGACAGGAAATATTAGATTGTACGTTACTTTGGAGCAAGGATATAATCTCTTCTTCTTTCTTTGTAACTTCGCCAGACTCCATAAATTTTGACTGAACTGACATTTATTCTGCCCTAAATACATTAGAAAGAGAACCTTTCCTTCAACATATAATTAGTGTATTTCTTGAGATCAGCAGGATAAACAGGCTGCTAGGTGTTTATAGTAATGCTATGATTTCATTTTAGAGAAAAGTAATACAAATAGGAAGAAATGACAAGCCATAGTTTCATGCTGTGTAGATCTAGGCAGGTATCAATTACTATAATGTCCTTATTAGTGGAGATACAATTGTGATTTGATGTCACAAAACATTACCCTTTCCTGACAGATGTTATAAGCCAAACTGCTTTTAAGAACCAGTCAGCCTCAAAATGACAGAAGTCCTGTATCCTCGACAGATTCCGCATGGGGAAGGGTCTCGTCTTTCATCTGTCACACTTACTTGATGTACATGAGGTCAGTTGCAAGGCCTACATTTGTAATAACAAGGTGTCCAGGTGTCCTGTTGACATCAAAGCTCAGAGAGCACAGACTGCTGTGTCGTTGGAGAGGAAGCCACTAGGATAGGGAAACAGTTGCCACATAGGTCAGTTCAGTCTGACGTGAGACACGCAGGGGTGCCAAGAGGTTACTAAGTTCAGTTTGAAGGCGTGGTCAATAGAAAATAACTAAGAGATTACACTCTCACAAATTCTCTCCAAGAGGCAGCCACCTGAGCAGAACAGTTGCTAAGAGCAAACCAGACTAAGAACAACCTTTGAACGCCAGGTAACCCAAAGCATATTTCCACGACTCTTTCAAAAATCACTAGAGCCATAGAGTGCCTGCATGAGAGTCTGAAAAAGGCATCCCTGTGGGTGGACAAGTTAGAAGAAGGCTGCTGTCTAGCTGGATGTTCCAGTTATCAATCTATGGCCTCTCAGCCACGGATCCACTCTTCCTCGCCCTGCTGACGACTCTGGCACATTTCTTCCTTCCCAGCTGGCACTAAATTAAGCCCGTCAGTGGAGGGTGCTAGAGAGACACGGAGGAGAAAGCCCCGGTGCGGGTGTGTGCTCTCTTCTGGCAGTAAGTCACCTCCCCATCGGTGTCTCCCTCCACTTCTCCACAGGGTGGCTTTCCAGCAAGGTCTGCTCTGGCTGCACGTCAGCAGACTTCTCTGCCATTTCGTGGACCCCCGCAGTGCTCTCTCCAGCAAAGTCTGTGTGTCAGCCCTGGTGGACAGGGGTCTTTCTTCTAGGTTCATTCCTTATTTGGGTGCTTTGCCTCCGTCGTCGAGGTAGTAGCTGATGCCTGCATCAGTGATCTCTGTGTTGTTTCGACTTCTCTTTACCCTTGGTAGCTAACCTGTTACTCCAATCCTCTATTGTGGTTAATTATTCTGTATATTAAACTTTCCCTGTTCACAGTATATGTGGTTTCTGTGTCCTGAATGGACCCCGACTGACACAGTGGATGAATTAGAGTGGTGGCCCTTTGATAAGAGTTAGTGAGTACAAAGGAAAAGGTTCCTCTCTCCCCCGTGGCAGCAGCCCTCAGCAGGACATTCCACTTGCTGGCTGAGCAAGGGCTGAATTTCCGCACCCATTTGCTTCAGGACATTGGCAGGCATCCTTGAGTGCTTGCATAACCTGTACAATTATCAGGAATTGCCCTTTGATGAGCCATTGACACTCGATAAATCAAAGCATGCATTGCTGTCTCTGCTCTCAAGATGCCCTCAGGCTAAGTGGGAGAGACAGACAAGTAAACAATGGGAAATAGGCTTCGATGGAGGGAATCACAAGGTACTATGGAAATGTATAGGCATAGGTGAGAGACCCCGATTATATTGCTGCATAGAATATTCCAGAACACAGAGGCTTAAAACAACAGTAACTATTTATTATCTTACAGAGCTTCTGTGCGTCAGGAATTTGGGAGTGGCTTAGCTGGATGATTCTGTCTTGGGATCTCTCATGAGGTTACAGTCAAGGTGTCAGCCAGGGCTGCAGTCGCTTAAAAGCTCAACTGGGGCTGTGGGATCTACTTCTAAGATGACTCACTTGCTTGGTGGCCAAGTTGATACTAGCTGTTGGCATAAGGCCTCACCATACTGACCTCTCCACAGTGCTGACTGAATGATTTCTGGGCTTCTCCCAGAGTAAACGATAGAAGGGAAAGCAAGGTAGGATTTACTATTTTTATTATGACATAGCCTCAAAAGTCACATATTTGACTCAGCCGTAAAAAAGAAGGAAATGATGCCATTTGCAGAAACATGGATGCAATTAGAGATTATCATACTAAGTAAAGTAAGTCAGAAAGAGAAAGACAAATACCATATGATATCACTTATACGTGGAATCTAAACTATGACACACATGAACCTATCTGCAAAACAGAAACAGACTCATGGCCATAGAGAGCAGACTTGGGGTTGCCAAGGAGGGGTGGCTGGGGGAGCACAGGGATCAGTATCCTTTGATAAACCATAACGGAAAGGAATATTTAAAACAAAGAATGTATATATATATATATACCTGAGTCACTTTGCTGTACAGCAGAAATTAATACAACATTGTAAATCAACTATATTTCAATAAAAAAATCACATATTCGACAATTTCCTATAGGTTACACAGGTCAAGCTTACTTAATTTAGGAGGAGACCGCACGAGTGTGAATAGCAGGAGGTAGTATAATCAGCGGCCACTGTAAAGACTGGCTACTGCAGACCCCCTACAACAAAGCAGCGGGAGGAAAGCTTCCTGCCAGAGAGAGTATTGGAGGTGGGAATGGCAGGCTGCAGTAGCAAGTGGTGGAGAGTAAAATAATGTCCCAAGCAAAGGTATTAGCATGTGCAAATGTATGGGAAGGTGAAAGGTATGGCAAGTGCTGAAGTATCATTCTGTTACACAATTCAGGGTTTTGAGGTAGGAGGGTAGTGCTGGGCAAATGCAGTGAGAAATGGTTGGATAAATTGTCAGAGGTAAAACTCACAAAGGACCTTGTTCAGCATTCTGCTTGAAGGCTATGGGTAGCCATGGACAAATTTTAATCAGGGTAATGATTTTTAATACTTGTACCTGGAAAGAAAGCCACTCAGATTCAGTGTACCTATTGCAGTGTTAATTTCCAACTCTTCTTAGAAGCACAAATACCTTCATTGTGGACCTCCTGCCCTATTCTCTGTTCCTTCTTTCATTTTCTTGTCCTTGAGCACATCTGAAGCATAACAGGCATGGCCAGGGTGAATTGAGAGGTTATGTTCCCGGTTCCTACAGCCTTCCTAGGAAGCCCCTGTTATGGGCCTGCTGGCTTGCTGGGTGTTGCAGGCACTGTGGTTGAAAACAGACTAAGTGACATCGGCTTCAGTCAGTGACAGTGCTGGAGTCAAGGGACATCACTGCTCTGCAAAGGCCGTTTTATACAAGTGTCTGTGTGGCAGGCCAGCTGGGGATTCTTCAGTCTTTTCCGCAGTAATCATAAGCAAGGAAAATAAAACTGTTGACATTAGCATTTTCAAAGATAAAGACCAACAGTGTGTGTGTGTGTGTGCGCGTGTATAATATTACACAAATATTATATGTATTATAGATATATAGTATAATTTTGTATTTTATATATATAAATATAAACATAAATTATACACACACACACACACACACACACACACACACACACACATATATGTTAGGTTTGAGACCCTGGATTAGGACACATTACGTGTCTCTTCCAGGAGCAGAAGCAATCCATTAAAGTCAATTTCCAATTTTCCATAGAAGAAGGAATAAGACAGAAAATTAGAATCCTTCCATATTCCTTACTCTCATTTCTATTGTCATAGTCTTCTCTTGAAGCACCTTAGAGGTGTAAGCAAGTCAGTTTACAAGTAACAAATTGCCTAATTTTAATCCCTTCCACTAATTTATTCACATGCCTTGGCAATTTACCTTCCCTTCTTAAGACAGTTGGCTCACTGCATAGTTAGGGAGTAGGCATGGTTAGCCTTTAAAAATCTCTTTCAGATTGAAAAGATCCCGTTTTATGAATTTCAGTCCTCAAATACACACTCTTATTGGAGATGCTAATGGCTGTGGGAAGTGTGAGATATGAAAAGAGATACAGTAATTCCCAAGCCATATAATCAGTCTCTGAATAATTTAAAATTTCGTGTGCTACTAGACCCTGTGTTTTACTTGCTGTTGACATAATTAACAAAGGGAAGAGTCATCAAAAACTCCTAATGAAGAGGAAGTCCATCTTGCTGATTCCTGGTCTAATTTTTTTCGAGAAGTACCCTAACTGGATTAGTATAGCTCTTAGGAAAAGATCATACACATTTAAAATTCACTGTCCATTTAAAAGAAAATATAGATAATTTTTTAAGATAACCTGGGGGGCCTTATACCTCCTTATTTAGTCCATTCTTCCCAAGATATTTCTTGGTTCCTTATACGTTTTTCTCAGTGCTTTGGTACTGACTTGCACTCATGGTCCGTAGAGGCCCAAGGACTGAAGAGCCATCCCAGCGGCCAAGAAAGATACAGGAAGCTCTGGCCGACAGGGCAAAAATCCCAAATAGGAAAGACACATGCAGTTCACAAAACAGGGGCAGGATGGAAGGAGGAAGCTCTGATGAACACTGAATTACCCCAGAGTTCCTCAGTTACAGCTATTTGAGTTGACTGTCGATGAAATCTCAACTGGTCACTTATTTTGTTAGCAAATGTGATAGTTAACTTTATGTATCAACTTGACTGGGTCATGGGGTGCCCAGGTATTTGGTGAAACATTATTCTGGGTATTTCTATGAGGATGTTTTTGGATGAGATTAACATTTATATTGGTAGACTGAATAAAGCAGATTGCCATCCCTACTGTGGGTGGGTCTCATTCAATAGTTTGAAGGCTTGAACAGAACAAAAAATCTGATTCTCCCCCAAGTAAGAGAATTTCTCCTGCCTGTGGGCAGAACTGGCTGCCTTGGTAGAGTATAATTATTTGGGGAGAGGGGCAGGGAAAACGTCTCTTTTTCTAACCCCACAAAAGTCTTTACTACCTACTGATAGATACCTAAAATTCTTCTTCTCTCTTCCTTCTTGAATATATTTCCAAAACTTCCAAGAATATAACATTTTGAATAGTTATTTATAGCATTTTGGGGTCAGTTAGCGTCCAGACAGGAAATTAGAAACCACATTAGGTATTTCAATAGAGAGAGTTTAAGATAAAGAATTGCTTAAGCAAATGTTGGAAGAATGAAAAAGCAAAGGGTGAATGTTTATGTTACACCAAGATAGTAATTGTAGGAAGTAGTCCCCTTAGGAACAAAAGGAAGAGGTTGGAGTTATCTAAATCTACAAGCTTAGGGAGGAGGCCATGCAGAGTTGGAATTCAGACTTCTTGGTACGGGTAGCTGTCTAGCAGCATCTGGTACATAGAAGTCAGAGCAGTGGCCCCATGGATGCAGGACTCAGACACTTGAGTGGGAGAACTTCCCAGCTTCACCTCTCAGGTATCTGGGAGTGATGAAGAAGGCTGGGGACTGGGTCCACTAGGCTATTGCCGGCAACACATGAACACCTGGCATATAAAAAGCAAGTCCATGTTCCATCTCTTCTGTCTCTCTCTCTCCTGCCCTCTATTGGTTATGCGTAACAGACAAAGGATAAACAGTTTTGCCAAGTCCTAGTCTTAGCATCTCATAATATAGAGGCATGGATTTACGTCTGGGAGATAGTAGTTTAATAACCATTATGAATGGAAAGATTTTAAAACAGGTTTTGATGGAGAAGAAAACCTAAATAGATAGATTCTAGTGGTATTAGAGGGGAGCATGAATGAAATTCCAGGAGGGTGGACAGTGGAATAGAAAGGCATCCTTGTGACAGTTTTGTACAGTATCAGCTTTGATGCCTCTAGATAATAATAGTAACAAAGAAAGGTTAAAGCTAATGGTAAATAGTAGTAAATCTATAAATAACAAAACAATAATATATACTTATATTTAAAATCTGTATTGCTTATCCAGCTAAGCACGGTGTAGAAATACTTTATACCCACGCTGATACTTTGTAATCTTCAGTGACTCTGATAAAAATGATTAAACTTATTGTACATATAAGAAATAACGATAGTAATATAATTGAAACATTAAAACATCATCACCTTGGGAAATTATACAATATTCCAAATATTTAAAGAGGTAACATTGGATAATTACAATGTTCCTGGCAATGTTTTAAGGGCTTTAATGTATTAACTCAGTTCTCAGCAGAACCCTATTTCTCTTATTTTACCCACTTTATAGATAAAAATGTCTGTGACAGATATGAGTTAAGTAACTTGGAAATAATCACACAGCCCCAAGCGGCAGAGCTAGGATTTCAGCCCAGTATCCCGACTCTAAAGCATTCCAGTTTACACTGTTAGTAAAAACATTTTTGGATTAAAAAAAAAAACTCTCTTTCAGTCATATTGTGAGCTTTAGTTTCCTTATCTATAAATAAGGATAATAATTTCTGTGTGATAGGATGTTTGTAATGATTAGATAATACATTTGTTAAAAGTTCTAGTACAAGGTTTAACATGTATTAAGTCCTTAATAAGTGGTAGTTGTCATTTGTACTTCTGAATATCTTTATTGAGGTGGGTGAAAGCTAAGTCATCTGGTGGCTCACTTGATATTTTGGAAATAAACAAAAATACCTCCTGTAACCAAGATTCATGCATGAGCAAAGGGAGAGCTCATACTAGCCACTAATACAGACTGCTAAACAACAATGGACAGGAGGTCCATTGGACCTAGTATGAGCTAGCTAGGAAGGACAGCATGGATTTTCTTATGTTCTTTTTAAGCCGTTAGTTATATTAATAGATCATTATCCGAATAATCATCCTAACTTTTAGAATCTCAATTTCTTGGGGCTTCCCTGGTGGCGCAGTGGTTGAGAGTCCACCTGCCAATGCAGGGGACACGGGTTCGTGCCCCGGTCCGGGAAGATCCCACATGCCGCGGAGCGGCTAGGCCCCTGAGCCGTGGCCCCTGAGCCTGCGCGTCCGGAGCCTGTGCTCTGCAATGGGAGAGGCCACAACAGTGAGAGGCCCGCGTACCGCAAAAAAAAAAAAAACACAAAAAAAACAACTCAATTTCTTAAATAAATGGGAAGCATGAAAACAAAACAATTACTAGCAGAGACCTTTTGGCCTGCCCCACTAGCCCTACCCAGTCTGCACTCAAGAGGGAAAATACCATTTAGGGACTTGAACAGTGATGGGCTGTAAGGTGATTTATTTTTCTCTTTGCTTTTAAAAAGAGAGAGATGAGAGGATAATGCAGTGTAATGGCTGCATTGTATAATTGTGGATACAGGAAAGATAATAATATGCTTCTCTAGCATGAAACGATAATTCTGATTCCTTCTCATTATGCTGAAAGTGGATGAACACATATATCCAAATGTTCTAAATGAAAGCTTTGTTTTGTATGGTTATTTATTGAAGAGGCCTCGTACAAGTACCCATGTAAGACTAGGCCTCCATATTGATTAAAACTAACTCAGACGGGCCACAAAGAAGAAAAAAAAAAAGAATGCAACACTTTGCTCTTGGGGTGTTTTAGGAAATTTCAAAACGTGGCTAGAACTGTAATAACCCAAAGCATCGCAGGTTTGTAACCAAGGCAACTCTTCTGGCTCTGCATTCAGGCTTCCCTGTTTATCTATTGTAGTGCCAATAATTGCAGCTGAGAGGAGTCTCTGTTTGTTGTGAGAGACAATTAGCACTTGAAATAAAATAACAGATTTAAATAAATTGGGGGACTCAACAGTGTGACCTGATCTCTTAGAAACAAGCAACAGCTTTCGAATAAGATTGTGTTTGCAGCAGCCTTCAGAGCGAGAGAGTCATCATCCAACGTAACTTGAGGTCTTATTGGTGATTACTTTAGTTGTTATGGTTGAAAACCATTTGTTTCTCCTTAGATTCTGTTGGAAAATAGTTTAATAAATCCTAACCTTTAAGAAGCCTGCAAGAAGGCGATACCGAATTTCCAGTGATAGGCTTCTTCAAACAACTTGTCTCTACATGTAATGCTTCATTAAAAATATTTCCTCCAATTACTGTCACAATTACTCTTCTCTGTTCTATAGGCTGTACTTTAAATGACTGCTTATTTTCATTCAGATGCAAATGGAAAGCTTTGCAACTCTACATCTTTGCCTCACCTGCAATTTTTGCTTTCAAAAGGAAACTCACCGTTAGTATTAGGACCATTTACAGAAATCATTCCATGACACAGGCTCTCCAAATCAGTGTTAATGAACTCGTGGACCCGTGACTCTTAGAGACCATCCGAAGTCTCAATAAATCTCAGTAAAGTGTTCCAAGGACACATAAGTTTTCCCTGACTCTACTTTCTGTCAGAGTCTCATTTACTGTTTGTTTAACCAGCACTCTGGTCTCCTTTTCCACGTGATGAGATTTCTGCTAGAATGATACTCCTAGCCTCTCGCTTCAGCTCTCCAATTTGTGAGTTCAAGAGAAGAAACTGAACGAGCCGGACTCAACACATTCTGGACTTTTCTTTTTCAGAGTGAACTTGTCCACAGGATTCATGAATTCCCATCCACCCTCAGCCATGTGGTAAAGGCTCTGTTTCTAGGAGGAAGTGGCCTGCAGCTGTCAAACTATCCCATGAATAAAGAATCTTTTAAATTCACCGATAAAGGCAGATCTAAAGCCACATTCTCCAATCAGCTTTAACAGTAATAAAGCTGTTGGTTTGATCTCCATCTGTCTATCTCTTCTATCTCTAAATTGGTTCTGAATTCAACTGGGAAAGAGGGATGTTATGTATTGGCTGCTCTACACACCTAACATATGTCTTCCCTATCAAATGTAGTTGATAAATATTAACTAATGACAAAGTCATAGAATGTAAATTCTATGAGAGCAGAGCCCTTGCTTGTGTTATTCACTGCCATTTTTCTGGTACGTAGAAGTTATTAAAAAATACCTGTTGAGTGGCTGAAGTTACAGCTTCTTTAGCTCAGATCTCTCTCACATTTCAGAAGAAAGCATTTGGGGCATTTCATTTTTTTTCTCACTAACACCCGAAAGATTGATGAAAGATGGTCTCAATGTAAATGAAAGGACTGGAACCACGGCAGAATTGTTGAATTTTTCACAGGAGAGATTGACAGTCTGGTGTGCCACGGATTGGAATTGAGGCTTATCTAAGGCTTCTTCTCTGGCCCGGGACCACAGGACTGGGAAATCTCAAAGGATGGAAAAGGAACAAAGAGCACTGACATGGGCCAGTGATAAAGGCTGGTCCTAAGGAACACAAGGAAGGGATTTGAGGGTGTGAAGGGTAGATTCTAAAGTAGATAAGGAGCTCACACCACGCTGGGTATGAAGCAACGGAAGAGAATGTCTCTGAGCCACTGCCCCCAGCAGGATGTGTAGACTGACAGAGAATAGGGTGGCACAGGACACTGGGAAAGATGTTTTCAGAGCAGGAAGCCATTCCTGATGCCAACGGCAGTGGACTTTAAAATCTACACACTCTGATCCTGTCTGCCAAAGAGACAGGAACTGGCTGTGAGAGCTGTAGCAGGACAGACTACTCTGAGCCAGAAACAAGTGAAGAGGGCGAGTGCCTAAAACTCTACCTACTGGGGCTTCCCTGGTGGTGCAGTGGTTGAGAGTCCACCTGCCGATGCAGGGGGCGCGGGTTCGTGCCCCGGTCCGGGAAGATCCCACATGCCGCGGAGTGGCTGGGCCCGTGAGCCATGGCCGCTGAGCCTGCGCATCCGGAGCCTGTGCTCCGCAACGGGAGAGGCCACAACCGTGAGAGGCCTGCGTACCGCAAAAAAAAAAAAAAAAAACAACTCTACCTACTGGAGGGGAGGAAAGCCTGCCAGAAAACTCAGAAAGGGGACACTTAAGAGAACTACAGGCAGCTGCAAATGAAAAGACTGAGAATTGATCCTAGAGACCTCAAAACAAAAAAGACAATCCCACAGCACAAGAGTGTAGAACTGGGGCAACACACGGTGAAGAAGATTCAAGACCAGAAGCTATTCTTTTGCTCATACGAGCTTAAGGTTCCTAAGAGGAATTGGTATGTTATCTCCACCATATAGCGTTTATAATTTGTTGTCCATAATTAGGCCTAAGAATAGCAAAATGTATATAGCTCTCATTCCTGTGTATGAATTCAGGCATTCCCCAGAAATCTCTTAATGAAGTCCCGAGGCTACCTTTCGGGTACAGTCATATGTAGGACTCAACTATTAGTTAGTATTATGGTGCCTAGCATGGCTAAGAACGTGCAAAGGGAAGTGCATCGTTCTGTTTTGATAAAGCACGTTACTTAAGTGACAGACTCCCGGGAGATCAGGTGTCATGCCTGATTTCAGGCTCTGCAGTTAGAGCACCTGGGTTTGAACTCTGCCCAGCCACTTACTTGCTAGTTGTAAAAGCTTGGGCCAGTCACTCCTCATTTGTAACTTCAGTTTCCTCATCTGCATAAACGTACACATGGAGATTAGAAGGGTGTTTACAATGTAGAGCTGTAGCAAGAATCCGATAAGGGGAGTCACATACATTAAATAAGTGTTTATATAAAATGAATTGATTACCTGTTTATATAAATTTCATGAGTTTTTCACGATAGATAATTCACATAAAACCCTTTGCACCGTGACTGGCATACGGCTAAGTTCACAGAAATGGTGAGATGTTACTGTTAATGGATCCTAAACGTGTGCTGAGTCCCTGCTGTGTACTTGAGTGACTGTCGAGAATGTGCTGAATATCCAGCTATTGCTATCCAGCCACACTTTATATTTCATGTTTGGTCCAGCCTCTTTCAAAGCTGCGAATTTTCCTTTTCTCTACAGTATCACTGATTTTTTCTTCCAAAGAGCATAAGCAGTATATGATTGGTCTACCTCTCGCAATCTACCTCTTCTCTTCCCTATTGAAATTTTAGTGACAGGTGACTTGGTAATATGATCAGTAATCCCTGGACCCCCTGCTTTTCCCATCCTTGTATTATTCAAGGGCTCTGATTCCCATCGCCTCTTTCCATCCCCTTTCCCCCTCTTCCTTCTTTCTTCATGTATTTCTAAGCCTCTGTTATGTACACTGTATATTGCTAGAAGCTGTGGAAAATCCCAAGAAGCACACTCACATGTACACACACACACACACACCATGTTCTCAAGCATTTAGAATCTATTTGAGGAGACAAGACATAAAAAGTAAAATATAAGACTTGAATGGCAATGCAAGACACTATTGTAAGATATGTACCAAAGCTGTTTATAATATGTGATCAGTGATAATCCTTACAAACCTAGCATATCGCACCGTCAATCTCTATTGTAAGTAATTTAGAGTCTCTGATTCCTTCTTGAACACAGAGATGGCTTTACTCTATAGATCATGAAGATGTAGAAATCATCTAATTCCAGTGATGCTAGATGAACTTAAAACCTTAAGCTGGAAGAAGTTAGAGATCCAGACGTCCACATAAAGGAAATTCAGTAGCAGTTATATTTTTGGAATTTGATGCAATTATTTGTTAGAGGGGCTCCTCGAAATCACCCCCAAATTCCTACTAGAGTGTGGATGAGCATAAAATATGAACAGAAAATTTGCCCACTAATGATATACAGAGAATTATTCCAAGTAGTGATGTTTTGATAAATGGAGCTATTGTATTTGGAAAATGTGCAATGAAACACAGATATTCAAGTAGGAGGAAAAACTTGGAAAGCAGTAATGCTAAATGGACTGGGGTTATAACTGGTGGCAAATTCATATGAACATGGAATGCGAGGGGGTGCAGAAAAGAAAGACAATATGACTTTAGACTAAACAAAGAAATCACATTGTGCGTCAAGGGAAACATAGGCAAGTCTGTTGACATCTCCTTGGTGAAACACTTTTGGAATAATACACATGATCTCGGGATTTCAGCACAAGGAAGACGTTGAAAAACGTACGAAATTCCCATGTGAAAAGCACAAGTGGTTATGAGGACCTGCCAGATTGATTTATGAGGTGTGCCTGGTACAGTCACCACCTAAATCTGTGCACACATGTGAGCATCTCATACAGAAACCCAATGATTATCAAAACAATTATAGTCTTCTTTCTCTGTTCTCTTGTCAAGGATAAGCTTTTGTTGGCTTAAGATCCCTTGCCTTGAAAATGAGATTATTTTAAAATTTGTCATCAGGCAGGCCCTACCCGGGAAATAAAACTACGTGCAATTCACATACAATTGTCAAATTCAAACTCAGTTGTAATGAGCTAAAGAGACTGTAGTTCTAAAAACAAATGGTTCTAGAGGCAACAGAAATGAAAAATAACCTTAGCTGATGGATAACTAGTAGTTGTTGCTAGACTTAGTCTTTGCCAATAACCCAAGTGGGAGAGGAGAGGTAATAGAATGCAGAAAGAAATGAAAAACAAGCAAACGAGGCTGAAGGGTGAGACGTGCGCATTCAGTGACATAGTTTCTTAGGAAAGATGAGAGAGCTTGAGCTAATTTAATGATCAACAGGAAGGTGTTAAAATTATCTGGTTCACATAAAAAAAAGATAACTCTATTGTAAGCCATAAATTACTGAAATTATTATACCAGTATATAAGGAAAACACGAATGTTTTAAATATAGGATAAAAATAGTCCTTGTTGGAGATACTGTTTACTCAAAAGGCTGACTCTGCATATATAAATGTTACAAAAGAAATCACTTTAAATTCCTTATGTAGTCAACTGGCATTTTATAGTGAACTGCAAAAAAAGTCAACAGCAAATGCAAAGAATTTTAGAATACATATATCTCAGAAATGATTGCCTTTTACTTATAAATGCACTTTAGAATATATTCGGCGTGAATTGTTTTCTGTTTGGAAATAATTGCCTATAAGTGGTATAAAGAAAAGGAAAGTTATGGGCAAACACACAACTTGTAAAACTAAAGTATGTTAATGATTGTGATTCCACATATGCTTGATTTTAGGGGAAGTGTTTTGAAATTCATGTAGAGCACTGAAAAAAAGTTATAGCACAAATGATTCAAGATGAGGTCAAGCAAATTATAAATCAAAACATAAATGTACCTCACAGTACATTTATTTTCAACACAGTCACAAAGTAACCTGTTTAGCCGCTGAAACAAAGCTTAAACATTAAAACATTTATTTTAGAATTAACATCTTTTGAAAAAGTCAAAATTAGCTCCATCTGTACAAAACCCTCCCACTGCTGATCATTGTTTATTGAATCAAATGAACAATTTTCAGCTTATAGGCAAATCAGTTATCTATTCCAGGCTGCTCCACAGTATAGATGACTCAACCTATTTTTCCTGTTTCATTAATTCATGACTTATAACTTAGTAGTTGGTTACTTCTTTGTGAAGTGAACAGAATAATTTTAAGCACCTTCCTAATCATAAAGAAATTCTTTCAAGTTCTTAGAAAGTATCTCATATGTTTCTTCTTGACTAGTTGTTGCCCTTCAGATGTCTACGCAGGCCATGTAGGTAACATAAGTAGATACAGTGGATCTGGAGGGGACCAGACACATGGGAAAGGACACACTTGTCTGAGGGTGAGCCTCTGCACAACCCTGATTGTTGACATGCAGTAATGCTCTTCCTCGTTGCCAGCTCTTCCAATTCTTTAAGAGGAGCCTGAAGTCTAACTCTTATGTGAAATTTCCAACTTTTGAAAGTGGGAATTGATTTTTAAAAAAAAAATACTATGTAAACTCCAAAAGAGAATCAACAGTTTCCAGGCTAAATATGGTCCTTGGGCTTTCATCATTTTTTTTTTTTTCTTTTTTCAGCATCTGAAATCTTTTTCATAACAATGCAGGATCTGCAGTTAGTTTTTGTAGCCACGGCTGGCCTGTTGGCCTTTGGGCCCTTGGAGCATATGTGGCCGTGTGGGGTTCCTGGGGCCTTACCGAAATGCCTGGACACCTGTTGGCCGTTTCAAGGACTGGAGAGGAGGACAGGGCCACAGCCCTTGGGAGGGGGGCGTCCAGGGCCAGCTGGTCAACGGGGAGGATCTTGCCCCTGGCCTTGGGGATGTGGCTCTGGTGCGGCCGCCTGCCCGCAGTGTCCTGGCCAGGACACTTCATCTTCCGGATCATCCGGTAAAGGGACAGAGGCGGCTGGTGGGTGCGACACACAAACAGCCTCTTCAGGCCAACCTGGTTGAAGGTGGAGTCAGTTTGTCCAGAAGCCTGTACAGATTGGCCAACAGCCTTAAGGAGATGTCCTGGCTCTTGGGCTTGTCAACGAAAATAATCAATAAACAATCAATAATAAGAATAGAAAAGAGTTTTATATGAGCCCAACTGAGGACTATCCTGGAAGCCCCCTTCCCACATTAGTCTGAGAAACCGCTCTGGAGAAGCAGGGTTTTCAGCACGGTTTTATATCTTGTCAGAACAAAGAACATTAAACAAGTGAGGGTTAGGACTTCCCTGGTGGTGTAGTGGTTAAAAATCCGCCTACCAATGCAGGGGACACGGGTTTGAGCCCTGATCTGGGAAGATCCCACATGCCAGGGAGCAACTAAGCCTGTGCGCCACAACTACTGAGCCTGCGCTCTAGAGCCTGTGCTCCACAACAAGAAAAGCCACCGCAATGAGAAGCCTGTGCACTGCAATGAAGACCCAATGCAGCCAAAAATAGATAAATAAATTTATTAAACAAACAAACAAGTCAGGGTTACATTTCTTCAAGGTTTCAAAAAAAAAAAAAAGCAACACAAAACATACACAGTGAGTCAGCATGGCTGTGGCATCTGGGAAGGGAGTCTTATCCTCAAAGGAGGACCAACATTGGTGTCCCAGGAAGAGGGCATTTAATCTTTACTTTTAACATGGACATTCTTTACTTCTGGTCAATGTGCCCTTTTTCTTTAATAATTAAAGCAGATGTATAATGTGTGTTTGATAGGCCACCAACAGGCTATCTTAGTTAGCATACAATTCAAGTTAACGCATGTATGAGCCAGAATGACTTCCCTATATCTCAGTATACGAACATTTCTTTTATCAGGCTCCTCGTGTCAAACCTTTCCGTCCTTGTTATGGGGATGTCAACTCCATGACGGCGCCCTGTCCTTGGCCAGGTCCCGAAAGAGAGAGCAGAGCCAGGGTGGGCGGGGAAAGCCTTCAGCCAGTGGCATCTTGGTCCTTGAACTTTTGGTTTTAACCGCTATGGCAAACTCTAAACCAACTAACTCCCAACCTCCAATTCAGTTTTCTGCCCTTGTGTCTTTGTTCACACCAGTTCATGGACAGCCGTCTTCCCTTTTTTCCCTCCAATTCATTCTGAAACTTGCCCTGATCCTCTTCTTTATGAAATATTCCTTCTTTTTCTCCAGATCTCTTTTTTTATCCTCTGGATCCATGTAATAGTAAACCCTTTCCTACACCAAAGTGTTCCTTGTGTCTTATTCATTTATATATGTGTTTTATTCTTCCTGCTAACAGTTTGAAGTCCTTGAAGGCAGAGATTATTTTGCTAATGCCTGACACTTAGCCCTTCAGTAAGTGCTTGTAGAACCGAAATGAATTGGATGTGGAAGATATGACTTGCAGGTGCACTGTTGGCAATGTTTTTCATGGATACTCTTTTTTGAGCTGAACCATGTAGAGTTAACATTTATAAGGCTAAAGTCTAGGAAAAAAATCAGTTAAATCATTTTTCTTTAACAGATGGTGCATCTGTGTTTCCTAATGCAATATCCTGACTCTGTATCATTGTCACAATTAAGTAATAGTTGCCTGCACAACCTTTGGTAAAAAAGAATCTCTCCTCTATGTGGAGTTTAAGGTAATGTCCCAATCCTGATGAATAAACGCTTCTGCATTTGACTCAGTGTGGGCTCTTTCTGGTAGATTTCCTTTTTTGACCCCAAACAATCGATGAAGTCCTTCTTGGTTTCAGTTTGTGAAGGTAGGTAGTTTAGAGCAAACCAGGCCTATGTGGTTAAATTCTGATCCTGGGACCCAGAACACAGAATTTTCTGGCTTTCTGGTCACTCACAGCTTGGCCTAATGCTTGAGTTAGTATTGGGGGGACTCAGCGGAGCTTGAGGAGTGTTGATGGATTTTTTTTTTTCACTCACTTGAGCGCTAAGTACATTTATCCATAGAATAATGATGAGAATTAGAAATTGTTATCATTCATACTTCTTTCTGTTTGATCTATATGAACTGCATTGTTTACAGGACAGTTGGGTGTGTGGTGGAAAGATCATTCAATGAGACCAGCTGTTTGAAAAGCAAGGAGGTTACCTGAGCACCCCAGGACTAGTTTTCTCATGTGTAAGATAAAAAAATGATATGCCTTCCTCTTAGAGTAGTCCTCATTTCAGGATTAAATGAAATAATGTATGTGAAAACAACTTTGTGAACATGCTTTCCAAGTGTTCACCGCTGTTTATTTGAAGAACTTACGCACTGTTCCTTTGGTGGTTGATATCTAATTTCTTGGGAACTCTTTTGAGTCAACAAACAATGGCAGGACCAAATCAGGCCAAACCCACTGGTTTACTTATTGTCTAAGACTGCTTCACTCAAGCATGGCGACGTTGAGTAGTGACAGCAGAAACCTTAGGTCCCATAAAGCAAAAAATATTTAATGTCTAGTTCTTTGCAGACAAAGTTTGCCTACTTCTGCATAGTTTTTCACTTGCAGGAGATATTCAGACATTTGGCTTCAAGTCTGAACTTGAAGAGTGCCCCACCTAGACCTTCTTAGGTTTACTGTTTATTTTTCCTGTGGTCACAGGGCAGGAATGAAAACACCTGTGGGATTTGGAACCAGAACAATAATTACTTCTCAGTCTTATCTGCTGAAGCCAGAAGAAAACATCTGCTTTTTTAATTTTGCAGAGAAGGGCGGAATTAAAACTCTCTGGGGACTTCCTCTGTATCTCTGGCACAGAGAAGGAAGGGTGGAAGGCAGGTGAGAACATTTCTGGTGTAACAATGCAAACTTAACACAAATCACATTAGCTGAGGGTGAAGCCTGGGCTTTAAAGTTTAAACCTAAATAGGTCTCATTGCTGTTCTTGAACCAGTGGATCTATGTTGGCAAAAGTCCCACTAATTCTTCGATTTGTTTAATAAAAGTCATTTTAAAAAAAGTCAAATGGATCACTGGGCAGAAATTTGACCAGAAGCACCTTCCAAGTGATAATTAGCTAGCCAATTTTTTTCTGAGTTTTATGTTACCATAAATATTCATGACACATTCCCCATCAAATTGTAAGTTCTTCAGGAAACACTGTTATCAGTTTAAGAACATGAATCAGACTGATAAAGCTAATTGGTTAGGCTTCTTTTTTCTCCTTCATTTTAAATAAAGCTGTCCAAGGTTCCCAGGGTAATGAAGAGCTTTGTTGTTATGACAACTGCTTATTCCTTTCCCTTTGAAGGAGCTTGTGATGTGATAGGCAACACATCAGGAATAATTAAAACAAATGATAAGCGAGACACATCCGCTTAGAGGAATAAACCAGCACAAACTTAAACCATTTTACTGGTTTTCAATTACTGTTTTCATCGCAGGAAATTCACATCATTTGAGCTGGTCATTTGTGCCAATTTCCATCATTTCTTGATCCAAAAATCTTGTCAGTCAGGGAGGATTTAGTTATATACGGAGACCTTTTTTGCCCAGTGCTTTTCACTGTCTAACTTACTCTTCTCCAAATAGTCTGAAACACCAGAAGTGATGGTTTATCAGGGCAAAGGGGCACACTTGAAAATAATTCTGAAAGCTCACATGATTTACGTGCTCTGATTTCTTCAAGGAAAGGGTGGTTGTAGTACTATGGCTTTAGAGCTAACTTCCTAGAACCATAACACAGCTTTCACTTGTTGCTTTGGGCCAAGTTCTTTCACATCCCTTTCTCCTTTAACTTTTACTTGTTGATATCATGTCCATTTCACAGCAGAGGACTCCCAAAGTCCCAATCCCCCAAAGTCCAAGGGACATGCTCAAGGTAGCTGAAAATAATTAGGCGAGAATTCAAACTCAAGTCTTTTGACTCTAGTTGCTTTTTATAAGATGCTAAACTGAAGGAAAACAGTGGTTTGAATAATTAAAATATAATGCTCTACTGAGGTGGGCTATTACTCGTACTCCAATTCCTCCTCATTTCTTTGCTAACCACTTCGACTAGCTAGCCTAATGCATTCTTCCCCCAACTCCTGGGCATGAACCATTGGGGGGTTATAAAAATTTTAGGGATAAAACACAGATTCTTTTCTTTTTAAAAAATTAATGAGAGACTAGGATATAAAGTGTCAGGGTTTCTTCACACGTATGAGGGTTTTATGTATGGTTTTATGACTTTTTTTTCATTTTATATATTCTCGTGTATACTTGGTTGTAAGTCATGGTCTAAAAAGCTTGAAAGTCACTTCTCTATACTATCTTTGTTCACCTCTTAATTCTCTAATTTTATTTCACTTCTCTTTTTCTGCCCTTTTTGATGCTGATAGACATGAAATGCACTGTTAAATATTTGTCTTTAATAAATGGTAACTGCAAAATCAGACTTGGCTACCTCTCTCTAAAATAGTAAGAAAACAGAGAAAGCTGTCCTTCTTACATGAAATTTAAGACTCTGTTTTTCCATTATGAGAGTCGGGGAACTAAGACCTCAATGAAAAAAAAAAATGATACTGCAGCCCTGTAAGTTAAATGCTATACATATATTGACAAGATTTTCTTCCATACTTTCTGTGAACCTCTTCAGTTTTACTGTAGGGTTCCTGGCTTAATTGCTACTCTTCTTGGAAGGAGCCACAGAGGATTGGGAAGGAATTTATATGAGAAGAGTGAATATGAAAGTGTATTGGAGAGATGTAAACATAGGCTAGACTTCTATAAAGTATTCTTGCCAAAAATATTTCACCCAAATTCATGAAGCCTCTAGACCTAATCTGTAGAGTAGAGGAAATACAGGGGATGGAGGCACAAGTTAAGGGACACCATAGAGAAACAGACAAATTCAGAGGGTGTGTTGCTTTAAAGGCAAATTTGTCTAGACTGTCTTAAAAGGAAAGGTCATGGAGGGCAAAAGAGTGGGCTTAGGTACTAGATTAAAAGAGACTAAAGAGACAATTAACAGCCAAATGAATAAGAGAGAATTGATTGACTACTGCATAGAAAATGAATTTATAAAAGTCATTTTTTGCATAATTGAGGGAAATTAAATAGAGGCTGGATATTAGATATTATGGAATTGTTAATTTTCTTAAGTGTGATTATATTATGGTTATGTACCTGAATGGCTTTATTCTTAGGACATGCATGATGAAGTATTTAAAAATGAGGTGTCATGTCCATAATTTGTAATTTACTTCTTAATAATTCATTTATCTGTCCATCATCTATCTACCAATCCTGCATCTATCAAAAGAGAGAGAGGTAGATTGAGCAAGTGTGGTCAAATATTTACAGCTAGTAAATCTAGGTTAATGATATATGGATTTTTAAAAATACAGTCATAACTTGTCTCTAGGCTTAAAAAGTTTTCAAAATAAGAAGTCAGGAGAGCAAAAAATACATATGGTATGATTCCATTTATATAAATTTCAAAAATAGACAAAACCAATTTATGGTGTTAGACATCAGGATGTAGGTTGCCTCTGGGAAGGACTGAAGGGATTATGATTGGGAAGGGACAGAAGCGGATTGAGGTCTAGGACTGTTCTACTCCTTAACTTGGGAAGTGGTTATGTGGGTATGTTCCCATTGAGACAGATCACTGAGCTGCATATTTTGTATATGCCTTGTGCTTAAAGAAGTAAAAAGACAGAGTAGATAATTAACATTCGAGAGTAGTTTATTTCTGCTGGGGTTGAAGGGACTGATTTTTCAGTGTGAGAAAAGGGAAAGTAAAAGGCTGGACTTACGTCAAAGGCCATGTCTGAGTTTGTGCAAGGCCTTCAGAAACCTCTTGAGTTTGGGGAAATGGGGGCTTAAGCTAATCTGTATAGTTTCTGCATGGGACTAATTAAAAAATATTTTGCTGTTAAAATTGCTTAGATGTAAAAAAAATTACAGTAATTAAAAATTATTGCTTCAGATGTTGAATTTGAAAGCCCTGCTATACCATATATGGTTGTCATACTGCTGTAAGTTCATTATTATACAGTTGTGGTGTAGCTATTTCTGTAAGATTTTTACAACAAGATCCAAAATACTATGTATTTTTTATGCTAAGAGAGTATGTGCTTATCTTCCAAAGGTAATGGTACCGCCAGGCAGAATGGAATCCGGTTTATGGGCAAAAATGGCTATTTCTCAGTTGGTATTTCTCTAAGCTTTTAACTTTGGATTAGGAAGAGAATCAATAATTCTCCCCACTTTCTACTACTTCTCTCCTATCATGGGTGGTTGCAGGTTTCCTGAATGATGGTTTAGAACTCGTTCATATATTGGGGCATTTGCTACCCATGGGGGTTATGGATCAAAAAAGTACTGCTAAGCTCCTACGGCGGTGTAAGATGGTCTTAACTGATGTTATGGTGATTCTTATGTATCACGACAGTTTCTGGGAAGTAAAACCATCCACTCTGACCTGGGTGCTGTTTATTTTTCTTCTGATATATTCATCTCTTCTTTCATTCACTTATTCAACAGCGTCTTGCACTTGAATGTACATTTCATGAGGGTAGGGACTTCATCTGTCTTGTGCATTGCTGAATCCCTAGTACCCAGTAGCTGGCACATGGGAGGTGCTTCAAAACTATCTGTTGAAATAATGAATGGATGAATGTGCTTTAAGAACCTCATATATGTTCAAAGCAGGCATAGAACAGAGAGGAGAATTGGAGGTTGAGACTTAGTATGAGCAGAACAGTGGACTCCTCTGCCTGTCTTAAGGGATTTCAGCTCAGAGTTTTATCTCCTCAACTCTTATATTAGTTAAGGTATTGCTGGCTGCCATAACAGGAAACTCCCAAGTCTTAGGGGCTTATGGTATCAAACACTTATTTTTTACTTAAGTAACATCCAAACTTTGTGTTTGGTACCAGCTGAAGTGGAGGGTGGGGAAAGCAGGATCCGTGGGACACAGTTATTCTGAGATCCGGGACCATGGAGGCTCTGACACGCACAGCCCAGGCATCCGAGCTCCCTCTGACCAGCGATATTCAGCTGGTGGAAGAGAGAGGATGGAGAAGACACGCGTGTTTCTTAACGATCTTGGCTTGAAGTGATATCTGCCACTTCTGCTCACGTTCCGTTGACAAAAACTAATCACACCCTTCTTTATCCCCTACTCCAGATGCAATGGGGGCTGAGCAGGTATAGCTTCACAGGCTAATGACCTGTGCAGCACAGGGCCTCATGCCTAGAAGGGTGCCGTGCTGGGTTTAATGCTCTGTTATCATTATCTTGAAATTATTG